>NW_028289554.1:0-363774 GCF_059628265.1 Tinamus guttatus | reverse complement strand
TTCAGCACAAAGCCACAAAGAAACTCACTAGACTGCACAAGAGATGGACTGATGCAACATGCACATTTATTAAAGAGGAAAGCAGAGGAAATGCAGAATTTTAAAACGATTGTGAAAAACAAAAGCAAAAACCGTTGGAATTGTCCAACACTTGATAGAAGAAATGCAGAAGTTTAAAAGCACTGTGAAATGCAGTAGCAGAAACGCTTGGAATTGTCCAGCACTTGACAATGGGGAGGTTCAGCACAAAGCCACAAAGAAACTCACTGAACTGCAGAAGAGATGGACTCATGCAACACGCACATTTATTAAAGAGGAAAGCAGAGGAAATGCAGAATTTTAAAACGATTGCGAAAAACAAAAGCAGAAACCGTTGGAATTGTCCAACACTTGATAGAAGAAATGCAGAAGTTTAAAAGCACTGTGAAATGCAATAGCAGAAGCGCTTGGAATTGTCCAGCACTTGACAATGGGGAGGTTCAGCACAAAGCCACAAAGAAACTCACTAGACTGCAGAAGAGATGGACTCATGCAACATGCACATTTATTAAAGAGGAAAGCAGAGGAAATGGAGCATTTTAAAACAATTGTGAAATACAAAAGCAGAAAGAGTTGGAATTGTCCAACATTGAGAACGGGAGTGTTCAGCACAAAGCCACGAAGAAACTCATTGGAGCACAGAAGACAGGAACTGAAGCAACCTTCAGATTTATCAAATAAGAAAACAGAAGAGATGTAAGATTTTGTAAGACACTTTCAATCTCCTATGAATGCTTCAATAGCGGTACTCTCCAAATTCCTGGACAAAGACAAGCAGCTGGGCTTTTGTTGTTGCTTTTAATATTAATCCCATTGCAGGCCTTGGCGAGTTGATCATCCAAACTGCCCTTCTGAGGCTTTTGCTTGTTTGACTTGTAACTGAAGGGCCAGGCTGAGGAGAGAAGGGGGAAGATGAGAGGGAAGAAACCTTCTAATCGGAGAGTCAAGCAGGAAGGGAGAATGTTTTTGCTCGCTTTATCTTCCGGGCTGTTTAGCAAAGACAGCTGAAGGTTTCTTTTCTAATGATGCTTCTATTACTGCTCTTTGGAGATTGCTCCTATAGAGACACAGTTCTGCACACCAAAATCTGTATCTTAGGACGTGCTCCTAAGACAAATTGCGCTTTGCCTGCTCATTCAGAAAAAAATAATTCATTACAACTGGCCTTGTCTGAGCAACGATTAAGCCCTTTTTAGGAAACGTATCCAGAACATAGACAGAAAAAATGGTATGAGCACGGCAGGAAATTTGAATGTGTTTTTGATGAGCAGATGCGCTCTTTACACTTCTAGCTACAGCACTGCAGTTTTTCTTTCACTCGCTAGCTTTCAGTTTGGGCACAGAAATTGCAGCTGCCTCACCCGGGGCACTGCAACGGCCTTGGCGCTCTGTCCTTTTCAGCCTCAAGTGCAAGAGGCTAATTCCAACTAGACTAAGTCAGTACCAATTCTTTTCATAAGTCCTCTTCTTCTGCGGGCACTCGAGTGCCAGCTGTTGTTTCACCAGCTGTTGAAATGCAAGACTCAAATCCTGCAGGAGTCCTTTGGTTGTCTTTTTGCTTGAGGTCTTCCTTAAGAGTTTGGGACCGAGAGCTCACTGATGCACGGATGATCTTGTTTGTTCGTTCTCATGCAATTTACAGGTCAAGTAACAGAACAGCAGAGCTTTCTTATGCCATCGCTTTGCAAGACAATGGTCTTGTGAAAATGCACGAAGTTCTGATTCTTCTCAAGGTAGCTTTCACTTAATTTTCTAAGTTTGCTTAGAGAAATTCCTTGAAAATCTTTCTACTCACCAACAAATCCCCTGTTACGGCAATCGGCGGGCAGGTGCTGCTCAACAGGGGCAGCTCCCTCAGCCTCGGCGTCGCCTTCCGCAAAGGCAGCCGCAACCTCCAGAAGCTGGAAGGAAAGACAAGAAGCCCTCTGTGAAAATAGGATTTTTATGCCCTTCAGAATTTGCCCTCCTCACTTCAGAATGCAATGGAAACTCCAGATGCAGATTATTACTGTCAAACATTAAGGTTACATTTCTTTATTGTCAGTCAGCATCTCTGGTTGCCCTTCTGCTGTTGAAGGAATTCTGCTTCTACTAGGACTGTTGCTTTGCAAGCCAAGACGGCCACTCGTACAAACGGCCGCTGCTTTTCTGAACGCCGCCGCCACTCCACTGTCTCTTCAGTGAGGCCATTTTACTCAATCTGAGGCTCACTTTGCATCTTGCTTTTTCACAGGCTATATGAAAAGGAGGCTATGTTATGCTACTGAGCATCATTCAAGAGAGCCTCTTTTAGTATCACAACTGAATCCCCACTTACAGTATAGCAGGGGCTTACATTTCAATTTCTTGTTTTATTTGGCTGCTCAGGAGAGGCTCTCAGGACTCTCTCCATTACAGCTCAAGTTTTCTCTGGAAGATCCGCCATGTGCTAAAACACACTCTATGCATCTAGGGAAAGGCGCCTTGTGGTAGGAGCTTCCGCTGCCTGAGCCTGCACTGGAGCACAAGCAAAGGCGCTCTAGGCTAACTTCATCATTAGGTCTTGGAAGCTCGTTTTAGATCATACTTTTCTGAATAGGAATGGCCCCTGTTTTAGACGGTAAGACCCTTCAAGAACCCATTCTAAAATTGAGTCAGGTGAGAGATGCAAGTTTCCTCATAGCTCCTGTCTAACGTCTGATACAGGTAACAAGCTTTCCTGTCCTAAATGAAGGACGCAAAGATCTCTCAACTATGCATTGATATGCCCTCCCTGTGTCTCACTTTGAAGCCTCAAAGGGTAAAGGAGGAGTTCCGAGCAGAGCCCGAGCAAAACGCACAGGAAGACCAGGCTTCTGCGGCAGCCAGAGAGGAACGCGCACCTCCTGCCGAGCTGGAAAGCTCCAAGGTCAAAGAGCCGGACGGAGACAAGCTTCGCCTGCAGCAGCAGGTAACTGCATTTATTTAGTTCTCTTGTCCTCCCTCTCTCTTCCTAAAGAATCCCTTATTTCTTAAGTAAGCGGCATGCTAAATGGAGCAATGAAGTGAGGCAAGCGCGTTCTGGCAGTGTTGTAGGGAACATCTGCTCTCGCCGGAGGAAGCAGTGACAAGGGCTGCCGCACACGGGGCTGCGGAACTGAAAGAGCTGGGGCAAAGAGAGCCTCAAGAGCTGCGGGGCATCACACAAGAACCAAACAGGTAGGAGAAAACCTCTAAGATCTCCACCCTCCTGCGTCAAAATGGGACAAGATCCACTTCAATCAAGAGGGAAATGGGCTCGCCCATTCCAGCAAAGGAATACACTGCAGTGTCCCTCAGCTCAGGATGGCCCATTTAGAAAAGGGAACAGTCCTGCATTATAGCAAATCTAGGCCTAAGGCCACTCAAGCCTGCTTTTTAGGCTGTGCTCATTGTTGTACTGCACCAAGCTTCCTTTTTGAGTCAAAACTTCAAATTCTAAGCAGAGCTGCTGCATTCAGAAAGAGGTATTTCTTACCTTCCAGCTACTCTACGAACATTTCTTTTAGCGGTACTTATCTTTCTTTCACATAGGGGTATTTTTTAAATGAAATGCTGGGTTTTATTAGCTGCCCTGGACATAAAGGCCTTCAGGCGCTCGTCTGAAAACAACCCCAAGCTTTTACTACGCACATCCTTTGATACATTCCATTTCACCCACAGCAGGCTCGAGCAAGAACAACAAGAGGAAGAGGAAGACAGCAACTGCAAGATGGCACTGGGAGTTCTGCTGCTAGAGTAGGCACTGTTCATTCTAGGAGAGTAGGCACTGTTCATTCTAGGAAAATAAAAGGAGAACATGCAGGATCCTCCATCTCGCTCAATACAAGAGAGGGATACACGCCTGAGAACAGCAGTATACAGCCATGGAGACCCTATTGTCAGGGAACTTCATGGTCAAATCAGAGGCTCTTGCAAAAAGGAGAAGCACTAAACGAAAGCACCTAGACAAATTCTAGAAAGCCAGAGGCCGTGATACTTAAAATACGCAGGTCTGCAGAGACATCCTCACTTCTCTGGCGCCAACCCACCTGTTCCACTGAAAACATGGAGTTTATAACCCCCCACTCAGCGACAAAAAGCGAGAGCACATCCCCACCAAGAAGCAGCAGGGGCAGCTCCATAACCACAAGCGGGCACCGCTCACACGCCCTGCTCTGCCCACCCTGCTCACACAGCCTGCTTTGGAACAAGCCTCTCCCAGACGGGAAGCGGAGCGTTAACTCCAGCCTGCCGCCAACGCTGCAGTACACGCTGGGCATTCAGTGTTGAGCTGAGCTTGCTGACGCACACACAATTCCACAAGCCTGGACACCTGGGCTAAGCATGGAAATTAAGCCTCCTCCGCCCCTCCCGCAAATACACTAACAGCAATTCTTCCCAAAGCACGCACCCGTTTTACGCCTTATCTTAACAGGAAAAAAGAGACGACTTTCGCCCAGAAATACCCCAAAATTAACACATCCAATTCTCTGGCACACTCTAAAGGGAGCTCCTACCCACCATGCATACTCCAGAACGGGACGAACCACCTCCCCGTGGGTTGGGGCCTGACCTCTCACTGAGCCGTGCCCGGCTTTCGCCTGCGCTCTCCTTCTCTTTGCTTCACCGTCCCTACTGAGTTGGCGGCACTCCCCCTGCACCGCTTCTTTTTGCATCAGTACAAGCAACTCGAGTTGGGACATGGCAAAAAGGAAACACCACTAGCGAAGTACCCAGCTGCTTTCCAGCACTTAGCAGACCACAGGGGTGCATTCCTCCCATTCCCAAAGTAGTCTTCCCCGATTCTATCTGTCCGATATCTCCTGGATGCAACCTACCAGCAGAATAGAATGCTGCTTATAGGAGCTCCGTCAAGGGAAAAAAACAGTTACTCAAGGCACTACGATTACTAACACCCTTAACTTTGCTATTGAGACGCTGCGCTTGTGCCAGCTTTGCAAGAGGAAGCATTGGTATTTTTTCTACTTTTTCCTTCCAAGTAGTATTCGGACTTGCCAAAGGAAACACTTAAAGAACGCTCAACGATATCCAAACTTAAAAGGTCTTCATTACCTTTTTCCTCATGAGAATTTCTGAGACACGGGATTTAGCAATTCAAGGACAAGGATAGGGAACCTCTTCCAGTAACTCCTGAGGTTGAAAATACGACCTACTTACCCACCATAGCCATTCTGCCCCCCAGCACTCATTTCATTACATCACACATTTGGGGTCTCCTCCTTAATTTCACTGCCTTCACACTCATTCCAACAGTTCCACTCATTCCGCGCATTTCAGCAAGAACATCATGCTCCCTTACTACTACAAGAAAGAACCACGAGAAAGCTTTTCTTTTTATCTGGGCCACAAGAACAACAACAGTAGTTACTGGCTTCACTTTGACAACAGTGATGCCAAAGGGAAAAAAAAATCCCCAGGGTGAGGGGCTTGCGCACTTTTCCAGACCCTCCAGATCTTTCTTTGTTCGCTTTTGCTTTGTTTTCTGCTTTTATTTTTTTTTAAAACAGTGACCACACTCTAACAGCTGGTAGTGTGTCAATAAGAAGAACGGGTGCTTTGATGTTGATATGTCTGTTTCCACCACTCTTCCCTGGACTGAAGCAGGTAGCTTCTCTGAGGGCGGCTCCAACAAGAAGGTTTGGAAGCCTTCCTTTGGACTTCCTCCCAAAGGAAGACATTCCAAAAGAAATTAAATGGATTCACCGAGTCTCAAAGGGTTTCACTCTTCCCCCACCCTTGCCCTAAATGTTGTCATTCCAGCAAATGTCACCTACTTGGTTATCATCTGTCTGCTATCATGCGGGAAAGGGGAAAGAAGCAATACTTGAAGATTCATATCCCTAGCTGAAGTCAGAGAGAAGCGCAACTTAAAAGCTGAGCGTAGAAGCAAGACACACATCCAATTCCAACAGCCTTCCCCTCCAAAGAGGAGAAACTCCACACACCTCTCCCTGAGGAGACACATCCCTCCTAGTATTGGCTACTGTCATTAAAAGAGCAGCAACACAAAAAGCACAACATGGAGAAGAATACGCACATGCACGTGCGCGCACACACACACAGAGAACTGAGAAGCCCGCAGATTTCCATTAAATGCAGCCTTGCAACACTGGGGCTGGGGGACTGCACCTGCACACAGCCTTGCTCTGGGAGGAGCAGAGCTCTTTTACAGGCAGCTTCAAACTGCAAACAGCAGAAGCCAGATTCTGCAATCAAAGGCACTGCCAAAAGCTACACAGGCACCGTGTGTATTCACGCATCAAGTGGCTGGCGGAGGGATTGCAACATTTGTATTCCGAGAGATTTCCACTTTGGCATCTTTGTTGCAAGTCTTCTGCAAGAAATTGTCTTGTGGTCCCAAAGGGAACGACACGGCGGGAGTAGTGGCAACGGGAAGGACGGGCGGGGGGGTCCCAATGGCAAGGACACGGCGGGGGCGGGGCTCGCAATGGGAACGACATGTCGGGGCGATGGCAATGGGAATGTCATAGTGGACTGGGCTATTTAATCACTAGGCTAGAGGCGGGGCGTGGGCTGGGGCTGGGCTGGGGGGCCGGCGGAGGGGAGGCCAGAGGGGAGCTCAGTGTAGGCCAGCAGGCTAGTATAGAGGCTAGAGCAGAGCAGCGGGTGGAGGGCCGGGTCGGGCAGAGGCTGGGATGGAGGGGAGCGGAGAGCAGAGGGGCGGGCGGAGGGCAGGCGAGGCCAGAGCAGGGCAGTGCAGGCCAGAGGGGAGGGTGCAGGGCCCGGCAGGCAGAGTAGCGGGGCCAGAGCAGGGGCTAGGGCGGAAGGCAGGGGGCGGCTAGAGCAGAGGGGAGGGCGGAAGGCAGGGGGTGGGGGGCTGCAGGGGAGGCTGCAGGGGGCCGCTGGCGCGGAGTAGAGGCCAGGGTGGAGGTAGGGGGTAGTGTAGAGCAGAGGGGCGGGCGGAAGGTAGTGGCTGGGGCAGAGCCCAGGGCAGGGCGGAGCTAGGGGGGGGCTAGAGCAGAGCGGAGGGTGGAGCTACGGGCTGGGGTAGGCAGCTGCAGGCAGGCCTAGGTGAGGGCAGGATCAGGCCAGCGTCAGGCCAGGGCTAGGCTAGGGCAGGTAGCATCGGGGTAGGTAGGCTTAGGCCAGGGCTTAGGCTAGGCTTAGGCTAGGCCAGGTAGGCTTAAGGCACGTAGGCTATAAGGCATAGATAGGCTTAGGATAGGTAGGGGGTGGGGGTGGGGGTGGGGGGAGGGGGGAGGGGTGGGTGGGGGGTGGGGGGTGGGGGGAGGGCTGGGGGGGTCCAAGCTGCCAAAAGTCCTTGGAACGAGCGGAAGGCACCACCTGGTGAGTGTTACAACCCTGACAAACTTACAACTTGCTCACCAAGAGACTCTTCCTTTAGGCTTCTTTTCCCCATCTCTTTCTTTCATAGAGCTGCTCAGCACCAGTGGCAGAATCTTGCTTATTTCCTGAAACACCCGCTATCAAAGTGGACTCTCACTAGTTTATTTTTGGTTTAGCTGGTGTTGCACAGGTTCTTTTGACATTCTCTTTTCCTTTTTTGGATAGTTCTAAATCCTATCTGACAGTTAGGTATATAAAGAAAAGCATGAAGCAATAAGCGGCACTCTGTCAATCATCCTCTCATGGCTTCCTTTTTATCTGTGCCAGAAAATAATACTAAAATATACAAAAGTTGTAGACCACATTTTTCAATGCAAGCAACGATAAATAAGAAAAGGGAATCATTTCGTTCAGCCTTTGGTCCCCTTAAAAGCTCCACATGAACCCGCATGCTCACAGAACAATGTTCTGTCACCTCCAAGGAGAAAAACGGAGGGCCTGGAACAGAGATCCCACAGTGTCCCATCTCATGCTCAGCAGTCTTCTCCCACAGAAGATAAAGCATCACAAAGGAAATGGAAAGGCTTAAGTCAGACAAAGGCACAAGATCTATGTAGATCTACTTCCCCCGCCCAGCTCTTGCTAAAGTTCCATCTTCCATCACCTACTCCTTACTTGTGCTTACGTGTTTCAGGCAAAGAAGCATTTCAAAGTAGAAGAAATGCACGAGCTGAAAACCATTCTCAAATACAATAGCAGAAACGGTTGGAATTGTCCACCACTTGACAAAGGACATGCAGAATTTTCAAAGCAGTGTGCAATGCAATACAGGAACTGGTTACAATTGTCCAACACTCGACAACAGCAAGGTTCAGCACAAAGCCACCAAGAAACTCACTGGACTGAAAAGGAGACAAAGCCATGCAACATGCACATTTGCGAAGCAGGAAAGCAGAGGAAATGCAGAATTTAAAAAGGACGCTAAAATGCAATACAGGAAACGCTTGGAATTGCCCAACATTTGACAACAGCCAGGTTCAGCACAAAGCCACCAAGAAACTCACTAGACTGCAGAAGAGACGAACCAATGCAACATGCACATTTACGACACAGGAAAGCAGAGAAAAGGGAGAATTTTAAAACGATTGCGAAATACAAAAGCAGAAACAGTTGGAATTGTCCAACATTTGATAGAAGAAATGCAGAAGTTTAAAAGCACTGTGAAATGCAATAGCAGAAACGCTTGGAATTGTCCAGCACTTGACAATGGGGAGGTTCAGCACAAAGCCACAAAGAAACTCACTAGACTGCACAAGAGATGGACTGATGCAACATGCACATTTATTAAAGAGGAAAGCAGAGGAAATGCAGAATTTTAAAACGATTGTGAAAAACAAAAGCAAAAACCGTTGGAATTGTCCAACACTTGATAGAAGAAATGCAGAAGTTTAAAAGCACTGTGAAATGCAGTAGCAGAAACGCTTGGAATTGTCCAGCACTTGACAATGGGGAGGTTCAGCACAAAGCCACAAAGAAACTCACTGAACTGCAGAAGAGATGGACTCATGCAACACGCACATTTATTAAAGAGGAAAGCAGAGGAAATGCAGAATTTTAAAACGATTGCGAAAAACAAAAGCAGAAACCGTTGGAATTGTCCAACACTTGATAGAAGAAATGCAGAAGTTTAAAAGCACTGTGAAATGCAATAGCAGAAGCGCTTGGAATTGTCCAGCACTTGACAATGGGGAGGTTCAGCACAAAGCCACAAAGAAACTCACTAGACTGCAGAAGAGATGGACTCATGCAACATGCACATTTATTAAAGAGGAAAGCAGAGGAAATGGAGCATTTTAAAACAATTGTGAAATACAAAAGCAGAAAGAGTTGGAATTGTCCAACATTGAGAACGGGAGTGTTCAGCACAAAGCCACGAAGAAACTCATTGGAGCACAGAAGACAGGAACTGAAGCAACCTTCAGATTTATCAAATAAGAAAACAGAAGAGATGTAAGATTTTGTAAGACACTTTCAATCTCCTATGAATGCTTCAATAGCGGTACTCTCCAAATTCCTGGACAAAGACAAGCAGCTGGGCTTTTGTTGTTGCTTTTAATATTAATCCCATTGCAGGCCTTGGCGAGTTGATCATCCAAACTGCCCTTCTGAGGCTTTTGCTTGTTTGACTTGTAACTGAAGGGCCAGGCTGAGGAGAGAAGGGGGAAGATGAGAGGGAAGAAACCTTCTAATCGGAGAGTCAAGCAGGAAGGGAGAATGTTTTTGCTCGCTTTATCTTCCGGGCTGTTTAGCAAAGACAGCTGAAGGTTTCTTTTCTAATGATGCTTCTATTACTGCTCTTTGGAGATTGCTCCTATAGAGACACAGTTCTGCACACCAAAATCTGTATCTTAGGACATGCTCCTAAGACAAATTGCGCTTTGCCTGCTCATTCAGAAAAAAATAATTCATTACAACTGGCCTTGTCTGAGCAACGATTAAGCCCTTTTTAGGAAACGTATCCAGAACATAGACAGAAAAAATGGTATGAGCACGGCAGGAAATTTGAATGTGTTTTTGATGAGCAGATGCGCTCTTTACACTTCTAGCTACAGCACTGCAGTTTTTCTTTCACTCGCTAGCTTTCAGTTTGGGCACAGAAATTGCAGCTGCCTCACCCGGGGCACTGCAACGGCCTTGGCGCTCTGTCCTTTTCAGCCTCAAGTGCAAGAGGCTAATTCCAACTAGACTAAGTCAGTACCAATTCTTTTCATAAGTCCTCTTCTTCTGCGGGCACTCGAGTGCCAGCTGTTGTTTCACCAGCTGTTGAAATGCAAGACTCAAATCCTGCAGGAGTCCTTTGGTTGTCTTTTTGCTTGAGGTCTTCCTTAAGAGTTTGGGACCGAGAGCTCACTGATGCACGGATGATCTTGTTTGTTCGTTCTCATGCAATTTACAGGTCAAGTAACAGAACAGCAGAGCTTTCTTATGCCATCGCTTTGCAAGACAATGGTCTTGTGAAAATGCACGAAGTTCTGATTCTTCTCAAGGTAGCTTTCACTTAATTTTCTAAGTTTGCTTAGAGAAATTCCTTGAAAATCTTTCTACTCACCAACAAATCCCCTGTTACGGCAATCGGCGGGCAGGTGCTGCTCAACAGGGGCAGCTCCCTCAGCCTCGGCGTCGCCTTCCGCAAAGGCAGCCGCAACCTCCAGAAGCTGGAAGGAAAGACAAGAAGCCCTCTGTGAAAATAGGATTTTTATGCCCTTCAGAATTTGCCCTCCTCACTTCAGAATGCAATGGAAACTCCAGATGCAGATTATTACTGTCAAACATTAAGGTTACATTTCTTTATTGTCAGTCAGCATCTCTGGTTGCCCTTCTGCTGTTGAAGGAATTCTGCTTCTACTAGGACTGTTGCTTTGCAAGCCAAGACGGCCACTCGTACAAACGGCCGCTGCTTTTCTGAACGCCGCCGCCACTCCACTTGCTCTTCAGTGAGGCCATTTTACTCAATCTGAGGCTCACTTTGCATCTTGCTTTTTCACAGGCTATATGAAAAGGAGGCTATGTTATGCTACTGAGCATCATTCAAGAGAGCCTCTTTTAGTATCACAACTGAATCCCCACTTACAGTATAGCAGGGGCTTACATTTCAATTTCTTGTTTTATTTGGCTGCTCAGGAGAGGCTCTCAGGACTCTCTCCATTACAGCTCAAGTTTTCTCTGGAAGATCCGCCATGTGCTAAAACACACTCTATGCATCTAGGGAAAGGCGCCTTGTGGTAGGAGCTTCCGCTGCCTGAGCCTGCACTGGAGCACAAGCAAAGGCGCTCTAGGCTAACTTCATCATTAGGTCTTGGAAGCTCGTTTTAGATCATACTTTTCTGAATAGGAATGGCCCCTGTTTTAGACGGTAAGACCCTTCAAGAACCCATTCTAAAATTGAGTCAGGTGAGAGATGCAAGTTTCCTCATAGCTCCTGTCTAACGTCTGATACAGGTAACAAGCTTTCCTGTCCTAAATGAAGGACGCAAAGATCTCTCAACTATGCATTGATATGCCCTCCCTGTGTCTCACTTTGAAGCCTCAAAGGGTAAAGGAGGAGTTCCGAGCAGAGCCCGAGCAAAACGCACAGGAAGACCAGGCTTCTGCGGCAGCCAGAGAGGAACGCGCACCTCCTGCCGAGCTGGAAAGCTCCAAGGTCAAAGAGCCGGACGGAGACAAGCTTCGCCTGCAGCAGCAGGTAACTGCATTTATTTAGTTCTCTTGTCCTCCCTCTCTCTTCCTAAAGAATCCCTTATTTCTTAAGTAAGCGGCATGCTAAATGGAGCAATGAAGTGAGGCAAGCGCGTTCTGGCAGTGTTGTAGGGAACATCTGCTCTCGCCGGAGGAAGCAGTGACAAGGGCTGCCGCACACGGGGCTGCGGAACTGAAAGAGCTGGGGCAAAGAGAGCCTCAAGAGCTGCGGGGCATCACACAAGAACCAAACAGGTAGGAGAAAACCTCTAAGATCTCCACCCTCCTGCGTCAAAATGGGACAAGATCCACTTCAATCAAGAGGGAAATGGGCTCGCCCATTCCAGCAAAGGAATACACTGCAGTGTCCCTCAGCTCAGGATGGCCCATTTAGAAAAGGGAACAGTCCTGCATTATAGCAAATCTAGGCCTAAGGCCACTCAAGCCTGCTTTTTAGGCTGTGCTCATTGTTGTACTGCACCAAGCTTCCTTTTTGAGTCAAAACTTCAAATTCTAAGCAGAGCTGCTGCATTCAGAAAGAGGTATTTCTTACCTTCCAGCTACTCTACGAACATTTCTTTTAGCGGTACTTATCTTTCTTTCACATAGGGGTATTTTTAAAATGAAATGCTGGGTTTTATTAGCTGCCCTGGACATAAAGGCCTTCAGGCGCTCGTCTGAAAACAACCCCAAGCTTTTACTACGCACATCCTTTGATACATTCCATTTCACCCACAGCAGGCTCGAGCAAGAACAACAAGAGGAAGAGGAAGACAGCAACTGCAAGATGGCACTGGGAGTTCTGCTGCTAGAGTAGGCACTGTTCATTCTAGGAGAGTAGGCACTGTTCATTCTAGGAAAATAAAAGGAGAACATGCAGGATCCTCCATCTCGCTCAATACAAGAGAGGGATACACGCCTGAGAACAGCAGTATACAGCCATGGAGACCCTATTGTCAGGGAACTTCATGGTCAAATCAGAGGCTCTTGCAAAAAGGAGAAGCACTAAACGAAAGCACCTAGACAAATTCTAGAAAGCCAGAGGCCGTGATACTTAAAATACGCAGGTCTGCAGAGACATCCTCACTTCTCTGGCGCCAACCCACCTGTTCCACTGAAAACATGGAGTTTATAACCCCCCACTCAGCGACAAAAAGCGAGAGCACATCCCCACCAAGAAGCAGCAGGGGCAGCTCCATAACCACAAGCGGGCACCGCTCACACGCCCTGCTCTGCCCACCCTGCTCACACAGCCTGCTTTGGAACAAGCCTCTCCCAGACGGGAAGCGGAGCGTTAACTCCAGCCTGCCGCCAACGCTGCAGTACACGCTGGGCATTCAGTGTTGAGCTGAGCTTGCTGACGCACACACAATTCCACAAGCCTGGACACCTGGGCTAAGCATGGAAATTAAGCCTCCTCCGCCCCTCCCGCAAATACACTAACAGCAATTCTTCCCAAAGCACGCACCCGTTTTACGCCTTATCTTAACAGGAAAAAAGAGACGACTTTCGCCCAGAAATACCCCAAAATTAACACATCCAATTCTCTGGCACACTCTAAAGGGAGCTCCTACCCACCATGCATACTCCAGAACGGGACGAACCACCTCCCCGTGGGTTGGGGCCTGACCTCTCACTGAGCTGTGCCCGGCTTTCGCCTGCGCTCTCCTTCTCTTTGCTTCACCGTCCCTACTGAGTTGGCGGCACTCCCCCTGCACCGCTTCTTTTTGCATCAGTACAAGCAACTCGAGTTGGGACATGGCAAAAAGGAAACACCACTAGCGAAGTACCCAGCTGCTTTCCAGCACTTAGCAGACCACAGGGGTGCATTCCTCCCATTCCCAAAGTAGTCTTCCCCGATTCTATCTGTCCGATATCTCCTGGATGCAACCTACCAGCAGAATAGAATGCTGCTTATAGGAGCTCCGTCAAGGGAAAAAAACAGTTACTCAAGGCACTACGATTACTAACACCCTTAACTTTGCTATTGAGACGCTGCGCTTGTGCCAGCTTTGCAAGAGGAAGCATTGGTATTTTTTCTACTTTTTCCTTCCAAGTAGTATTCGGACTTGCCAAAGGAAACACTTAAAGAACGCTCAACGATATCCAAACTTAAAAGGTCTTCATTACCTTTTTCCTCATGAGAATTTCTGAGACACGGGATTTAGCAATTCAAGGACAAGGATAGGGAACCTCTTCCAGTAACTCCTGAGGTTGAAAATACGACCTACTTACCCACCATAGCCATTCTGCCCCCCAGCACTCATTTCATTACATCACACATTTGGGGTCTCCTCCTTAATTTCACTGCCTTCACACTCATTCCAACAGTTCCACTCATTCCGCGCATTTCAGCAAGAACATCATGCTCCCTTACTACTACAAGAAAGAACCACGAGAAAGCTTTTCTTTTTATCTGGGCCACAAGAACAACAACAGTAGTTACTGGCTTCACTTTGACAACAGTGATGCCAAAGGGAAAAAAAAATCCCCAGGGTGAGGGGCTTGCGCACTTTTCCAGACCCTCCAGATCTTTCTTTGTTCGCTTTTGCTTTGTTTTCTGCTTTTATTTTTTTTTAAAACAGTGACCACACTCTAACAGCTGGTAGTGTGTCAATAAGAAGAACGGGTGCTTTGATGTTGATATGTCTGTTTCCACCACTCTTCCCTGGACTGAAGCAGGTAGCTTCTCTGAGGGCGGCTCCAACAAGAAGGTTTGGAAGCCTTCCTTTGGACTTCCTCCCAAAGGAAGACATTCCAAAAGAAATTAAATGGATTCACCGAGTCTCAAAGGGTTTCACTCTTCCCCCACCCTTGCCCTAAATGTTGTCATTCCAGCAAATGTCACCTACTTGGTTATCATCTGTCTGCTATCATGCGGGAAAGGGGAAAGAAGCAATACTTGAAGATTCATATCCCTAGCTGAAGTCAGAGAGAAGCGCAACTTAAAAGCTGAGCGTAGAAGCAAGACACACATCCAATTCCAACAGCCTTCCCCTCCAAAGAGGAGAAACTCCACACACCTCTCCCTGAGGAGACACATCCCTCCTAGTATTGGCTACTGTCATTAAAAGAGCAGCAACACAAAAAGCACAACATGGAGAAGAATACGCACATGCACGTGCGCGCACACACACACAGAGAACTGAGAAGCCCGCAGATTTCCATTAAATGCAGCCTTGCAACACTGGGGCTGGGGGACTGCACCTGCACACAGCCTTGCTCTGGGAGGAGCAGAGCTCTTTTACAGGCAGCTTCAAACTGCAAACAGCAGAAGCCAGATTCTGCAATCAAAGGCACTGCCAAAAGCTACACAGGCACCGTGTGTATTCACGCATCAAGTGGCTGGCGGAGGGATTGCAACATTTGTATTCCGAGAGATTTCCACTTTGGCATCTTTGTTGCAAGTCTTCTGCAAGAAATTGTCTTGTGGTCCCAAAGGGAACGACACGGCGGGAGTAGTGGCAACGGGAAGGACGGGCGGGGGGGTCCCAATGGCAAGGACACGGCGGGGGCGGGGCTCGCAATGGGAACGACATGTCGGGGCGATGGCAATGGGAATGTCATAGTGGACTGGGCTATTTAATCACTAGGCTAGAGGCGGGGCGTGGGCTGGGGCTGGGCTGGGGGGCCGGCGGAGGGGAGGCCAGAGGGGAGCTCAGTGTAGGCCAGCAGGCTAGTATAGAGGCTAGAGCAGAGCAGCGGGTGGAGGGCCGGGTCGGGCAGAGGCTGGGATGGAGGGGAGCGGAGAGCAGAGGGGCGGGCGGAGGGCAGGCGAGGCCAGAGCAGGGCAGTGCAGGCCAGAGGGGAGGGTGCAGGGCCCGGCAGGCAGAGTAGCGGGGCCAGAGCAGGGGCTAGGGCGGAAGGCAGGGGGCGGCTAGAGCAGAGGGGAGGGCGGAAGGCAGGGGGTGGGGGGCTGCAGGGGAGGCTGCAGGGGGCCGCTGGCGCGGAGTAGAGGCCAGGGTGGAGGTAGGGGGTAGTGTAGAGCAGAGGGGCGGGCGGAAGGTAGTGGCTGGGGCAGAGCCCAGGGCAGGGCGGAGCTAGGGGGGGGCTAGAGCAGAGCGGAGGGTGGAGCTACGGGCTGGGGTAGGCAGCTGCAGGCAGGCCTAGGTGAGGGCAGGATCAGGCCAGCGTCAGGCCAGGGCTAGGCTAGGGCAGGTAGCATCGGGGTAGGTAGGCTTAGGCCAGGGCTTAGGCTAGGCTTAGGCTAGGCCAGGTAGGCTTAAGGCACGTAGGCTATAAGGCATAGATAGGCTTAGGATAGGTAGGGGGTGGGGGTGGGGGTGGGGGGAGGGGGGAGGGGTGGGTGGGGGGTGGGGGGTGGGGGGAGGGCTGGGGGGGTCCAAGCTGCCAAAAGTCCTTGGAACGAGCGGAAGGCACCACCTGGTGAGTGTTACAACCCTGACAAACTTACAACTTGCTCACCAAGAGACTCTTCCTTTAGGCTTCTTTTCCCCATCTCTTTCTTTCATAGAGCTGCTCAGCACCAGTGGCAGAATCTTGCTTATTTCCTGAAACACCCGCTATCAAAGTGGACTCTCACTAGTTTATTTTTGGTTTAGCTGGTGTTGCACAGGTTCTTTTGACATTCTCTTTTCCTTTTTTGGATAGTTCTAAATCCTATCTGACAGTTAGGTATATAAAGAAAAGCATGAAGCAATAAGCGGCACTCTGTCAATCATCCTCTCATGGCTTCCTTTTTATCTGTGCCAGAAAATAATACTAAAATATACAAAAGTTGTAGACCACATTTTTCAATGCAAGCAACGATAAATAAGAAAAGGGAATCATTTCGTTCAGCCTTTGGTCCCCTTAAAAGCTCCACATGAACCCGCATGCTCACAGAACAATGTTCTGTCACCTCCAAGGAGAAAAACGGAGGGCCTGGAACAGAGATCCCACAGTGTCCCATCTCATGCTCAGCAGTCTTCTCCCACAGAAGATAAAGCATCACAAAGGAAATGGAAAGGCTTAAGTCAGACAAAGGCACAAGATCTATGTAGATCTACTTCCCCCGCCCAGCTCTTGCTAAAGTTCCATCTTCCATCACCTACTCCTTACTTGTGCTTACGTGTTTCAGGCAAAGAAGCATTTCAAAGTAGAAGAAATGCACGAGCTGAAAACCATTCTCAAATACAATAGCAGAAACGGTTGGAATTGTCCACCACTTGACAAAGGACATGCAGAATTTTCAAAGCAGTGTGCAATGCAATACAGGAACTGGTTACAATTGTCCAACACTCGACAACAGCAAGGTTCAGCACAAAGCCACCAAGAAACTCACTGGACTGAAAAGGAGACAAAGCCATGCAACATGCACATTTGCGAAGCAGGAAAGCAGAGGAAATGCAGAATTTAAAAAGGACGCTAAAATGCAATACAGGAAACGCTTGGAATTGCCCAACATTTGACAACAGCCAGGTTCAGCACAAAGCCACCAAGAAACTCACTAGACTGCAGAAGAGACGAACCAATGCAACATGCACATTTACGACACAGGAAAGCAGAGAAAAGGGAGAATTTTAAAACGATTGCGAAATACAAAAGCAGAAACAGTTGGAATTGTCCAACATTTGATAGAAGAAATGCAGAAGTTTAAAAGCACTGTGAAATGCAATAGCAGAAACGCTTGGAATTGTCCAGCACTTGACAATGGGGAGGTTCAGCACAAAGCCACAAAGAAACTCACTAGACTGCACAAGAGATGGACTGATGCAACATGCACATTTATTAAAGAGGAAAGCAGAGGAAATGCAGAATTTTAAAACGATTGTGAAAAACAAAAGCAAAAACCGTTGGAATTGTCCAACACTTGATAGAAGAAATGCAGAAGTTTAAAAGCACTGTGAAATGCAGTAGCAGAAACACTTGGAATTGTCCAGCACTTGACAATGGGGAGGTTCAGCACAAAGCCACAAAGAAACTCACTGAACTGCAGAAGAGATGGACTCATGCAACACGCACATTTATTAAAGAGGAAAGCAGAGGAAATGCAGAATTTTAAAACGATTGCGAAAAACAAAAGCAGAAACCGTTGGAATTGTCCAACACTTGATAGAAGAAATGCAGAAGTTTAAAAGCACTGTGAAATGCAATAGCAGAAGCGCTTGGAATTGTCCAGCACTTGACAATGGGGAGGTTCAGCACAAAGCCACAAAGAAACTCACTAGACTGCAGAAGAGATGGACTCATGCAACATGCACATTTATTAAAGAGGAAAGCAGAGGAAATGGAGCATTTTAAAACAATTGTGAAATACAAAAGCAGAAAGAGTTGGAATTGTCCAACATTGAGAACGGGAGTGTTCAGCACAAAGCCACGAAGAAACTCATTGGAGCACAGAAGACAGGAACTGAAGCAACCTTCAGATTTATCAAATAAGAAAACAGAAGAGATGTAAGATTTTGTAAGACACTTTCAATCTCCTATGAATGCTTCAATAGCGGTACTCTCCAAATTCCTGGACAAAGACAAGCAGCTGGGCTTTTGTTGTTGCTTTTAATATTAATCCCATTGCAGGCCTTGGCGAGTTGATCATCCAAACTGCCCTTCTGAGGCTTTTGCTTGTTTGACTTGTAACTGAAGGGCCAGGCTGAGGAGAGAAGGGGGAAGATGAGAGGGAAGAAACCTTCTAATCGGAGAGTCAAGCAGGAAGGGAGAATGTTTTTGCTCGCTTTATCTTCCGGGCTGTTTAGCAAAGACAGCTGAAGGTTTCTTTTCTAATGATGCTTCTATTACTGCTCTTTGGAGATTGCTCCTATAGAGACACAGTTCTGCACACCAAAATCTGTATCTTAGGACGTGCTCCTAAGACAAATTGCGCTTTGCCTGCTCATTCAGAAAAAAATAATTCATTACAACTGGCCTTGTCTGAGCAACGATTAAGCCCTTTTTAGGAAACGTATCCAGAACATAGACAGAAAAAATGGTATGAGCACGGCAGGAAATTTGAATGTGTTTTTGATGAGCAGATGCGCTCTTTACACTTCTAGCTACAGCACTGCAGTTTTTCTTTCACTCGCTAGCTTTCAGTTTGGGCACAGAAATTGCAGCTGCCTCACCCGGGGCACTGCAACGGCCTTGGCGCTCTGTCCTTTTCAGCCTCAAGTGCAAGAGGCTAATTCCAACTAGACTAAGTCAGTACCAATTCTTTTCATAAGTCCTCTTCTTCTGCGGGCACTCGAGTGCCAGCTGTTGTTTCACCAGCTGTTGAAATGCAAGACTCAAATCCTGCAGGAGTCCTTTGGTTGTCTTTTTGCTTGAGGTCTTCCTTAAGAGTTTGGGACCGAGAGCTCACTGATGCACGGATGATCTTGTTTGTTCGTTCTCATGCAATTTACAGGTCAAGTAACAGAACAGCAGAGCTTTCTTATGCCATCGCTTTGCAAGACAATGGTCTTGTGAAAATGCACGAAGTTCTGATTCTTCTCAAGGTAGCTTTCACTTAATTTTCTAAGTTTGCTTAGAGAAATTCCTTGAAAATCTTTCTACTCACCAACAAATCCCCTGTTACGGCAATCGGCGGGCAGGTGCTGCTCAACAGGGGCAGCTCCCTCAGCCTCGGCGTCGCCTTCCGCAAAGGCAGCCGCAACCTCCAGAAGCTGGAAGGAAAGACAAGAAGCCCTCTGTGAAAATAGGATTTTTATGCCCTTCAGAATTTGCCCTCCTCACTTCAGAATGCAATGGAAACTCCAGATGCAGATTATTACTGTCAAACATTAAGGTTACATTTCTTTATTGTCAGTCAGCATCTCTGGTTGCCCTTCTGCTGTTGAAGGAATTCTGCTTCTACTAGGACTGTTGCTTTGCAAGCCAAGACGGCCACTCGTACAAACGGCCGCTGCTTTTCTGAACGCCGCCGCCACTCCACTGTCTCTTCAGTGAGGCCATTTTACTCAATCTGAGGCTCACTTTGCATCTTGCTTTTTCACAGGCTATATGAAAAGGAGGCTATGTTATGCTACTGAGCATCATTCAAGAGAGCCTCTTTTAGTATCACAACTGAATCCCCACTTACAGTATAGCAGGGGCTTACATTTCAATTTCTTGTTTTATTTGGCTGCTCAGGAGAGGCTCTCAGGACTCTCTCCATTACAGCTCAAGTTTTCTCTGGAAGATCCGCCATGTGCTAAAACACACTCTATGCATCTAGGGAAAGGCGCCTTGTGGTAGGAGCTTCCGCTGCCTGAGCCTGCACTGGAGCACAAGCAAAGGCGCTCTAGGCTAACTTCATCATTAGGTCTTGGAAGCTCGTTTTAGATCATACTTTTCTGAATAGGAATGGCCCCTGTTTTAGACGGTAAGACCCTTCAAGAACCCATTCTAAAATTGAGTCAGGTGAGAGATGCAAGTTTCCTCATAGCTCCTGTCTAACGTCTGATACAGGTAACAAGCTTTCCTGTCCTAAATGAAGGACGCAAAGATCTCTCAACTATGCATTGATATGCCCTCCCTGTGTCTCACTTTGAAGCCTCAAAGGGTAAAGGAGGAGTTCCGAGCAGAGCCCGAGCAAAACGCACAGGAAGACCAGGCTTCTGCGGCAGCCAGAGAGGAACGCGCACCTCCTGCCGAGCTGGAAAGCTCCAAGGTCAAAGAGCCGGACGGAGACAAGCTTCGCCTGCAGCAGCAGGTAACTGCATTTATTTAGTTCTCTTGTCCTCCCTCTCTCTTCCTAAAGAATCCCTTATTTCTTAAGTAAGCGGCATGCTAAATGGAGCAATGAAGTGAGGCAAGCGCGTTCTGGCAGTGTTGTAGGGAACATCTGCTCTCGCCGGAGGAAGCAGTGACAAGGGCTGCCGCACACGGGGCTGCGGAACTGAAAGAGCTGGGGCAAAGAGAGCCTCAAGAGCTGCGGGGCATCACACAAGAACCAAACAGGTAGGAGAAAACCTCTAAGATCTCCACCCTCCTGCGTCAAAATGGGACAAGATCCACTTCAATCAAGAGGGAAATGGGCTCGCCCATTCCAGCAAAGGAATACACTGCAGTGTCCCTCAGCTCAGGATGGCCCATTTAGAAAAGGGAACAGTCCTGCATTATAGCAAATCTAGGCCTAAGGCCACTCAAGCCTGCTTTTTAGGCTGTGCTCATTGTTGTACTGCACCAAGCTTCCTTTTTGAGTCAAAACTTCAAATTCTAAGCAGAGCTGCTGCATTCAGAAAGAGGTATTTCTTACCTTCCAGCTACTCTACGAACATTTCTTTTAGCGGTACTTATCTTTCTTTCACATAGGGGTATTTTTTAAATGAAATGCTGGGTTTTATTAGCTGCCCTGGACATAAAGGCCTTCAGGCGCTCGTCTGAAAACAACCCCAAGCTTTTACTACGCACATCCTTTGATACATTCCATTTCACCCACAGCAGGCTCGAGCAAGAACAACAAGAGGAAGAGGAAGACAGCAACTGCAAGATGGCACTGGGAGTTCTGCTGCTAGAGTAGGCACTGTTCATTCTAGGAGAGTAGGCACTGTTCATTCTAGGAAAATAAAAGGAGAACATGCAGGATCCTCCATCTCGCTCAATACAAGAGAGGGATACACGCCTGAGAACAGCAGTATACAGCCATGGAGACCCTATTGTCAGGGAACTTCATGGTCAAATCAGAGGCTCTTGCAAAAAGGAGAAGCACTAAACGAAAGCACCTAGACAAATTCTAGAAAGCCAGAGGCCGTGATACTTAAAATACGCAGGTCTGCAGAGACATCCTCACTTCTCTGGCGCCAACCCACCTGTTCCACTGAAAACATGGAGTTTATAACCCCCCACTCAGCGACAAAAAGCGAGAGCACATCCCCACCAAGAAGCAGCAGGGGCAGCTCCATAACCACAAGCGGGCACCGCTCACACGCCCTGCTCTGCCCACCCTGCTCACACAGCCTGCTTTGGAACAAGCCTCTCCCAGACGGGAAGCGGAGCGTTAACTCCAGCCTGCCGCCAACGCTGCAGTACACGCTGGGCATTCAGTGTTGAGCTGAGCTTGCTGACGCACACACAATTCCACAAGCCTGGACACCTGGGCTAAGCATGGAAATTAAGCCTCCTCCGCCCCTCCCGCAAATACACTAACAGCAATTCTTCCCAAAGCACGCACCCGTTTTACGCCTTATCTTAACAGGAAAAAAGAGACGACTTTCGCCCAGAAATACCCCAAAATTAACACATCCAATTCTCTGGCACACTCTAAAGGGAGCTCCTACCCACCATGCATACTCCAGAACGGGACGAACCACCTCCCCGTGGGTTGGGGCCTGACCTCTCACTGAGCCGTGCCCGGCTTTCGCCTGCGCTCTCCTTCTCTTTGCTTCACCGTCCCTACTGAGTTGGCGGCACTCCCCCTGCACCGCTTCTTTTTGCATCAGTACAAGCAACTCGAGTTGGGACATGGCAAAAAGGAAACACCACTAGCGAAGTACCCAGCTGCTTTCCAGCACTTAGCAGACCACAGGGGTGCATTCCTCCCATTCCCAAAGTAGTCTTCCCCGATTCTACCTGTCCGATATCTCCTGGATGCAACCTACCAGCAGAATAGAATGCTGCTTATAGGAGCTCCGTCAAGGGAAAAAAACAGTTACTCAAGGCACTACGATTACTAACACCCTTAACTTTGCTATTGAGACACTGCGCTTGTGCCAGCTTTGCAAGAGGAAGCATTGGTATTTTTTCTACTTTTTCCTTCCAAGTAGTATTCGGACTTGCCAAAGGAAACACTTAAAGAACGCTCAACGATATCCAAACTTAAAAGGTCTTCATTACCTTTTTCCTCATGAGAATTTCTGAGACACGGGATTTAGCAATTCAAGGACAAGGATAGGGAACCTCTTCCAGTAACTCCTGAGGTTGAAAATACGACCTACTTACCCACCATAGCCATTCTGCCCCCCAGCACTCATTTCATTACATCACACATTTGGGGTCTCCTCCTTAATTTCACTGCCTTCACACTCATTCCAACAGTTCCACTCATTCCGCGCATTTCAGCAAGAACATCATGCTCCCTTACTACTACAAGAAAGAACCACGAGAAAGCTTTTCTTTTTATCTGGGCCACAAGAACAACAACAGTAGTTACTGGCTTCACTTTGACAACAGTGATGCCAAAGGGAAAAAAAAATCCCCAGGGTGAGGGGCTTGCGCACTTTTCCAGACCCTCCAGATCTTTCTTTGTTCGCTTTTGCTTTGTTTTCTGCTTTTATTTTTTTTTAAAACAGTGACCACACTCTAACAGCTGGTAGTGTGTCAATAAGAAGAACGGGTGCTTTGATGTTGATATGTCTGTTTCCACCACTCTTCCCTGGACTGAAGCAGGTAGCTTCTCTGAGGGCGGCTCCAACAAGAAGGTTTGGAAGCCTTCCTTTGGACTTCCTCCCAAAGGAAGACATTCCAAAAGAAATTAAATAGATTCACCGAGTCTCAAAGGGTTTCACTCTTCCCCCACCCTTGCCCTAAATGTTGTCATTCCAGCAAATGTCACCTACTTGGTTATCATCTGTCTGCTATCATGCGGGAAAGGGGAAAGAAGCAATACTTGAAGATTCATATCCCTAGCTGAAGTCAGAGAGAAGCGCAACTTAAAAGCTGAGCGTAGAAGCAAGACACACATCCAATTCCAACAGCCTTCCCCTCCAAAGAGGAGAAACTCCACACACCTCTCCCTGAGGAGACACATCCCTCCTAGTATTGGCTACTGTCATTAAAAGAGCAGCAACACAAAAAGCACAACATGGAGAAGAATACGCACATGCACGTGCGCGCACACACACACAGAGAACTGAGAAGCCCGCAGATTTCCATTAAATGCAGCCTTGCAACACTGGGGCTGGGGGACTGCACCTGCACACAGCCTTGCTCTGGGAGGAGCAGAGCTCTTTTACAGGCAGCTTCAAACTGCAAACAGCAGAAGCCAGATTCTGCAATCAAAGGCACTGCCAAAAGCTACACAGGCACCGTGTGTATTCACGCATCAAGTGGCTGGCGGAGGGATTGCAACATTTGTATTCCGAGAGATTTCCACTTTGGCATCTTTGTTGCAAGTCTTCTGCAAGAAATTGTCTTGTGGTCCCAAAGGGAACGACACGGCGGGAGTAGTGGCAACGGGAAGGACGGGCGGGGGGGTCCCAATGGCAAGGACACGGCGGGGGCGGGGCTCGCAATGGGAACGACATGTCGGGGCGATGGCAATGGGAATGTCATAGTGGACTGGGCTATTTAATCACTAGGCTAGAGGCGGGGCGTGGGCTGGGGCTGGGCTGGGGGGCCGGCGGAGGGGAGGCCAGAGGGGAGCTCAGTGTAGGCCAGCAGGCTAGTATAGAGGCTAGAGCAGAGCAGCGGGTGGAGGGCCGGGTCGGGCAGAGGCTGGGATGGAGGGGAGCGGAGAGCAGAGGGGCGGGCGGAGGGCAGGCGAGGCCAGAGCAGGGCAGTGCAGGCCAGAGGGGAGGGTGCAGGGCCCGGCAGGCAGAGTAGCGGGGCCAGAGCAGGGGCTAGGGCGGAAGGCAGGGGGCGGCTAGAGCAGAGGGGAGGGCGGAAGGCAGGGGGTGGGGGGCTGCAGGGGAGGCTGCAGGGGGCCGCTGGCGCGGAGTAGAGGCCAGGGTGGAGGTAGGGGGTAGTGTAGAGCAGAGGGGCGGGCGGAAGGTAGTGGCTGGGGCAGAGCCCAGGGCAGGGCGGAGCTAGGGGGGGGCTAGAGCAGAGCGGAGGGTGGAGCTACGGGCTGGGGTAGGCAGCTGCAGGCAGGCCTAGGTGAGGGCAGGATCAGGCCAGCGTCAGGCCAGGGCTAGGCTAGGGCAGGTAGCATCGGGGTAGGTAGGCTTAGGCCAGGGCTTAGGCTAGGCTTAGGCTAGGCCAGGTAGGCTTAAGGCACGTAGGCTATAAGGCATAGATAGGCTTAGGATAGGTAGGGGGTGGGGGTGGGGGTGGGGGGAGGGGGGAGGGGTGAGTGGGGGGTGGGGGGTGGGGGGAGGGCTGGGGGGGTCCAAGCTGCCAAAAGTCCTTGGAACGAGCGGAAGGCACCACCTGGTGAGTGTTACAACCCTGACAAACTTACAACTTGCTCACCAAGAGACTCTTCCTTTAGGCTTCTTTTCCCCATCTCTTTCTTTCATAGAGCTGCTCAGCACCAGTGGCAGAATCTTGCTTATTTCCTGAAACACCCGCTATCAAAGTGGACTCTCACTAGTTTATTTTTGGTTTAGCTGGTGTTGCACAGGTTCTTTTGACATTCTCTTTTCCTTTTTTGGATAGTTCTAAATCCTATCTGACAGTTAGGTATATAAAGAAAAGCATGAAGCAATAAGCGGCACTCTGTCAATCATCCTCTCATGGCTTCCTTTTTATCTGTGCCAGAAAATAATACTAAAATATACAAAAGTTGTAGACCACATTTTTCAATGCAAGCAACGATAAATAAGAAAAGGGAATCATTTCGTTCAGCCTTTGGTCCCCTTAAAAGCTCCACATGAACCCGCATGCTCACAGAACAATGTTCTGTCACCTCCAAGGAGAAAAACGGAGGGCCTGGAACAGAGATCCCACAGTGTCCCATCTCATGCTCAGCAGTCTTCTCCCACAGAAGATAAAGCATCACAAAGGAAATGGAAAGGCTTAAGTCAGACAAAGGCACAAGATCTATGTAGATCTACTTCCCCCGCCCAGCTCTTGCTAAAGTTCCATCTTCCATCACCTACTCCTTACTTGTGCTTACGTGTTTCAGGCAAAGAAGCATTTCAAAGTAGAAGAAATGCACGAGCTGAAAACCATTCTCAAATACAATAGCAGAAACGGTTGGAATTGTCCACCACTTGACAAAGGACATGCAGAATTTTCAAAGCAGTGTGCAATGCAATACAGGAACTGGTTACAATTGTCCAACACTCGACAACAGCAAGGTTCAGCACAAAGCCACCAAGAAACTCACTGGACTGAAAAGGAGACAAAGCCATGCAACATGCACATTTGCGAAGCAGGAAAGCAGAGGAAATGCAGAATTTAAAAAGGACGCTAAAATGCAATACAGGAAACGCTTGGAATTGCCCAACATTTGACAACAGCCAGGTTCAGCACAAAGCCACCAAGAAACTCACTAGACTGCAGAAGAGACGAACCAATGCAACATGCACATTTACGACACAGGAAAGCAGAGAAAAGGGAGAATTTTAAAACGATTGCGAAATACAAAAGCAGAAACAGTTGGAATTGTCCAACATTTGATAGAAGAAATGCAGAAGTTTAAAAGCACTGTGAAATGCAATAGCAGAAACGCTTGGAATTGTCCAGCACTTGACAATGGGGAGGTTCAGCACAAAGCCACAAAGAAACTCACTAGACTGCACAAGAGATGGACTGATGCAACATGCACATTTATTAAAGAGGAAAGCAGAGGAAATGCAGAATTTTAAAACGATTGTGAAAAACAAAAGCAAAAACCGTTGGAATTGTCCAACACTTGATAGAAGAAATGCAGAAGTTTAAAAGCACTGTGAAATGCAGTAGCAGAAACGCTTGGAATTGTCCAGCACTTGACAATGGGGAGGTTCAGCACAAAGCCACAAAGAAACTCACTGAACTGCAGAAGAGATGGACTCATGCAACACGCACATTTATTAAAGAGGAAAGCAGAGGAAATGCAGAATTTTAAAACGATTGCGAAAAACAAAAGCAGAAACCGTTGGAATTGTCCAACACTTGATAGAAGAAATGCAGAAGTTTAAAAGCACTGTGAAATGCAATAGCAGAAGCGCTTGGAATTGTCCAGCACTTGACAATGGGGAGGTTCAGCACAAAGCCACAAAGAAACTCACTAGACTGCAGAAGAGATGGACTCATGCAACATGCACATTTATTAAAGAGGAAAGCAGAGGAAATGGAGCATTTTAAAACAATTGTGAAATACAAAAGCAGAAAGAGTTGGAATTGTCCAACATTGAGAACGGGAGTGTTCAGCACAAAGCCACGAAGAAACTCATTGGAGCACAGAAGACAGGAACTGAAGCAACCTTCAGATTTATCAAATAAGAAAACAGAAGAGATGTAAGATTTTGTAAGACACTTTCAATCTCCTATGAATGCTTCAATAGCGGTACTCTCCAAATTCCTGGACAAAGACAAGCAGCTGGGCTTTTGTTGTTGCTTTTAATATTAATCCCATTGCAGGCCTTGGCGAGTTGATCATCCAAACTGCCCTTCTGAGGCTTTTGCTTGTTTGACTTGTAACTGAAGGGCCAGGCTGAGGAGAGAAGGGGGAAGATGAGAGGGAAGAAACCTTCTAATCGGAGAGTCAAGCAGGAAGGGAGAATGTTTTTGCTCGCTTTATCTTCCGGGCTGTTTAGCAAAGACAGCTGAAGGTTTCTTTTCTAATGATGCTTCTATTACTGCTCTTTGGAGATTGCTCCTATAGAGACACAGTTCTGCACACCAAAATCTGTATCTTAGGACGTGCTCCTAAGACAAATTGCGCTTTGCCTGCTCATTCAGAAAAAAATAATTCATTACAACTGGCCTTGTCTGAGCAACGATTAAGCCCTTTTTAGGAAACGTATCCAGAACATAGACAGAAAAAATGGTATGAGCACGGCAGGAAATTTGAATGTGTTTTTGATGAGCAGATGCGCTCTTTACACTTCTAGCTACAGCACTGCAGTTTTTCTTTCACTCGCTAGCTTTCAGTTTGGGCACAGAAATTGCAGCTGCCTCACCCGGGGCACTGCAACGGCCTTGGCGCTCTGTCCTTTTCAGCCTCAAGTGCAAGAGGCTAATTCCAACTAGACTAAGTCAGTACCAATTCTTTTCATAAGTCCTCTTCTTCTGCGGGCACTCGAGTGCCAGCTGTTGTTTCACCAGCTGTTGAAATGCAAGACTCAAATCCTGCAGGAGTCCTTTGGTTGTCTTTTTGCTTGAGGTCTTCCTTAAGAGTTTGGGACCGAGAGCTCACTGATGCACGGATGATCTTGTTTGTTCGTTCTCATGCAATTTACAGGTCAAGTAACAGAACAGCAGAGCTTTCTTATGCCATCGCTTTGCAAGACAATGGTCTTGTGAAAATGCACGAAGTTCTGATTCTTCTCAAGGTAGCTTTCACTTAATTTTCTAAGTTTGCTTAGAGAAATTCCTTGAAAATCTTTCTACTCACCAACAAATCCCCTGTTACGGCAATCGGCGGGCAGGTGCTGCTCAACAGGGGCAGCTCCCTCAGCCTCGGCGTCGCCTTCCGCAAAGGCAGCCGCAACCTCCAGAAGCTGGAAGGAAAGACAAGAAGCCCTCTGTGAAAATAGGATTTTTATGCCCTTCAGAATTTGCCCTCCTCACTTCAGAATGCAATGGAAACTCCAGATGCAGATTATTACTGTCAAACATTAAGGTTACATTTCTTTATTGTCAGTCAGCATCTCTGGTTGCCCTTCTGCTGTTGAAGGAATTCTGCTTCTACTAGGACTGTTGCTTTGCAAGCCAAGACGGCCACTCGTACAAACGGCCGCTGCTTTTCTGAACGCCGCCGCCACTCCACTGTCTCTTCAGTGAGGCCATTTTACTCAATCTGAGGCTCACTTTGCATCTTGCTTTTTCACAGGCTATATGAAAAGGAGGCTATGTTATGCTACTGAGCATCATTCAAGAGAGCCTCTTTTAGTATCACAACTGAATCCCCACTTACAGTATAGCAGGGGCTTACATTTCAATTTCTTGTTTTATTTGGCTGCTCAGGAGAGGCTCTCAGGACTCTCTCCATTACAGCTCAAGTTTTCTCTGGAAGATCCGCCATGTGCTAAAACACACTCTATGCATCTAGGGAAAGGCGCCTTGTGGTAGGAGCTTCCGCTGCCCGAGCCTGCACTGGAGCACAAGCAAAGGCACTCTAGGCTAACTTCATCATTAGGTCTTGGAAGCTCGTTTTAGATCATACTTTTCTGAATAGGAATGGCCCCTGTTTTAGACGGTAAGACCCTTCAAGAACCCATTCTAAAATTGAGTCAGGTGAGAGATGCAAGTTTCCTCATAGCTCCTGTCTAACGTCTGATACAGGTAACAAGCTTTCCTGTCCTAAATGAAGGACGCAAAGATCTCTCAACTATGCATTGATATGCCCTCCCTGTGTCTCACTTTGAAGCCTCAAAGGGTAAAGGAGGAGTTCCGAGCAGAGCCCGAGCAAAACGCACAGGAAGACCAGGCTTCTGCGGCAGCCAGAGAGGAACGCGCACCTCCTGCCGAGCTGGAAAGCTCCAAGGTCAAAGAGCCGGACGGAGACAAGCTTCGCCTGCAGCAGCAGGTAACTGCATTTATTTAGTTCTCTTGTCCTCCCTCTCTCTTCCTAAAGAATCCCTTATTTCTTAAGTAAGCGGCATGCTAAATGGAGCAATGAAGTGAGGCAAGCGCGTTCTGGCAGTGTTGTAGGGAACATCTGCTCTCGCCGGAGGAAGCAGTGACAAGGGCTGCCGCACACGGGGCTGCGGAACTGAAAGAGCTGGGGCAAAGAGAGCCTCAAGAGCTGCGGGGCATCACACAAGAACCAAACAGGTAGGAGAAAACCTCTAAGATCTCCACCCTCCTGCGTCAAAATGGGACAAGATCCACTTCAATCAAGAGGGAAATGGGCTCGCCCATTCCAGCAAAGGAATACACTGCAGTGTCCCTCAGCTCAGGATGGCCCATTTAGAAAAGGGAACAGTCCTGCATTATAGCAAATCTAGGCCTAAGGCCACTCAAGCCTGCTTTTTAGGCTGTGCTCATTGTTGTACTGCACCAAGCTTCCTTTTTGAGTCAAAACTTCAAATTCTAAGCAGAGCTGCTGCATTCAGAAAGAGGTATTTCTTACCTTCCAGCTACTCTACGAACATTTCTTTTAGCGGTACTTATCTTTCTTTCACATAGGGGTATTTTTTAAATGAAATGCTGGGTTTTATTAGCTGCCCTGGACATAAAGGCCTTCAGGCGCTCGTCTGAAAACAACCCCAAGCTTTTACTACGCACATCCTTTGATACATTCCATTTCACCCACAGCAGGCTCGAGCAAGAACAACAAGAGGAAGAGGAAGACAGCAACTGCAAGATGGCACTGGGAGTTCTGCTGCTAGAGTAGGCACTGTTCATTCTAGGAGAGTAGGCACTGTTCATTCTAGGAAAATAAAAGGAGAACATGCAGGATCCTCCATCTCGCTCAATACAAGAGAGGGATACACGCCTGAGAACAGCAGTATACAGCCATGGAGACCCTATTGTCAGGGAACTTCATGGTCAAATCAGAGAATCTTGCAAAAAGGAGAAGCACTAAACGAAAGCACCTAGACAAATTCTAGAAAGCCAGAGGCCGTGATACTTAAAATACGCAGGTCTGCAGAGACATCCTCACTTCTCTGGCGCCAACCCACCTGTTCCACTGAAAACATGGAGTTTATAACCCCCCACTCAGCGACAAAAAGCGAGAGCACATCCCCACCAAGAAGCAGCAGGGGCAGCTCCATAACCACAAGCGGGCACCGCTCACACGCCCTGCTCTGCCCACCCTGCTCACACAGCCTGCTTTGGAACAAGCCTCTCCCAGACGGGAAGCGGAGCGTTAACTCCAGCCTGCCGCCAACGCTGCAGTACACGCTGGGCATTCAGTGTTGAGCTGAGCTTGCTGACGCACACACAATTCCACAAGCCTGGACACCTGGGCTAAGCATGGAAATTAAGCCTCCTCCGCCCCTCCCGCAAATACACTAACAGCAATTCTTCCCAAAGCACGCACCCGTTTTACGCCTTATCTTAACAGGAAAAAAGAGACGACTTTCGCCCAGAAATACCCCAAAATTAACACATCCAATTCTCTGGCACACTCTAAAGGGAGCTCCTACCCACCATGCATACTCCAGAACGGGACGAACCACCTCCCCGTGGGTTGGGGCCTGACCTCTCACTGAGCCGTGCCCGGCTTTCGCCTGCGCTCTCCTTCTCTTTGCTTCACCGTCCCTACTGAGTTGGCGGCACTCCCCCTGCACCGCTTCTTTTTGCATCAGTACAAGCAACTCGAGTTGGGACATGGCAAAAAGGAAACACCACTAGCGAAGTACCCAGCTGCTTTCCAGCACTTAGCAGACCACAGGGGTGCATTCCTCCCATTCCCAAAGTAGTCTTCCCCGATTCTATCTGTCCGATATCTCCTGGATGCAACCTACCAGCAGAATAGAATGCTGCTTATAGGAGCTCCGTCAAGGGAAAAAAACAGTTACTCAAGGCACTACGATTACTAACACCCTTAACTTTGCTATTGAGACGCTGCGCTTGTGCCAGCTTTGCAAGAGGAAGCATTGGTATTTTTTCTACTTTTTCCTTCCAAGTAGTATTCGGACTTGCCAAAGGAAACACTTAAAGAACGCTCAACGATATCCAAACTTAAAAGGTCTTCATTACCTTTTTCCTCATGAGAATTTCTGAGACACGGGATTTAGCAATTCAAGGACAAGGATAGGGAACCTCTTCCAGTAACTCCTGAGGTTGAAAATACGACCTACTTACCCACCATAGCCATTCTGCCCCCCAGCACTCATTTCATTACATCACACATTTGGGGTCTCCTCCTTAATTTCACTGCCTTCACACTCATTCCAACAGTTCCACTCATTCCGCGCATTTCAGCAAGAACATCATGCTCCCTTACTACTACAAGAAAGAACCACGAGAAAGCTTTTCTTTTTATCTGGGCCACAAGAACAACAACAGTAGTTACTGGCTTCACTTTGACAACAGTGATGCCAAAGGGAAAAAAAAATCCCCAGGGTGAGGGGCTTGCGCACTTTTCCAGACCCTCCAGATCTTTCTTTGTTCGCTTTTGCTTTGTTTTCTGCTTTTATTTTTTTTTAAAACAGTGACCACACTCTAACAGCTGGTAGTGTGTCAATAAGAAGAACGGGTGCTTTGATGTTGATATGTCTGTTTCCACCACTCTTCCCTGGACTGAAGCAGGTAGCTTCTCTGAGGGCGGCTCCAACAAGAAGGTTTGGAAGCCTTCCTTTGGACTTCCTCCCAAAGGAAGACATTCCAAAAGAAATTAAATAGATTCACCGAGTCTCAAAGGGTTTCACTCTTCCCCCACCCTTGCCCTAAATGTTGTCATTCCAGCAAATGTCACCTACTTGGTTATCATCTGTCTGCTATCATGCGGGAAAGGGGAAAGAAGCAATACTTGAAGATTCATATCCCTAGCTGAAGTCAGAGAGAAGCGCAACTTAAAAGCTGAGCGTAGAAGCAAGACACACATCCAATTCCAACAGCCTTCCCCTCCAAAGAGGAGAAACTCCACACACCTCTCCCTGAGGAGACACATCCCTCCTAGTATTGGCTACTGTCATTAAAAGAGCAGCAACACAAAAAGCACAACATGGAGAAGAATACGCACATGCACGTGCGCGCACACACACACAGAGAACTGAGAAGCCCGCAGATTTCCATTAAATGCAGCCTTGCAACACTGGGGCTGGGGGACTGCACCTGCACACAGCCTTGCTCTGGGAGGAGCAGAGCTCTTTTACAGGCAGCTTCAAACTGCAAACAGCAGAAGCCAGATTCTGCAATCAAAGGCACTGCCAAAAGCTACACAGGCACCGTGTGTATTCACGCATCAAGTGGCTGGCGGAGGGATTGCAACATTTGTATTCCGAGAGATTTCCACTTTGGCATCTTTGTTGCAAGTCTTCTGCAAGAAATTGTCTTGTGGTCCCAAAGGGAACGACACGGCGGGAGTAGTGGCAACGGGAAGGACGGGCGGGGGGGTCCCAATGGCAAGGACACGGCGGGGGCGGGGCTCGCAATGGGAACGACATGTCGGGGCGATGGCAATGGGAATGTCATAGTGGACTGGGCTATTTAATCACTAGGCTAGAGGCGGGGCGTGGGCTGGGGCTGGGCTGGGGGGCCGGCGGAGGGGAGGCCAGAGGGGAGCTCAGTGTAGGCCAGCAGGCTAGTATAGAGGCTAGAGCAGAGCAGCGGGTGGAGGGCCGGGTCGGGCAGAGGCTGGGATGGAGGGGAGCGGAGAGCAGAGGGGCGGGCGGAGGGCAGGCGAGGCCAGAGCAGGGCAGTGCAGGCCAGAGGGGAGGGTGCAGGGCCCGGCAGGCAGAGTAGCGGGGCCAGAGCAGGGGCTAGGGCGGAAGGCAGGGGGCGGCTAGAGCAGAGGGGAGGGCGGAAGGCAGGGGGTGGGGGGCTGCAGGGGAGGCTGCAGGGGGCCGCTGGCGCGGAGTAGAGGCCAGGGTGGAGGTAGGGGGTAGTGTAGAGCAGAGGGGCGGGCGGAAGGTAGTGGCTGGGGCAGAGCCCAGGGCAGGGCGGAGCTAGGGGGGGGCTAGAGCAGAGCGGAGGGTGGAGCTACGGGCTGGGGTAGGCAGCTGCAGGCAGGCCTAGGTGAGGGCAGGATCAGGCCAGCGTCAGGCCAGGGCTAGGCTAGGGCAGGTAGCTTCGGGGTAGGTAGGCTTAGGCCAGGGCTTAGGCTAGGCTTAGGCTAGGCCAGGTAGGCTTAAGGCACGTAGGCTATAAGGCATAGATAGGCTTAGGATAGGTAGGGGGTGGGGGTGGGGGTGGGGGGAGGGGGGAGGGGTGGGTGGGGGGTGGGGGGAGGGCTGGGGGGGTCCAAGCTGCCAAAAGTCCTTGGAACGAGCGGAAGGCACCACCTGGTGAGTGTTACAACCCTGACAAACTTACAACTTGCTCACCAAGAGACTCTTCCTTTAGGCTTCTTTTCCCCATCTCTTTCTTTCATAGAGCTGCTCAGCACCAGTGGCAGAATCTTGCTTATTTCCTGAAACACCCGCTATCAAAGTGGACTCTCACTAGTTTATTTTTGGTTTAGCTGGTGTTGCACAGGTTCTTTTGACATTCTCTTTTCCTTTTTTGGATAGTTCTAAATCCTATCTGACAGTTAGGTATATAAAGAAAAGCATGAAGCAATAAGCGGCACTCTGTCAATCATCCTCTCATGGCTTCCTTTTTATCTGTGCCAGAAAATAATACTAAAATATACAAAAGTTGTAGACCACATTTTTCAATGCAAGCAACGATAAATAAGAAAAGGGAATCATTTCGTTCAGCCTTTGGTCCCCTTAAAAGCTCCACATGAACCCGCATGCTCACAGAACAATGTTCTGTCACCTCCAAGGAGAAAAACGGAGGGCCTGGAACAGAGATCCCACAGTGTCCCATCTCATGCTCAGCAGTCTTCTCCCACAGAAGATAAAGCATCACAAAGGAAATGGAAAGGCTTAAGTCAGACAAAGGCACAAGATCTATGTAGATCTACTTCCCCCGCCCAGCTCTTGCTAAAGTTCCATCTTCCATCACCTACTCCTTACTTGTGCTTACGTGTTTCAGGCAAAGAAGCATTTCAAAGTAGAAGAAATGCACGAGCTGAAAACCATTCTCAAATACAATAGCAGAAACGGTTGGAATTGTCCACCACTTGACAAAGGACATGCAGAATTTTCAAAGCAGTGTGCAATGCAATACAGGAACTGGTTACAATTGTCCAACACTCGACAACAGCAAGGTTCAGCACAAAGCCACCAAGAAACTCACTGGACTGAAAAGGAGACAAAGCCATGCAACATGCACATTTGCGAAGCAGGAAAGCAGAGGAAATGCAGAATTTAAAAAGGACGCTAAAATGCAATACAGGAAACGCTTGGAATTGCCCAACATTTGACAACAGCCAGGTTCAGCACAAAGCCACCAAGAAACTCACTAGACTGCAGAAGAGACGAACCAATGCAACATGCACATTTACGACACAGGAAAGCAGAGAAAAGGGAGAATTTTAAAACGATTGCGAAATACAAAAGCAGAAACAGTTGGAATTGTCCAACATTTGATAGAAGAAATGCAGAAGTTTAAAAGCACTGTGAAATGCAATAGCAGAAACGCTTGGAATTGTCCAGCACTTGACAATGGGGAGGTTCAGCACAAAGCCACAAAGAAACTCACTAGACTGCACAAGAGATGGACTGATGCAACATGCACATTTATTAAAGAGGAAAGCAGAGGAAATGCAGAATTTTAAAACGATTGTGAAAAACAAAAGCAAAAACCGTTGGAATTGTCCAACACTTGATAGAAGAAATGCAGAAGTTTAAAAGCACTGTGAAATGCAGTAGCAGAAACGCTTGGAATTGTCCAGCACTTGACAATGGGGAGGTTCAGCACAAAGCCACAAAGAAACTCACTGAACTGCAGAAGAGATGGACTCATGCAACACGCACATTTATTAAAGAGGAAAGCAGAGGAAATGCAGAATTTTAAAACGATTGCGAAAAACAAAAGCAGAAACCGTTGGAATTGTCCAACACTTGATAGAAGAAATGCAGAAGTTTAAAAGCACTGTGAAATGCAATAGCAGAAGCGCTTGGAATTGTCCAGCACTTGACAATGGGGAGGTTCAGCACAAAGCCACAAAGAAACTCACTAGACTGCAGAAGAGATGGACTCATGCAACATGCACATTTATGAAAGAGGAAAGCAGAGGAAATGGAGCATTTTAAAACAATTGTGAAATACAAAAGCAGAAAGAGTTGGAATTGTCCAACATTGAGAACGGGAGTGTTCAGCACAAAGCCACGAAGAAACTCATTGGAGCACAGAAGACAGGAACTGAAGCAACCTTCAGATTTATCAAATAAGAAAACAGAAGAGATGTAAGATTTTGTAAGACACTTTCAATCTCCTATGAATGCTTCAATAGCGGTACTCTCCAAATTCCTGGACAAAGACAAGCAGCTGGGCTTTTGTTGTTGCTTTTAATATTAATCCCATTGCAGGCCTTGGCGAGTTGATCATCCAAACTGCCCTTCTGAGGCTTTTGCTTGTTTGACTTGTAACTGAAGGGCCAGGCTGAGGAGAGAAGGGGGAAGATGAGAGGGAAGAAACCTTCTAATCGGAGAGTCAAGCAGGAAGGGAGAATGTTTTTGCTCGCTTTATCTTCCGGGCTGTTTAGCAAAGACAGCTGAAGGTTTCTTTTCTAATGATGCTTCTATTACTGCTCTTTGGAGATTGCTCCTATAGAGACACAGTTCTGCACACCAAAATCTGTATCTTAGGACGTGCTCCTAAGACAAATTGCGCTTTGCCTGCTCATTCAGAAAAAAATAATTCATTACAACTGGCCTTGTCTGAGCAACGATTAAGCCCTTTTTAGGAAACGTATCCAGAACATAGACAGAAAAAATGGTATGAGCACGGCAGGAAATTTGAATGTGTTTTTGATGAGCAGATGCGCTCTTTACACTTCTAGCTACAGCACTGCAGTTTTTCTTTCACTCGCTAGCTTTCAGTTTGGGCACAGAAATTGCAGCTGCCTCACCCGGGGCACTGCAACGGCCTTGGCGCTCTGTCCTTTTCAGCCTCAAGTGCAAGAGGCTAATTCCAACTAGACTAAGTCAGTACCAATTCTTTTCATAAGTCCTCTTCTTCTGCGGGCACTCGAGTGCCAGCTGTTGTTTCACCAGCTGTTGAAATGCAAGACTCAAATCCTGCAGGAGTCCTTTGGTTGTCTTTTTGCTTGAGGTCTTCCTTAAGAGTTTGGGACCGAGAGCTCACTGATGCACGGATGATCTTGTTTGTTCGTTCTCATGCAATTTACAGGTCAAGTAACAGAACAGCAGAGCTTTCTTATGCCATCGCTTTGCAAGACAATGGTCTTGTGAAAATGCACGAAGTTCTGATTCTTCTCAAGGTAGCTTTCACTTAATTTTCTAAGTTTGCTTAGAGAAATTCCTTGAAAATCTTTCTACTCACCAACAAATCCCCTGTTACGGCAATCGGCGGGCAGGTGCTGCTCAACAGGGGCAGCTCCCTCAGCCTCGGCGTCGCCTTCCGCAAAGGCAGCCGCAACCTCCAGAAGCTGGAAGGAAAGACAAGAAGCCCTCTGTGAAAATAGGATTTTTATGCCCTTCAGAATTTGCCCTCCTCACTTCAGAATGCAATGGAAACTCCAGATGCAGATTATTACTGTCAAACATTAAGGTTACATTTCTTTATTGTCAGTCAGCATCTCTGGTTGCCCTTCTGCTGTTGAAGGAATTCTGCTTCTACTAGGACTGTTGCTTTGCAAGCCAAGACGGCCACTCGTACAAACGGCCGCTGCTTTTCTGAACGCCGCCGCCACTCCACTGTCTCTTCAGTGAGGCCATTTTACTCAATCTGAGGCTCACTTTGCATCTTGCTTTTTCACAGGCTATATGAAAAGGAGGCTATGTTATGCTACTGAGCATCATTCAAGAGAGCCTCTTTTAGTATCACAACTGAATCCCCACTTACAGTATAGCAGGGGCTTACATTTCAATTTCTTGTTTTATTTGGCTGCTCAGGAGAGGCTCTCAGGACTCTCTCCATTACAGCTCAAGTTTTCTCTGGAAGATCCGCCATGTGCTAAAACACACTCTATGCATCTAGGGAAAGGCGCCTTGTGGTAGGAGCTTCCGCTGCCTGAGCCTGCACTGGAGCACAAGCAAAGGCGCTCTAGGCTAACTTCATCATTAGGTCTTGGAAGCTCGTTTTAGATCATACTTTTCTGAATAGGAATGGCCCCTGTTTTAGACGGTAAGACCCTTCAAGAACCCATTCTAAAATTGAGTCAGGTGAGAGATGCAAGTTTCCTCATAGCTCCTGTCTAACGTCTGATACAGGTAACAAGCTTTCCTGTCCTAAATGAAGGACGCAAAGATCTCTCAACTATGCATTGATATGCCCTCCCTGTGTCTCACTTTGAAGCCTCAAAGGGTAAAGGAGGAGTTCCGAGCAGAGCCCGAGCAAAACGCACAGGAAGACCAGGCTTCTGCGGCAGCCAGAGAGGAACGCGCACCTCCTGCCGAGCTGGAAAGCTCCAAGGTCAAAGAGCCGGACGGAGACAAGCTTCGCCTGCAGCAGCAGGTAACTGCATTTATTTAGTTCTCTTGTCCTCCCTCTCTCTTCCTAAAGAATCCCTTATTTCTTAAGTAAGCGGCATGCTAAATGGAGCAATGAAGTGAGGCAAGCGCGTTCTGGCAGTGTTGTAGGGAACATCTGCTCTCGCCGGAGGAAGCAGCGACAAGGGCTGCCGCACACGGGGCTGCGGAACTGAAAGAGCTGGGGCAAAGAGAGCCTCAAGAGCTGCGGGGCATCACACAAGAACCAAACAGGTAGGAGAAAACCTCTAAGATCTCCACCCTCCTGCGTCAAAATGGGACAAGATCCACTTCAATCAAGAGGGAAATGGGCTCGCCCATTCCAGCAAAGGAATACACTGCAGTGTCCCTCGGCTCAGGATGGCCCATTTAGAAAAGGGAACAGTCCTGCATTATAGCAAATCTAGGCCTAAGGCCACTCAAGCCTGCTTTTTAGGCTGTGCTCATTGTTGTACTGCACCAAGCTTCCTTTTTGAGTCAAAACTTCAAATTCTAAGCAGAGCTGCTGCATTCAGAAAGAGGTATTTCTTACCTTCCAGCTACTCTACGAACATTTCTTTTAGCGGTACTTATCTTTCTTTCACATAGGGGTATTTTTTAAATGAAATGCTGGGTTTTATTAGCTGCCCTGGACATAAAGGCCTTCAGGCGCTCGTCTGAAAACAACCCCAAGCTTTTACTACGCACATCCTTTGATACATTCCATTTCACCCACAGCAGGCTCGAGCAAGAACAACAAGAGGAAGAGGAAGACAGCAACTGCAAGATGGCACTGGGAGTTCTGCTGCTAGAGTAGGCACTGTTCATTCTAGGAGAGTAGGCACTGTTCATTCTAGGAAAATAAAAGGAGAACATGCAGGATCCTCCATCTCGCTCAATACAAGAGAGGGATACACGCCTGAGAACAGCAGTATACAGCCATGGAGACCCTATTGTCAGGGAACTTCATGGTCAAATCAGAGGCTCTTGCAAAAAGGAGAAGCACTAAACGAAAGCACCTAGACAAATTCTAGAAAGCCAGAGGCCGTGATACTTAAAATACGCAGGTCTGCAGAGACATCCTCACTTCTCTGGCGCCAACCCACCTGTTCCACTGAAAACATGGAGTTTATAACCCCCCACTCAGCGACAAAAAGCGAGAGCACATCCCCACCAAGAAGCAGCAGGGGCAGCTCCATAACCACAAGCGGGCACCGCTCACACGCCCTGCTCTGCCCACCCTGCTCACACAGCCTGCTTTGGAACAAGCCTCTCCCAGACGGGAAGCGGAGCGTTAACTCCAGCCTGCCGCCAACGCTGCAGTACACGCTGGGCATTCAGTGTTGAGCTGAGCTTGCTGACGCACACACAATTCCACAAGCCTGGACACCTGGGCTAAGCATGGAAATTAAGCCTCCTCCGCCCCTCCCGCAAATACACTAACAGCAATTCTTCCCAAAGCACGCACCCGTTTTACGCCTTATCTTAACAGGAAAAAAGAGACGACTTTCGCCCAGAAATACCCCAAAATTAACACATCCAATTCTCTGGCACACTCTAAAGGGAGCTCCTACCCACCATGCATACTCCAGAACGGGACGAACCACCTCCCCGTGGGCTGGGGCCTGACCTCTCACTGAGCCGTGCCCGGCTTTCGCCTGCGCTCTCCTTCTCTTTGCTTCACTGTCCCTACTGAGTTGGCGGCACTCCCCCTGCACCGCTTCTTTTTGCATCAGTACAAGCAACTCGAGTTGGGACATGGCAAAAAGGAAACACCACTAGCGAAGTACCCAGCTGCTTTCCAGCACTTAGCAGACCACAGGGGTGCATTCCTCCCATTCCCAAAGTAGTCTTCCCCGATTCTATCTGTCCGATATCTCCTGGATGCAACCTACCAGCAGAATAGAATGCTGCTTATAGGAGCTCCGTCAAGGGAAAAAAACAGTTACTCAAGGCACTACGATTACTAACACCCTTAACTTTGCTATTGAGACGCTGCGCTTGTGCCAGCTTTGCAAGAGGAAGCATTGGTATTTTTTCTACTTTTTCCTTCCAAGTAGTATTCGGACTTGCCAAAGGAAACACTTAAAGAACGCTCAGCGATATCCAAACTTAAAAGGTCTTCATTACCTTTTTCCTCATGAGAATTTCTGAGACACGGGATTTAGCAATTCAAGGACAAGGATAGGGAACCTCTTCCAGTAACTCCTGAGGTTGAAAATACGACCTACTTACCCACCATAGCCATTCTGCCCCCCAGCACTCATTTCATTACATCACACATTTGGGGTCTCCTCCTTAATTTCACTGCCTTCACACTCATTCCAACAGTTCCACTCATTCCGCGCATTTCAGCAAGAACATCATGCTCCCTTACTACTACAAGAAAGAACCACGAGAAAGCTTTTCTTTTTATCTGGGCCACAAGAACAACAACAGTAGTTACTGGCTTCACTTTGACAACAGTGATGCCAAAGGGAAAAAAAAATCCCCAGGGTGAGGGGCTTGCGCACTTTTCCAGACCCTCCAGATCTTTCTTTGTTCGCTTTTGCTTTGTTTTCTGCTTTTATTTTTTTTTAAAACAGTGACCACACTCTAACAGCTGGTAGTGTGTCAATAAGAAGAACGGGTGCTTTGATGTTGATATGTCTGTTTCCACCACTCTTCCCTGGACTGAAGCAGGTAGCTTCTCTGAGGGCGGCTCCAACAAGAAGGCTTGGAAGCCTTCCTTTGGACTTCCTCCCAAAGGAAGACATTCCAAAAGAAATTAAATAGATTCACCGAGTCTCAAAGGGTTTCACTCTTCCCCCACCCTTGCCCTAAATGTTGTCATTCCAGCAAATGTCACCTACTTGGTTATCATCTGTCTGCTATCATGCGGGAAAGGGGAAAGAAGCAATACTTGAAGATTCATATCCCTAGCTGAAGTCAGAGAGAAGCGCAACTTAAAAGCTGAGCGTAGAAGCAAGACACACATCCAATTCCAACAGCCTTCCCCTCCAAAGAGGAGAAACTCCACACACCTCTCCCTGAGGAGACACATCCCTCCTAGTATTGGCTACTGTCATTAAAAGAGCAGCAACACAAAAAGCACAACATGGAGAAGAATACGCACATGCACGTGCGCGCACACACACACAGAGAACTGAGAAGCCCGCAGATTTCCATTAAATGCAGCCTTGCAACACTGGGGCTGGGGGACTGCACCTGCACACAGCCTTGCTCTGGGAGGAGCAGAGCTCTTTTACAGGCAGCTTCAAACTGCAAACAGCAGAAGCCAGATTCTGCAATCAAAGGCACTGCCAAAAGCTACACAGGCACCGTGTGTATTCACGCATCAAGTGGCTGGCGGAGGGATTGCAACATTTGTATTCCGAGAGATTTCCACTTTGGCATCTTTGTTGCAAGTCTTCTGCAAGAAATTGTCTTGTGGTCCCAAAGGGAACGACACGGCGGGAGTAGTGGCAACGGGAAGGACGGGCGGGGGGGTCCCAATGGCAAGGACACGGCGGGGGCGGGGCTCGCAATGGGAACGACATGTCGGGGCGATGGCAATGGGAATGTCATAGTGGACTGGGCTATTTAATCACTAGGCTAGAGGCGGGGCGTGGGCTGGGGCTGGGCTGGGGGGCCGGCGGAGGGGAGGCCAGAGGGGAGCTCAGTGTAGGCCAGCAGGCTAGTATAGAGGCTAGAGCAGAGCAGCGGGTGGAGGGCCGGGTCGGGCAGAGGCTGGGATGGAGGGGAGCGGAGAGCAGAGGGGCGGGCGGAGGGCAGGCGAGGCCAGAGCAGGGCAGTGCAGGCCAGAGGGGAGGGTGCAGGGCCCGGCAGGCAGAGTAGCGGGGCCAGAGCAGGGGCTAGGGCGGAAGGCAGGGGGCGGCTAGAGCAGAGGGGAGGGCGGAAGGCAGGGGGTGGGGGGCTGCAGGGGAGGCTGCAGGGGGCCGCTGGCGCGGAGTAGAGGCCAGGGTGGAGGTAGGGGGTAGTGTAGAGCAGAGGGGCGGGCGGAAGGTAGTGGCTGGGGCAGAGCCCAGGGCAGGGCGGAGCTAGGGGGGGGCTAGAGCAGAGCGGAGGGTGGAGCTACGGGCTGGGGTAGGCAGCTGCAGGCAGGCCTAGGTGAGGGCAGGATCAGGCCAGCGTCAGGCCAGGGCTAGGCTAGGGCAGGTAGCTTCGGGGTAGGTAGGCTTAGGCCAGGGCTTAGGCTAGGCTTAGGCTAGGCCAGGTAGGCTTAAGGCACGTAGGCTATAAGGCATAGATAGGCTTAGGATAGGTAGGGGGTGGGGGTGGGGGTGGGGGGAGGGGGGAGGGGTGGGTGGGGGGTGGGGGGAGGGCTGGGGGGGTCCAAGCTGCCAAAAGTCCTTGGAACGAGCGGAAGGCACCACCTGGTGAGTGTTACAACCCTGACAAACTTACAACTTGCTCACCAAGAGACTCTTCCTTTAGGCTTCTTTTCCCCATCTCTTTCTTTCATAGAGCTGCTCAGCACCAGTGGCAGAATCTTGCTTATTTCCTGAAACACCCGCTATCAAAGTGGACTCTCACTAGTTTATTTTTGGTTTAGCTGGTGTTGCACAGGTTCTTTTGACATTCTCTTTTCCTTTTTTGGATAGTTCTAAATCCTATCTGACAGTTAGGTATATAAAGAAAAGCATGAAGCAATAAGCGGCACTCTGTCAATCATCCTCTCATGGCTTCCTTTTTATCTGTGCCAGAAAATAATACTAAAATATACAAAAGTTGTAGACCACATTTTTCAATGCAAGCAACGATAAATAAGAAAAGGGAATCATTTCGTTCAGCCTTTGGTCCCCTTAAAAGCTCCACATGAACCCGCATGCTCACAGAACAATGTTCTGTCACCTCCAAGGAGAAAAACGGAGGGCCTGGAACAGAGATCCCACAGTGTCCCATCTCATGCTCAGCAGTCTTCTCCCACAGAAGATAAAGCATCACAAAGGAAATGGAAAGGCTTAAGTCAGACAAAGGCACAAGATCTATGTAGATCTACTTCCCCCGCCCAGCTCTTGCTAAAGTTCCATCTTCCATCACCTACTCCTTACTTGTGCTTACGTGTTTCAGGCAAAGAAGCATTTCAAAGTAGAAGAAATGCACGAGCTGAAAACCATTCTCAAATACAATAGCAGAAACGGTTGGAATTGTCCACCACTTGACAAAGGACATGCAGAATTTTCAAAGCAGTGTGCAATGCAATACAGGAACTGGTTACAATTGTCCAACACTCGACAACAGCAAGGTTCAGCACAAAGCCACCAAGAAACTCACTGGACTGAAAAGGAGACAAAGCCATGCAACATGCACATTTGCGAAGCAGGAAAGCAGAGGAAATGCAGAATTTAAAAAGGACGCTAAAATGCAATACAGGAAACGCTTGGAATTGCCCAACATTTGACAACAGCCAGGTTCAGCACAAAGCCACCAAGAAACTCACTAGACTGCAGAAGAGACGAACCAATGCAACATGCACATTTACGACACAGGAAAGCAGAGAAAAGGGAGAATTTTAAAACGATTGCGAAATACAAAAGCAGAAACAGTTGGAATTGTCCAACATTTGATAGAAGAAATGCAGAAGTTTAAAAGCACTGTGAAATGCAATAGCAGAAACGCTTGGAATTGTCCAGCACTTGACAATGGGGAGGTTCAGCACAAAGCCACAAAGAAACTCACTAGACTGCACAAGAGATGGACTGATGCAACATGCACATTTATTAAAGAGGAAAGCAGAGGAAATGCAGAATTTTAAAACGATTGTGAAAAACAAAAGCAAAAACCGTTGGAATTGTCCAACACTTGATAGAAGAAATGCAGAAGTTTAAAAGCACTGTGAAATGCAGTAGCAGAAACGCTTGGAATTGTCCAGCACTTGACAATGGGGAGGTTCAGCACAAAGCCACAAAGAAACTCACTGAACTGCAGAAGAGATGGACTCATGCAACACGCACATTTATTAAAGAGGAAAGCAGAGGAAATGCAGAATTTTAAAACGATTGCGAAAAACAAAAGCAGAAACCGTTGGAATTGTCCAACATTGAGAACGGGAGTGTCCAGCACAAAGCCACGAAGAAACTCATTGGAGCACAGAAGACAGGAACTGAAGCAACCTTCAGATTTATCAAATAAGAAAACAGAAGAGATGTAAGATTTTGTAAGACACTTTCAATCTCCTATGAATGCTTCAATAGCGGTACTCTCCAAATTCCTGGACAAAGACAAGCAGCTGGGCTTTTGTTGTTGCTTTTAATATTAATCCCATTGCAGGCCTTGGCGAGTTGATCATCCAAACTGCCCTTCTGAGGCTTTTGCTTGTTTGACTTGTAACTGAAGGGCCAGGCTGAGGAGAGAAGGGGGAAGATGAGAGGGAAGAAACCTTCTAATCGGAGAGTCAAGCAGGAAGGGAGAATGTTTTTGCTCGCTTTATCTTCCGGGCTGTTTAGCAAAGACAGCTGAAGGTTTCTTTTCTAATGATGCTTCTATTACTGCTCTTTGGAGATTGCTCCTATAGAGACACAGTTCTGCACACCAAAATCTGTATCTTAGGACGTGCTCCTAAGACAAATTGCGCTTTGCCTGCTCATTCAGAAAAAAATAATTCATTACAACTGGCCTTGTCTGAGCAACGATTAAGCCCTTTTTAGGAAACGTATCCAGAACATAGACAGAAAAAATGGTATGAGCACGGCAGGAAATTTGAATGTGTTTTTGATGAGCAGATGCGCTCTTTACACTTCTAGCTACAGCACTGCAGTTTTTCTTTCACTCGCTAGCTTTCAGTTTGGGCACAGAAATTGCAGCTGCCTCACCCGGGGCACTGCAACGGCCTTGGCGCTCTGTCCTTTTCAGCCTCAAGTGCAAGAGGCTAATTCCAACTAGACTAAGTCAGTACCAATTCTTTTCATAAGTCCTCTTCTTCTGCGGGCACTCGAGTGCCAGCTGTTGTTTCACCAGCTGTTGAAATGCAAGACTCAAATCCTGCAGGAGTCCTTTGGTTGTCTTTTTGCTTGAGGTCTTCCTTAAGAGTTTGGGACCGAGAGCTCACTGATGCACGGATGATCTTGTTTGTTCGTTCTCATGCAATTTACAGGTCAAGTAACAGAACAGCAGAGCTTTCTTATGCCATCGCTTTGCAAGACAATGGTCTTGTGAAAATGCACGAAGTTCTGATTCTTCTCAAGGTAGCTTTCACTTAATTTTCTAAGTTTGCTTAGAGAAATTCCTTGAAAATCTTTCTACTCACCAACAAATCCCCTGTTACGGCAATCGGCGGGCAGGTGCTGCTCAACAGGGGCAGCTCCCTCAGCCTCGGCGTCGCCTTCCGCAAAGGCAGCCGCAACCTCCAGAAGCTGGAAGGAAAGACAAGAAGCCCTCTGTGAAAATAGGATTTTTATGCCCTTCAGAATTTGCCCTCCTCACTTCAGAATGCAATGGAAACTCCAGATGCAGATTATTACTGTCAAACATTAAGGTTACATTTCTTTATTGTCAGTCAGCATCTCTGGTTGCCCTTCTGCTGTTGAAGGAATTCTGCTTCTACTAGGACTGTTGCTTTGCAAGCCAAGACGGCCACTCGTACAAACGGCCGCTGCTTTTCTGAACGCCGCCGCCACTCCACTGTCTCTTCAGTGAGGCCATTTTACTCAATCTGAGGCTCACTTTGCATCTTGCTTTTTCACAGGCTATATGAAAAGGAGGCTATGTTATGCTACTGAGCATCATTCAAGAGAGCCTCTTTTAGTATCACAACTGAATCCCCACTTACAGTATAGCAGGGGCTTACATTTCAATTTCTTGTTTTATTTGGCTGCTCAGGAGAGGCTCTCAGGACTCTCTCCATTACAGCTCAAGTTTTCTCTGGAAGATCCGCCATGTGCTAAAACACACTCTATGCATCTAGGGAAAGGCGCCTTGTGGTAGGAGCTTCCGCTGCCTGAGCCTGCACTGGAGCACAAGCAAAGGCGCTCTAGGCTAACTTCATCATTAGGTCTTGGAAGCTCGTTTTAGATCATACTTTTCTGAATAGGAATGGCCCCTGTTTTAGACGGTAAGACCCTTCAAGAACCCATTCTAAAATTGAGTCAGGTGAGAGATGCAAGTTTCCTCATAGCTCCTGTCTAACGTCTGATACAGGTAACAAGCTTTCCTGTCCTAAATGAAGGACGCAAAGATCTCTCAACTATGCATTGATATGCCCTCCCTGTGTCTCACTTTGAAGCCTCAAAGGGTAAAGGAGGAGTTCCGAGCAGAGCCCGAGCAAAACGCACAGGAAGACCAGGCTTCTGCGGCAGCCAGAGAGGAACGCGCACCTCCTGCCGAGCTGGAAAGCTCCAAGGTCAAAGAGCCGGACGGAGACAAGCTTCGCCTGCAGCAGCAGGTAACTGCATTTATTTAGTTCTCTTGTCCTCCCTCTCTCTTCCTAAAGAATCCCTTATTTCTTAAGTAAGCGGCATGCTAAATGGAGCAATGAAGTGAGGCAAGCGCGTTCTGGCAGTGTTGTAGGGAACATCTGCTCTCGCCGGAGGAAGCAGCGACAAGGGCTGCCGCACACGGGGCTGCGGAACTGAAAGAGCTGGGGCAAAGAGAGCCTCAAGAGCTGCGGGGCATCACACAAGAACCAAACAGGTAGGAGAAAACCTCTAAGATCTCCACCCTCCTGCGTCAAAATGGGACAAGATCCACTTCAATCAAGAGGGAAATGGGCTCGCCCATTCCAGCAAAGGAATACACTGCAGTGTCCCTCAGCTCAGGATGGCCCATTTAGAAAAGGGAACAGTCCTGCATTATAGCAAATCTAGGCCTAAGGCCACTCAAGCCTGCTTTTTAGGCTGTGCTCATTGTTGTACTGCACCAAGCTTCCTTTTTGAGTCAAAACTTCAAATTCTAAGCAGAGCTGCTGCATTCAGAAAGAGGTATTTCTTACCTTCCAGCTACTCTACGAACATTTCTTTTAGCGGTACTTATCTTTCTTTCACATAGGGGTATTTTTTAAATGAAATGCTGGGTTTTATTAGCTGCCCTGGACATAAAGGCCTTCAGGCGCTCGTCTGAAAACAACCCCAAGCTTTTACTACGCACATCCTTTGATACATTCCATTTCACCCACAGCAGGCTCGAGCAAGAACAACAAGAGGAAGAGGAAGACAGCAACTGCAAGATGGCACTGGGAGTTCTGCTGCTAGAGTAGGCACTGTTCATTCTAGGAGAGTAGGCACTGTTCATTCTAGGAAAATAAAAGGAGAACATGCAGGATCCTCCATCTCGCTCAATACAAGAGAGGGATACACGCCTGAGAACAGCAGTATACAGCCATGGAGACCCTATTGTCAGGGAACTTCATGGTCAAATCAGAGGCTCTTGCAAAAAGGAGAAGCACTAAACGAAAGCACCTAGACAAATTCTAGAAAGCCAGAGGCCGTGATACTTAAAATACGCAGGTCTGCAGAGACATCCTCACTTCTCTGGCGCCAACCCACCTGTTCCACTGAAAACATGGAGTTTATAACCCCCCACTCAGCGACAAAAAGCGAGAGCACATCCCCACCAAGAAGCAGCAGGGGCAGCTCCATAACCACAAGCGGGCACCGCTCACACGCCCTGCTCTGCCCACCCTGCTCACACAGCCTGCTTTGGAACAAGCCTCTCCCAGACGGGAAGCGGAGCGTTAACTCCAGCCTGCCGCCAACGCTGCAGTACACGCTGGGCATTCAGTGTTGAGCTGAGCTTGCTGACGCACACACAATTCCACAAGCCTGGACACCTGGGCTAAGCATGGAAATTAAGCCTCCTCCGCCCCTCCCGCAAATACACTAACAGCAATTCTTCCCAAAGCACGCACCCGTTTTACGCCTTATCTTAACAGGAAAAAAGAGACGACTTTCGCCCAGAAATACCCCAAAATTAACACATCCAATTCTCTGGCACACTCTAAAGGGAGCTCCTACCCACCATGCATACTCCAGAACGGGACGAACCACCTCCCCGTGGGTTGGGGCCTGACCTCTCACTGAGCCGTGCCCGGCTTTCGCCTGCGCTCTCCTTCTCTTTGCTTCACCGTCCCTACTGAGTTGGCGGCACTCCCCCTGCACCGCTTCTTTTTGCATCAGTACAAGCAACTCGAGTTGGGACATGGCAAAAAGGAAACACCACTAGCGAAGTACCCAGCTGCTTTCCAGCACTTAGCAGACCACAGGGGTGCATTCCTCCCATTCCCAAAGTAGTCTTCCCCGATTCTATCTGTCCGATATCTCCTGGATGCAACCTACCAGCAGAATAGAATGCTGCTTATAGGAGCTCCGTCAAGGGAAAAAAACAGTTACTCAAGGCACTACGATTACTAACACCCTTAACTTTGCTATTGAGACGCTGCGCTTGTGCCAGCTTTGCAAGAGGAAGCATTGGTATTTTTTCTACTTTTTCCTTCCAAGTAGTATTCGGACTTGCCAAAGGAAACACTTAAAGAACGCTCAACGATATCCAAACTTAAAAGGTCTTCATTACCTTTTTCCTCATGAGAATTTCTGAGACACGGGATTTAGCAATTCAAGGACAAGGATAGGGAACCTCTTCCAGTAACTCCTGAGGTTGAAAATACGACCTACTTACCCACCATAGCCATTCTGCCCCCCAGCACTCATTTCATTACATCACACATTTGGGGTCTCCTCCTTAATTTCACTGCCTTCACACTCATTCCAACAGTTCCACTCATTCCGCGCATTTCAGCAAGAACATCATGCTCCCTTACTACTACAAGAAAGAACCACGAGAAAGCTTTTCTTTTTATCTGGGCCACAAGAACAACAACAGTAGTTACTGGCTTCACTTTGACAACAGTGATGCCAAAGGGAAAAAAAAATCCCCAGGGTGAGGGGCTTGCGCACTTTTCCAGACCCTCCAGATCTTTCTTTGTTCGCTTTTGCTTTGTTTTCTGCTTTTATTTTTTTTTAAAACAGTGACCACACTCTAACAGCTGGTAGTGTGTCAATAAGAAGAACGGGTGCTTTGATGTTGATATGTCTGTTTCCACCACTCTTCCCTGGACTGAAGCAGGTAGCTTCTCTGAGGGCGGCTCCAACAAGAAGGTTTGGAAGCCTTCCTTTGGACTTCCTCCCAAAGGAAGACATTCCAAAAGAAATTAAATAGATTCACCGAGTCTCAAAGGGTTTCACTCTTCCCCCACCCTTGCCCTAAATGTTGTCATTCCAGCAAATGTCACCTACTTGGTTATCATCTGTCTGCTATCATGCGGGAAAGGGGAAAGAAGCAATACTTGAAGATTCATATCCCTAGCTGAAGTCAGAGAGAAGCGCAACTTAAAAGCTGAGCGTAGAAGCAAGACACACATCCAATTCCAACAGCCTTCCCCTCCAAAGAGGAGAAACTCCACACACCTCTCCCTGAGGAGACACATCCCTCCTAGTATTGGCTACTGTCATTAAAAGAGCAGCAACACAAAAAGCACAACATGGAGAAGAATACGCACATGCACGTGCGCGCACACACACACAGAGAACTGAGAAGCCCGCAGATTTCCATTAAATGCAGCCTTGCAACACTGGGGCTGGGGGACTGCACCTGCACACAGCCTTGCTCTGGGAGGAGCAGAGCTCTTTTACAGGCAGCTTCAAACTGCAAACAGCAGAAGCCAGATTCTGCAATCAAAGGCACTGCCAAAAGCTACACAGGCACCGTGTGTATTCACGCATCAAGTGGCTGGCGGAGGGATTGCAACATTTGTATTCCGAGAGATTTCCACTTTGGCATCTTTGTTGCAAGTCTTCTGCAAGAAATTGTCTTGTGGTCCCAAAGGGAACGACACGGCGGGAGTAGTGGCAACGGGAAGGACGGGCGGGGGGGTCCCAATGGCAAGGACACGGCGGGGGCGGGGCTCGCAATGGGAACGACATGTCGGGGCGATGGCAATGGGAATGTCATAGTGGACTGGGCTATTTAATCACTAGGCTAGAGGCGGGGCGTGGGCTGGGGCTGGGCTGGGGGGCCGGCGGAGGGGAGGCCAGAGGGGAGCTCAGTGTAGGCCAGCAGGCTAGTATAGAGGCTAGAGCAGAGCAGCGGGTGGAGGGCCGGGTCGGGCAGAGGCTGGGATGGAGGGGAGCGGAGAGCAGAGGGGCGGGCGGAGGGCAGGCGAGGCCAGAGCAGGGCAGTGCAGGCCAGAGGGGAGGGTGCAGGGCCCGGCAGGCAGAGTAGCGGGGCCAGAGCAGGGGCTAGGGCGGAAGGCAGGGGGCGGCTAGAGCAGAGGGGAGGGCGGAAGGCAGGGGGTGGGGGGCTGCAGGGGAGGCTGCAGGGGGCCGCTGGCGCGGAGTAGAGGCCAGGGTGGAGGTAGGGGGTAGTGTAGAGCAGAGGGGCGGGCGGAAGGTAGTGGCTGGGGCAGAGCCCAGGGCAGGGCGGAGCTAGGGGGGGGCTAGAGCAGAGCGGAGGGTGGAGCTACGGGCTGGGGTAGGCAGCTGCAGGCAGGCCTAGGTGAGGGCAGGATCAGGCCAGCGTCAGGCCAGGGCTAGGCTAGGGCAGGTAGCATCGGGGTAGGTAGGCTTAGGCCAGGGCTTAGGCTAGGCTTAGGCTAGGCCAGGTAGGCTTAAGGCACGTAGGCTATAAGGCATAGATAGGCTTAGGATAGGTAGGGGGTGGGGGTGGGGGTGGGGGGAGGGGGGAGGGGTGGGTGGGGGGTGGGGGGTGGGGGGAGGGGTGGGGGGGTCCAAGCTGCCAAAAGTCCTTGGAACGAGCGGAAGGCACCACCTGGTGAGTGTTACAACCCTGACAAACTTACAACTTGCTCACCAAGAGACTCTTCCTTTAGGCTTCTTTTCCCCATCTCTTTCTTTCATAGAGCTGCTCAGCACCAGTGGCAGAATCTTGCTTATTTCCTGAAACACCCGCTATCAAAGTGGACTCTCACTAGTTTATTTTTGGTTTAGCTGGTGTTGCACAGGTTCTTTTGACATTCTCTTTTCCTTTTTTGGATAGTTCTAAATCCTATCTGACAGTTAGGTATATAAAGAAAAGCATGAAGCAATAAGCGGCACTCTGTCAATCATCCTCTCATGGCTTCCTTTTTATCTGTGCCAGAAAATAATACTAAAATATACAAAAGTTGTAGACCACATTTTTCAATGCAAGCAACGATAAATAAGAAAAGGGAATCATTTCGTTCAGCCTTTGGTCCCCTTAAAAGCTCCACATGAACCCGCATGCTCACAGAACAATGTTCTGTCACCTCCAAGGAGAAAAACGGAGGGCCTGGAACAGAAATCCCACAGTGTCCCATCTCATGCTCAGCAGTCTTCTCCCACAGAAGATAAAGCATCACAAAGGAAATGGAAAGGCTTAAGTCAGACAAAGGCACAAGATCTATGTAGATCTACTTCCCCCGCCCAGCTCTTGCTAAAGTTCCATCTTCCATCACCTACTCCTTACTTGTGCTTACGTGTTTCAGGCAAAGAAGCATTTCAAAGTAGAAGAAATGCACGAGCTGAAAACCATTCTCAAATACAATAGCAGAAACGGTTGGAATTGTCCACCACTTGACAAAGGACATGCAGAATTTTCAAAGCAGTGTGCAATGCAATACAGGAACTGGTTACAATTGTCCAACACTCGACAACAGCAAGGTTCAGCACAAAGCCACCAAGAAACTCACTGGACTGAAAAGGAGACAAAGCCATGCAACATGCACATTTGCGAAGCAGGAAAGCAGAGGAAATGCAGAATTTAAAAAGGACGCTAAAATGCAATACAGGAAACGCTTGGAATTGCCCAACATTTGACAACAGCCAGGTTCAGCACAAAGCCACCAAGAAACTCACTAGACTGCAGAAGAGACGAACCAATGCAACATGCACATTTACGACACAGGAAAGCAGAGAAAAGGGAGAATTTTAAAACGATTGCGAAATACAAAAGCAGAAACAGTTGGAATTGTCCAACATTTGATAGAAGAAATGCAGAAGTTTAAAAGCACTGTGAAATGCAATAGCAGAAACGCTTGGAATTGTCCAGCACTTGACAATGGGGAGGTTCAGCACAAAGCCACAAAGAAACTCACTAGACTGCACAAGAGATGGACTGATGCAACATGCACATTTATTAAAGAGGAAAGCAGAGGAAATGCAGAATTTTAAAACGATTGTGAAAAACAAAAGCAAAAACCGTTGGAATTGTCCAACACTTGATAGAAGAAATGCAGAAGTTTAAAAGCACTGTGAAATGCAGTAGCAGAAACGCTTGGAATTGTCCAGCACTTGACAATGGGGAGGTTCAGCACAAAGCCACAAAGAAACTCACTGAACTGCAGAAGAGATGGACTCATGCAACACGCACATTTATTAAAGAGGAAAGCAGAGGAAGTGCAGAATTTTAAAACGATTGCGAAAAACAAAAGCAGAAACCGTTGGAATTGTCCAACACTTGATAGAAGAAATGCAGAAGTTTAAAAGCACTGTGAAATGCAATAGCAGAAGCGCTTGGAATTGTCCAGCACTTGACAATGGGGAGGTTCAGCACAAAGCCACAAAGAAACTCACTAGACTGCAGAAGAGATGGACTCATGCAACATGCACATTTATTAAAGAGGAAAGCAGAGGAAATGGAGCATTTTAAAACAATTGTGAAATACAAAAGCAGAAAGAGTTGGAATTGTCCAACATTGAGAACGGGAGTGTTCAGCACAAAGCCACGAAGAAACTCATTGGAGCACAGAAGACAGGAACTGAAGCAACCTTCAGATTTATCAAATAAGAAAACAGAAGAGATGTAAGATTTTGTAAGACACTTTCAATCTCCTATGAATGCTTCAATAGCGGTACTCTCCAAATTCCTGGACAAAGACAAGCAGCTGGGCTTTTGTTGTTGCTTTTAATATTAATCCCATTGCAGGCCTTGGCGAGTTGATCATCCAAACTGCCCTTCTGAGGCTTTTGCTTGTTTGACTTGTAACTGAAGGGCCAGGCTGAGGAGAGAAGGGGGAAGATGAGAGGGAAGAAACCTTCTAATCGGAGAGTCAAGCAGGAAGGGAGAATGTTTTTGCTCGCTTTATCTTCCGGGCTGTTTAGCAAAGACAGCTGAAGGTTTCTTTTCTAATGATGCTTCTATTACTGCTCTTTGGAGATTGCTCCTATAGAGACACAGTTCTGCACACCAAAATCTGTATCTTAGGACGTGCTCCTAAGACAAATTGCGCTTTGCCTGCTCATTCAGAAAAAAATAATTCATTACAACCGGCCTTGTCTGAGCAACGATTAAGCCCTTTTTAGGAAACGTATCCAGAACATAGACAGAAAAAATGGTATGAGCACGGCAGGAAATTTGAATGTGTTTTTGATGAGCAGATGCGCTCTTTACACTTCTAGCTACAGCACTGCAGTTTTTCTTTCACTCGCTAGCTTTCAGTTTGGGCACAGAAATTGCAGCTGCCTCACCCGGGGCACTGCAACGGCCTTGGCGCTCTGTCCTTTTCAGCCTCAAGTGCAAGAGGCTAATTCCAACTAGACTAAGTCAGTACCAATTCTTTTCATAAGTCCTCTTCTTCTGCGGGCACTCGAGTGCCAGCTGTTGTTTCACCAGCTGTTGAAATGCAAGACTCAAATCCTGCAGGAGTCCTTTGGTTGTCTTTTTGCTTGAGGTCTTCCTTAAGAGTTTGGGACCGAGAGCTCACTGATGCACGGATGATCTTGTTTGTTCGTTCTCATGCAATTTACAGGTCAAGTAACAGAACAGCAGAGCTTTCTTATGCCATCGCTTTGCAAGACAATGGTCTTGTGAAAATGCACGAAGTTCTGATTCTTCTCAAGGTAGCTTTCACTTAATTTTCTAAGTTTGCTTAGAGAAATTCCTTGAAAATCTTTCTACTCACCAACAAATCCCCTGTTACGGCAATCGGCGGGCAGGTGCTGCTCAACAGGGGCAGCTCCCTCAGCCTCGGCGTCGCCTTCCGCAAAGGCAGCCGCAACCTCCAGAAGCTGGAAGGAAAGACAAGAAGCCCTCTGTGAAAATAGGATTTTTATGCCCTTCAGAATTTGCCCTCCTCACTTCAGAATGCAATGGAAACTCCAGATGCAGATTATTACTGTCAAACATTAAGGTTACATTTCTTTATTGTCAGTCAGCATCTCTGGTTGCCCTTCTGCTGTTGAAGGAATTCTGCTTCTACTAGGACTGTTGCTTTGCAAGCCAAGACGGCCACTCGTACAAACGGCCGCTGCTTTTCTGAACGCCGCCGCCACTCCACTGTCTCTTCAGTGAGGCCATTTTACTCAATCTGAGGCTCACTTTGCATCTTGCTTTTTCACAGGCTATATGAAAAGGAGGCTATGTTATGCTACTGAGCATCATTCAAGAGAGCCTCTTTTAGTATCACAACTGAATCCCCACTTACAGTATAGCAGGGGCTTACATTTCAATTTCTTCTTTTATTTGGCTGCTCAGGAGAGGCTCTCAGGACTCTCTCCATTACAGCTCAAGTTTTCTCTGGAAGATCCGCCATGTGCTAAAACACACTCTATGCATCTAGGGAAAGGCGCCTTGTGGTAGGAGCTTCCGCTGCCTGAGCCTGCACTGGAGCACAAGCAAAGGCGCTCTAGGCTAACTTCATCATTAGGTCTTGGAAGCTCGTTTTAGATCATACTTTTCTGAATAGGAATGGCCCCTGTTTTAGACGGTAAGACCCTTCAAGAACCCATTCTAAAATTGAGTCAGGTGAGAGATGCAAGTTTCCTCATAGCTCCTGTCTAACGTCTGATACAGGTAACAAGCTTTCCTGTCCTAAATGAAGGACGCAAAGATCTCTCAACTATGCATTGATATGCCCTCCCTGTGTCTCACTTTGAAGCCTCAAAGGGTAAAGGAGGAGTTCCGAGCAGAGCCCGAGCAAAACGCACAGGAAGACCAGGCTTCTGCGGCAGCCAGAGAGGAACGCGCACCTCCTGCCGAGCTGGAAAGCTCCAAGGTCAAAGAGCCGGACGGAGACAAGCTTCGCCTGCAGCAGCAGGTAACTGCATTTATTTAGTTCTCTTGTCCTCCCTCTCTCTTCCTAAAGAATCCCTTATTTCTTAAGTAAGCGGCATGCTAAATGGAGCAATGAAGTGAGGCAAGCGCGTTCTGGCAGTGTTGTAGGGAACATCTGCTCTCGCCGGAGGAAGCAGTGACAAGGGCTGCCGCACACGGGGCTGCGGAACTGAAAGAGCTGGGGCAAAGAGAGCCTCAAGAGCTGCGGGGCATCACACAAGAACCAAACAGGTAGGAGAAAACCTCTAAGATCTCCACCCTCCTGCGTCAAAATGGGACAAGATCCACTTCAATCAAGAGGGAAATGGGCTCGCCCATTCCAGCAAAGGAATACACTGCAGTGTCCCTCAGCTCAGGATGGCCCATTTAGAAAAGGGAACAGTCCTGCATTATAGCAAATCTAGGCCTAAGGCCACTCAAGCCTGCTTTTTAGGCTGTGCTCATTGTTGTACTGCACCAAGCTTCCTTTTTGAGTCAAAACTTCAAATTCTAAGCAGAGCTGCTGCATTCAGAAAGAGGTATTTCTTACCTTCCAGCTACTCTACGAACATTTCTTTTAGCGGTACTTATCTTTCTTTCACATAGGGGTATTTTTTAAATGAAATGCTGGGTTTTATTAGCTGCCCTGGACATAAAGGCCTTCAGGCGCTCGTCTGAAAACAACCCCAAGCTTTTACTACGCACATCCTTTGATACATTCCATTTCACCCACAGCAGGCTCGAGCAAGAACAACAAGAGGAAGAGGAAGACAGCAACTGCAAGATGGCACTGGGAGTTCTGCTGCTAGAGTAGGCACTGTTCATTCTAGGAGAGTAGGCACTGTTCATTCTAGGAAAATAAAAGGAGAACATGCAGGATCCTCCATCTCGCTCAATACAAGAGAGGGATACACGCCTGAGAACAGCAGTATACAGCCATGGAGACCCTATTGTCAGGGAACTTCATGGTCAAATCAGAGGCTCTTGCAAAAAGGAGAAGCACTAAACGAAAGCACCTAGACAAATTCTAGAAAGCCAGAGGCCGTGATACTTAAAATACGCAGGTCTGCAGAGACATCCTCACTTCTCTGGCGCCAACCCACCTGTTCCACTGAAAACATGGAGTTTATAACCCCCCACTCAGCGACAAAAAGCGAGAGCACATCCCCACCAAGAAGCAGCAGGGGCAGCTCCATAACCACAAGCGGGCACCGCTCACACGCCCTGCTCTGCCCACCCTGCTCACACAGCCTGCTTTGGAACAAGCCTCTCCCAGACGGGAAGCGGAGCGTTAACTCCAGCCTGCCGCCAACGCTGCAGTACACGCTGGGCATTCAGTGTTGAGCTGAGCTTGCTGACGCACACACAATTCCACAAGCCTGGACACCTGGGCTAAGCATGGAAATTAAGCCTCCTCCGCCCCTCCCGCAAATACACTAACAGCAATTCTTCCCAAAGCACGCACCCGTTTTACGCCTTATCTTAACAGGAAAAAAGAGACGACTTTCGCCCAGAAATACCCCAAAATTAACACATCCAATTCTCTGGCACACTCTAAAGGGAGCTCCTACCCACCATGCATACTCCAGAACGGGACGAACCACCTCCCCGTGGGTTGGGGCCTGACCTCTCACTGAGCCGTGCCCGGCTTTCGCCTGCGCTCTCCTTCTCTTTGCTTCACCGTCCCTACTGAGTTGGCGGCACTCCCCCTGCACCGCTTCTTTTTGCATCAGTACAAGCAACTCGAGTTGGGACATGGCAAAAAGGAAACACCACTAGCGAAGTACCCAGCTGCTTTCCAGCACTTAGCAGACCACAGGGGTGCATTCCTCCCATTCCCAAAGTAGTCTTCCCCGATTCTATCTGTCCGATATCTCCTGGATGCAACCTACCAGCAGAATAGAATGCTGCTTATAGGAGCTCCGTCAAGGGAAAAAAACAGTTACTCAAGGCACTACGATTACTAACACCCTTAACTTTGCTATTGAGACGCTGCGCTTGTGCCAGCTTTGCAAGAGGAAGCATTGGTATTTTTTCTACTTTTTCCTTCCAAGTAGTATTCGGACTTGCCAAAGGAAACACTTAAAGAACGCTCAACGATATCCAAACTTAAAAGGTCTTCATTACCTTTTTCCTCATGAGAATTTCTGAGACACGGGATTTAGCAATTCAAGGACAAGGATAGGGAACCTCTTCCAGTAACTCCTGAGGTTGAAAATACGACCTACTTACCCACCATAGCCATTCTGCCCCCCAGCACTCATTTCATTACATCACACATTTGGGGTCTCCTCCTTAATTTCACTGCCTTCACACTCATTCCAACAGTTCCACTCATTCCGCGCATTTCAGCAAGAACATCATGCTCCCTTACTACTACAAGAAAGAACCACGAGAAAGCTTTTCTTTTTATCTGGGCCACAAGAACAACAACAGTAGTTACTGGCTTCACTTTGACAACAGTGATGCCAAAGGGAAAAAAAAATCCCCAGGGTGAGGGGCTTGCGCACTTTTCCAGACCCTCCAGATCTTTCTTTGTTCGCTTTTGCTTTGTTTTCTGCTTTTATTTTTTTTTAAAACAGTGACCACACTCTAACAGCTGGTAGTGTGTCAATAAGAAGAACGGGTGCTTTGATGTTGATATGTCTGTTTCCACCACTCTTCCCTGGACTGAAGCAGGTAGCTTCTCTGAGGGCGGCTCCAACAAGAAGGCTTGGAAGCCTTCCTTTGGACTTCCTCCCAAAGGAAGACATTCCAAAAGAAATTAAATAGATTCACCGAGTCTCAAAGGGTTTCACTCTTCCCCCACCCTTGCCCTAAATGTTGTCATTCCAGCAAATGTCACCTACTTGGTTATCATCTGTCTGCTATCATGCGGGAAAGGGGAAAGAAGCAATACTTGAAGATTCATATCCCTAGCTGAAGTCAGAGAGAAGCGCAACTTAAAAGCTGAGCGTAGAAGCAAGACACACATCCAATTCCAACAGCCTTCCCCTCCAAAGAGGAGAAACTCCACACACCTCTCCCTGAGGAGACACATCCCTCCTAGTATTGGCTACTGTCATTAAAAGAGCAGCAACACAAAAAGCACAACATGGAGAAGAATACGCACATGCACGTGCGCGCACACACACACAGAGAACTGAGAAGCCCGCAGATTTCCATTAAATGCAGCCTTGCAACACTGGGGCTGGGGGACTGCACCTGCACACAGCCTTGCTCTGGGAGGAGCAGAGCTCTTTTACAGGCAGCTTCAAACTGCAAACAGCAGAAGCCAGATTCTGCAATCAAAGGCACTGCCAAAAGCTACACAGGCACCGTGTGTATTCACGCATCAAGTGGCTGGCGGAGGGATTGCAACATTTGTATTCCGAGAGATTTCCACTTTGGCATCTTTGTTGCAAGTCTTCTGCAAGAAATTGTCTTGTGGTCCCAAAGGGAACGACACGGCGGGAGTAGTGGCAACGGGAAGGACGGGCGGGGGGGTCCCAATGGCAAGGACACGGCGGGGGCGGGGCTCGCAATGGGAACGACATGTCGGGGCGATGGCAATGGGAATGTCATAGTGGACTGGGCTATTTAATCACTAGGCTAGAGGCGGGGCGTGGGCTGGGGCTGGGCTGGGGGGCCGGCGGAGGGGAGGCCAGAGGGGAGCTCAGTGTAGGCCAGCAGGCTAGTATAGAGGCTAGAGCAGAGCAGCGGGTGGAGGGCCGGGTCGGGCAGAGGCTGGGATGGAGGGGAGCGGAGAGCAGAGGGGCGGGCGGAGGGCAGGCGAGGCCAGAGCAGGGCAGTGCAGGCCAGAGGGGAGGGTGCAGGGCCCGGCAGGCAGAGTAGCGGGGCCAGAGCAGGGGCTAGGGCGGAAGGCAGGGGGCGGCTAGAGCAGAGGGGAGGGCGGAAGGCAGGGGGTGGGGGGCTGCAGGGGAGGCTGCAGGGGGCCGCTGGCGCGGAGTAGAGGCCAGGGTGGAGGTAGGGGGTAGTGTAGAGCAGAGGGGCGGGCGGAAGGTAGTGGCTGGGGCAGAGCCCAGGGCAGGGCGGAGCTAGGGGGGGGCTAGAGCAGAGCGGAGGGTGGAGCTACGGGCTGGGGTAGGCAGCTGCAGGCAGGCCTAGGTGAGGGCAGGATCAGGCCAGCGTCAGGCCAGGGCTAGGCTAGGGCAGGTAGCATCGGGGTAGGTAGGCTTAGGCCAGGGCTTAGGCTAGGCTTAGGCTAGGCCAGGTAGGCTTAAGGCACGTAGGCTATAAGGCATAGATAGGCTTAGGATAGGTAGGGGGTGGGGGTGGGGGTGGGGGGAGGGGGGAGGGGTGGGTGGGGGGTGGGGGGTGGGGGGAGGGCTGGGGGGGTCCAAGCTGCCAAAAGTCCTTGGAACGAGCGGAAGGCACCACCTGGTGAGTGTTACAACCCTGACAAACTTACAACTTGCTCACCAAGAGACTCTTCCTTTAGGCTTCTTTTCCCCATCTCTTTCTTTCATAGAGCTGCTCAGCACCAGTGGCAGAATCTTGCTTATTTCCTGAAACACCCGCTATCAAAGTGGACTCTCACTAGTTTATTTTTGGTTTAGCTGGTGTTGCACAGGTTCTTTTGACATTCTCTTTTCCTTTTTTGGATAGTTCTAAATCCTATCTGACAGTTAGGTATATAAAGAAAAGCATGAAGCAATAAGCGGCACTCTGTCAATCATCCTCTCATGGCTTCCTTTTTATCTGTGCCAGAAAATAATACTAAAATATACAAAAGTTGTAGACCACATTTTTCAATGCAAGCAACGATAAATAAGAAAAGGGAATCATTTCGTTCAGCCTTTGGTCCCCTTAAAAGCTCCACATGAACCCGCATGCTCACAGAACAATGTTCTGTCACCTCCAAGGAGAAAAACGGAGGGCCTGGAACAGAGATCCCACAGTGTCCCATCTCATGCTCAGCAGTCTTCTCCCACAGAAGATAAAGCATCACAAAGGAAATGGAAAGGCTTAAGTCAGACAAAGGCACAAGATCTATGTAGATCTACTTCCCCCGCCCAGCTCTTGCTAAAGTTCCATCTTCCATCACCTACTCCTTACTTGTGCTTACGTGTTTCAGGCAAAGAAGCATTTCAAAGTAGAAGAAATGCACGAGCTGAAAACCATTCTCAAATACAATAGCAGAAACGGTTGGAATTGTCCACCACTTGACAAAGGACATGCAGAATTTTCAAAGCAGTGTGCAATGCAATACAGGAACTGGTTACAATTGTCCAACACTCGACAACAGCAAGGTTCAGCACAAAGCCACCAAGAAACTCACTGGACTGAAAAGGAGACAAAGCCATGCAACATGCACATTTGCGAAGCAGGAAAGCAGAGGAAATGCAGAATTTAAAAAGGACGCTAAAATGCAATACAGGAAACGCTTGGAATTGCCCAACATTTGACAACAGCCAGGTTCAGCACAAAGCCACCAAGAAACTCACTAGACTGCAGAAGAGACGAACCAATGCAACATGCACATTTACGACACAGGAAAGCAGAGAAAAGGGAGAATTTTAAAACGATTGCGAAATACAAAAGCAGAAACAGTTGGAATTGTCCAACATTTGATAGAAGAAATGCAGAAGTTTAAAAGCACTGTGAAATGCAATAGCAGAAACGCTTGGAATTGTCCAGCACTTGACAATGGGGAGGTTCAGCACAAAGCCACAAAGAAACTCACTAGACTGCACAAGAGATGGACTGATGCAACATGCACATTTATTAAAGAGGAAAGCAGAGGAAATGCAGAATTTTAAAACGATTGTGAAAAACAAAAGCAAAAACCGTTGGAATTGTCCAACACTTGATAGAAGAAATGCAGAAGTTTAAAAGCACTGTGAAATGCAGTAGCAGAAACGCTTGGAATTGTCCAGCACTTGACAATGGGGAGGTTCAGCACAAAGCCACAAAGAAACTCACTGAACTGTAGAAGAGATGGACTCATGCAACACGCACATTTATTAAAGAGGAAAGCAGAGGAAATGCAGAATTTTAAAACGATTGCGAAAAACAAAAGCAGAAACCGTTGGAATTGTCCAACACTTGATAGAAGAAATGCAGAAGTTTAAAAGCACTGTGAAATGCAATAGCAGAAGCGCTTGGAATTGTCCAGCACTTGACAATGGGGAGGTTCAGCACAAAGCCACAAAGAAACTCACTAGACTGCAGAAGAGATGGACTCATGCAACATGCACATTTATGAAAGAGGAAAGCAGAGGAAATGGAGCATTTTAAAACAATTGTGAAATACAAAAGCAGAAAGAGTTGGAATTGTCCAACATTGAGAACGGGAGTGTTCAGCACAAAGCCACGAAGAAACTCATTGGAGCACAGAAGACAGGAACTGAAGCAACCTTCAGATTTATCAAATAAGAAAACAGAAGAGATGTAAGATTTTGTAAGACACTTTCAATCTCCTATGAATGCTTCAATAGCGGTACTCTCCAAATTCCTGGACAAAGACAAGCAGCTGGGCTTTTGTTGTTGCTTTTAATATTAATCCCATTGCAGGCCTTGGCGAGTTGATCATCCAAACTGCCCTTCTGAGGCTTTTGCTTGTTTGACTTGTAACTGAAGGGCCAGGCTGAGGAGAGAAGGGGGAAGATGAGAGGGAAGAAACCTTCTAATCGGAGAGTCAAGCAGGAAGGGAGAATGTTTTTGCTCGCTTTATCTTCCGGGCTGTTTAGCAAAGACAGCTGAAGGTTTCTTTTCTAATGATGCTTCTATTACTGCTCTTTGGAGATTGCTCCTATAGAGACACAGTTCTGCACACCAAAATCTGTATCTTAGGACGTGCTCCTAAGACAAATTGCGCTTTGCCTGCTCATTCAGAAAAAAATAATTCATTACAACTGGCCTTGTCTGAGCAACGATTAAGCCCTTTTTAGGAAACGTATCCAGAACATAGACAGAAAAAATGGTATGAGCACGGCAGGAAATTTGAATGTGTTTTTGATGAGCAGATGCGCTCTTTACACTTCTAGCTACAGCACTGCAGTTTTTCTTTCACTCGCTAGCTTTCAGTTTGGGCACAGAAATTGCAGCTGCCTCACCCGGGGCACTGCAACGGCCTTGGCGCTCTGTCCTTTTCAGCCTCAAGTGCAAGAGGCTAATTCCAACTAGACTAAGTCAGTACCAATTCTTTTCATAAGTCCTCTTCTTCTGCGGGCACTCGAGTGCCAGCTGTTGTTTCACCAGCTGTTGAAATGCAAGACTCAAATCCTGCAGGAGTCCTTTGGTTGTCTTTTTGCTTGAGGTCTTCCTTAAGAGTTTGGGACCGAGAGCTCACTGATGCACGGATGATCTTGTTTGTTCGTTCTCATGCAATTTACAGGTCAAGTAACAGAACAGCAGAGCTTTCTTATGCCATCGCTTTGCAAGACAATGGTCTTGTGAAAATGCACGAAGTTCTGATTCTTCTCAAGGTAGCTTTCACTTAATTTTCTAAGTTTGCTTAGAGAAATTCCTTGAAAATCTTTCTACTCACCAACAAATCCCCTGTTACGGCAATCGGCGGGCAGGTGCTGCTCAACAGGGGCAGCTCCCTCAGCCTCGGCGTCGCCTTCCGCAAAGGCAGCCGCAACCTCCAGAAGCTGGAAGGAAAGACAAGAAGCCCTCTGTGAAAATAGGATTTTTATGCCCTTCAGAATTTGCCCTCCTCACTTCAGAATGCAATGGAAACTCCAGATGCAGATTATTACTGTCAAACATTAAGGTTACATTTCTTTATTGTCAGTCAGCATCTCTGGTTGCCCTTCTGCTGTTGAAGGAATTCTGCTTCTACTAGGACTGTTGCTTTGCAAGCCAAGACGGCCACTCGTACAAACGGCCGCTGCTTTTCTGAACGCCGCCGCCACTCCACTGTCTCTTCAGTGAGGCCATTTTACTCAATCTGAGGCTCACTTTGCATCTTGCTTTTTCACAGGCTATATGAAAAGGAGGCTATGTTATGCTACTGAGCATCATTCAAGAGAGCCTCTTTTAGTATCACAACTGAATCCCCACTTACAGTATAGCAGGGGCTTACATTTCAATTTCTTGTTTTATTTGGCTGCTCAGGAGAGGCTCTCAGGACTCTCTCCATTACAGCTCAAGTTTTCTCTGGAAGATCCGCCATGTGCTAAAACACACTCTATGCATCTAGGGAAAGGCGCCTTGTGGTAGGAGCTTCCGCTGCCCGAGCCTGCACTGGAGCACAAGCAAAGGCGCTCTAGGCTAACTTCATCATTAGGTCTTGGAAGCTCGTTTTAGATCATACTTTTCTGAATAGGAATGGCCCCTGTTTTAGACGGTAAGACCCTTCAAGAACCCATTCTAAAATTGAGTCAGGTGAGAGATGCAAGTTTCCTCATAGCTCCTGTCTAACGTCTGATACAGGTAACAAGCTTTCCTGTCCTAAATGAAGGACGCAAAGATCTCTCAACTATGCATTGATATGCCCTCCCTGTGTCTCACTTTGAAGCCTCAAAGGGTAAAGGAGGAGTTCCGAGCAGAGCCCGAGCAAAACGCACAGGAAGACCAGGCTTCTGCGGCAGCCAGAGAGGAACGCGCACCTCCTGCCGAGCTGGAAAGCTCCAAGGTCAAAGAGCCGGACGGAGACAAGCTTCGCCTGCAGCAGCAGGTAACTGCATTTATTTAGTTCTCTTGTCCTCCCTCTCTCTTCCTAAAGAATCCCTTATTTCTTAAGTAAGCGGCATGCTAAATGGAGCAATGAAGTGAGGCAAGCGCGTTCTGGCAGTGTTGTAGGGAACATCTGCTCTCGCCGGAGGAAGCAGTGACAAGGGCTGCCGCACACGGGGCTGCGGAACTGAAAGAGCTGGGGCAAAGAGAGCCTCAAGAGCTGCGGGGCATCACACAAGAACCAAACAGGTAGGAGAAAACCTCTAAGATCTCCACCCTCCTGCGTCAAAATGGGACAAGATCCACTTCAATCAAGAGGGAAATGGGCTCGCCCATTCCAGCAAAGGAATACACTGCAGTGTCCCTCAGCTCAGGATGGCCCATTTAGAAAAGGGAACAGTCCTGCATTATAGCAAATCTAGGCCTAAGGCCACTCAAGCCTGCTTTTTAGGCTGTGCTCATTGTTGTACTGCACCAAGCTTCCTTTTTGAGTCAAAACTTCAAATTCTAAGCAGAGCTGCTGCATTCAGAAAGAGGTATTTCTTACCTTCCAGCTACTCTACGAACATTTCTTTTAGCGGTACTTATCTTTCTTTCACATAGGGGTATTTTTTAAATGAAATGCTGGGTTTTATTAGCTGCCCTGGACATAAAGGCCTTCAGGCGCTCGTCTGAAAACAACCCCAAGCTTTTACTACGCACATCCTTTGATACATTCCATTTCACCCACAGCAGGCTCGAGCAAGAACAACAAGAGGAAGAGGAAGACAGCAACTGCAAGATGGCACTGGGAGTTCTGCTGCTAGAGTAGGCACTGTTCATTCTAGGAGAGTAGGCACTGTTCATTCTAGGAAAATAAAAGGAGAACATGCAGGATCCTCCATCTCGCTCAATACAAGAGAGGGATACACGCCTGAGAACAGCAGTATACAGCCATGGAGACCCTATTGTCAGGGAACTTCATGGTCAAATCAGAGGCTCTTGCAAAAAGGAGAAGCACTAAACGAAAGCACCTAGACAAATTCTAGAAAGCCAGAGGCCGTGATACTTAAAATACGCAGGTCTGCAGAGACATCCTCACTTCTCTGGCGCCAACCCACCTGTTCCACTGAAAACATGGAGTTTATAACCCCCCACTCAGCGACAAAAAGCGAGAGCACATCCCCACCAAGAAGCAGCAGGGGCAGCTCCATAACCACAAGCGGGCACCGCTCACACGCCCTGCTCTGCCCACCCTGCTCACACAGCCTGCTTTGGAACAAGCCTCTCCCAGACGGGAAGCGGAGCGTTAACTCCAGCCTGCCGCCAACGCTGCAGTACACGCTGGGCATTCAGTGTTGAGCTGAGCTTGCTGACGCACACACAATTCCACAAGCCTGGACACCTGGGCTAAGCATGGAAATTAAGCCTCCTCCGCCCCTCCCGCAAATACACTAACAGCAATTCTTCCCAAAGCACGCACCCGTTTTACGCCTTATCTTAACAGGAAAAAAGAGACGACTTTCGCCCAGAAATACCCCAAAATTAACACATCCAATTCTCTGGCACACTCTAAAGGGAGCTCCTACCCACCATGCATACTCCAGAACGGGACGAACCACCTCCCCGTGGGTTGGGGCCTGACCTCTCACTGAGCCGTGCCCGGCTTTCGCCTGCGCTCTCCTTCTCTTTGCTTCACCGTCCCTACTGAGTTGGCGGCACTCCCCCTGCACCGCTTCTTTTTGCATCAGTACAAGCAACTCGAGTTGGGACATGGCAAAAAGGAAACACCACTAGCGAAGTACCCAGCTGCTTTCCAGCACTTAGCAGACCACAGGGGTGCATTCCTCCCATTCCCAAAGTAGTCTTCCCCGATTCTATCTGTCCGATATCTCCTGGATGCAACCTACCAGCAGAATAGAATGCTGCTTATAGGAGCTCCGTCAAGGGAAAAAAACAGTTACTCAAGGCACTACGATTACTAACACCCTTAACTTTGCTATTGAGACGCTGCGCTTGTGCCAGCTTTGCAAGAGGAAGCATTGGTATTTTTTCTACTTTTTCCTTCCAAGTAGTATTCGGACTTGCCAAAGGAAACACTTAAAGAACGCTCAACGATATCCAAACTTAAAAGGTCTTCATTACCTTTTTCCTCATGAGAATTTCTGAGACACGGGATTTAGCAATTCAAGGACAAGGATAGGGAACCTCTTCCAGTAACTCCTGAGGTTGAAAATACGACCTACTTACCCACCATAGCCATTCTGCCCCCCAGCACTCATTTCATTACATCACACATTTGGGGTCTCCTCCTTAATTTCACTGCCTTCACACTCATTCCAACAGTTCCACTCATTCCGCGCATTTCAGCAAGAACATCATGCTCCCTTACTACTACAAGAAAGAACCACGAGAAAGCTTTTCTTTTTATCTGGGCCACAAGAACAACAACAGTAGTTACTGGCTTCACTTTGACAACAGTGATGCCAAAGGGAAAAAAAAATCCCCAGGGTGAGGGGCTTGCGCACTTTTCCAGACCCTCCAGATCTTTCTTTGTTCGCTTTTGCTTTGTTTTCTGCTTTTATTTTTTTTTAAAACAGTGACCACACTCTAACAGCTGGTAGTGTGTCAATAAGAAGAACGGGTGCTTTGATGTTGATATGTCTGTTTCCACCACTCTTCCCTGGACTGAAGCAGGTAGCTTCTCTGAGGGCGGCTCCAACAAGAAGGTTTGGAAGCCTTCCTTTGGACTTCCTCCCAAAGGAAGACATTCCAAAAGAAATTAAATAGATTCACCGAGTCTCAAAGGGTTTCACTCTTCCCCCACCCTTGCCCTAAATGTTGTCATTCCAGCAAATGTCACCTACTTGGTTATCATCTGTCTGCTATCATGCGGGAAAGGGGAAAGAAGCAATACTTGAAGATTCATATCCCTAGCTGAAGTCAGAGAGAAGCGCAACTTAAAAGCTGAGCGTAGAAGCAAGACACACATCCAATTCCAACAGCCTTCCCCTCCAAAGAGGAGAAACTCCACACACCTCTCCCTGAGGAGACACATCCCTCCTAGTATTGGCTACTGTCATTAAAAGAGCAGCAACACAAAAAGCACAACATGGAGAAGAATACGCACATGCACGTGCGCGCACACACACACAGAGAACTGAGAAGCCCGCAGATTTCCATTAAATGCAGCCTTGCAACACTGGGGCTGGGGGACTGCACCTGCACACAGCCTTGCTCTGGGAGGAGCAGAGCTCTTTTACAGGCAGCTTCAAACTGCAAACAGCAGAAGCCAGATTCTGCAATCAAAGGCACTGCCAAAAGCTACACAGGCACCGTGTGTATTCACGCATCAAGTGGCTGGCGGAGGGATTGCAACATTTGTATTCCGAGAGATTTCCACTTTGGCATCTTTGTTGCAAGTCTTCTGCAAGAAATTGTCTTGTGGTCCCAAAGGGAACGACACGGCGGGAGTAGTGGCAACGGGAAGGACGGGCGGGGGGGTCCCAATGGCAAGGACACGGCGGGGGCGGGGCTCGCAATGGGAACGACATGTCGGGGCGATGGCAATGGGAATGTCATAGTGGACTGGGCTATTTAATCACTAGGCTAGAGGCGGGGCGTGGGCTGGGGCTGGGCTGGGGGGCCGGCGGAGGGGAGGCCAGAGGGGAGCTCAGTGTAGGCCAGCAGGCTAGTATAGAGGCTAGAGCAGAGCAGCGGGTGGAGGGCCGGGTCGGGCAGAGGCTGGGATGGAGGGGAGCGGAGAGCAGAGGGGCGGGCGGAGGGCAGGCGAGGCCAGAGCAGGGCAGTGCAGGCCAGAGGGGAGGGTGCAGGGCCCGGCAGGCAGAGTAGCGGGGCCAGAGCAGGGGCTAGGGCGGAAGGCAGGGGGCGGCTAGAGCAGAGGGGAGGGCGGAAGGCAGGGGGTGGGGGGCTGCAGGGGAGGCTGCAGGGGGCCGCTGGCGCGGAGTAGAGGCCAGGGTGGAGGTAGGGGGTAGTGTAGAGCAGAGGGGCGGGCGGAAGGTAGTGGCTGGGGCAGAGCCCAGGGCAGGGCGGAGCTAGGGGGGGGCTAGAGCAGAGCGGAGGGTGGAGCTACGGGCTGGGGTAGGCAGCTGCAGGCAGGCCTAGGTGAGGGCAGGATCAGGCCAGCGTCAGGCCAGGGCTAGGCTAGGGCAGGTAGCATCGGGGTAGGTAGGCTTAGGCCAGGGCTTAGGCTAGGCTTAGGCTAGGCCAGGTAGGCTTAAGGCACGTAGGCTATAAGGCATAGATAGGCTTAGGATAGGTAGGGGGTGGGGGTGGGGGTGGGGGGAGGGGGGAGGGGTGGGTGGGGGGTGGGGGGTGGGGGGAGGGCTGGGGGGGTCCAAGCTGCCAAAAGTCCTTGGAACGAGCGGAAGGCACCACCTGGTGAGTGTTACAACCCTGACAAACTTACAACTTGCTCACCAAGAGACTCTTCCTTTAGGCTTCTTTTCCCCATCTCTTTCTTTCATAGAGCTGCTCAGCACCAGTGGCAGAATCTTGCTTATTTCCTGAAACACCCGCTATCAAAGTGGACTCTCACTAGTTTATTTTTGGTTTAGCTGGTGTTGCACAGGTTCTTTTGACATTCTCTTTTCCTTTTTTGGATAGTTCTAAATCCTATCTGACAGTTAGGTATATAAAGAAAAGCATGAAGCAATAAGCGGCACTCTGTCAATCATCCTCTCATGGCTTCCTTTTTATCTGTGCCAGAAAATAATACTAAAATATACAAAAGTTGTAGACCACATTTTTCAATGCAAGCAACGATAAATAAGAAAAGGGAATCATTTCGTTCAGCCTTTGGTCCCCTTAAAAGCTCCACATGAACCCGCATGCTCACAGAACAATGTTCTGTCACCTCCAAGGAGAAAAACGGAGGGCCTGGAACAGAGATCCCACAGTGTCCCATCTCATGCTCAGCAGTCTTCTCCCACAGAAGATAAAGCATCACAAAGGAAATGGAAAGGCTTAAGTCAGACAAAGGCACAAGATCTATGTAGATCTACTTCCCCCGCCCAGCTCTTGCTAAAGTTCCATCTTCCATCACCTACTCCTTACTTGTGCTTACGTGTTTCAGGCAAAGAAGCATTTCAAAGTAGAAGAAATGCACGAGCTGAAAACCATTCTCAAATACAATAGCAGAAACGGTTGGAATTGTCCACCACTTGACAAAGGACATGCAGAATTTTCAAAGCAGTGTGCAATGCAATACAGGAACTGGTTACAATTGTCCAACACTCGACAACAGCAAGGTTCAGCACAAAGCCACCAAGAAACTCACTGGACTGAAAAGGAGACAAAGCCATGCAACATGCACATTTGCGAAGCAGGAAAGCAGAGGAAATGCAGAATTTAAAAAGGACGCTAAAATGCAATACAGGAAACGCTTGGAATTGCCCAACATTTGACAACAGCCAGGTTCAGCACAAAGCCACCAAGAAACTCACTAGACTGCAGAAGAGACGAACCAATGCAACATGCACATTTACGACACAGGAAAGCAGAGAAAAGGGAGAATTTTAAAACGATTGCGAAATACAAAAGCAGAAACAGTTGGAATTGTCCAACATTTGATAGAAGAAATGCAGAAGTTTAAAAGCACTGTGAAATGCAATAGCAGAAACGCTTGGAATTGTCCAGCACTTGACAATGGGGAGGTTCAGCACAAAGCCACAAAGAAACTCACTGAACTGCAGAAGAGATGGACTCATGCAACACGCACATTTATTAAAGAGGAAAGCAGAGGAAATGCAGAATTTTAAAACGATTGCGAAAAACAAAAGCAGAAACCGTTGGAATTGTCCAACACTTGATAGAAGAAATGCAGAAGTTTAAAAGCACTGTGAAATGCAATAGCAGAAGCGCTTGGAATTGTCCAGCACTTGACAATGGGGAGGTTCAGCACAAAGCCACAAAGAAACTCACTAGACTGCAGAAGAGATGGACTCATGCAACATGCACATTTATTAAAGAGGAAAGCAGAGGAAATGGAGCATTTTAAAACAATTGTGAAATACAAAAGCAGAAAGAGTTGGAATTGTCCAACATTGAGAACGGGAGTGTTCAGCACAAAGCCACGAAGAAACTCATTGGAGCACAGAAGACAGGAACTGAAGCAACCTTCAGATTTATCAAATAAGAAAACAGAAGAGATGTAAGATTTTGTAAGACACTTTCAATCTCCTATGAATGCTTCAATAGCGGTACTCTCCAAATTCCTGGACAAAGACAAGCAGCTGGGCTTTTGTTGTTGCTTTTAATATTAATCCCATTGCAGGCCTTGGCGAGTTGATCATCCAAACTGCCCTTCTGAGGCTTTTGCTTGTTTGACTTGTAACTGAAGGGCCAGGCTGAGGAGAGAAGGGGGAAGATGAGAGGGAAGAAACCTTCTAATCGGAGAGTCAAGCAGGAAGGGAGAATGTTTTTGCTCGCTTTATCTTCCGGGCTGTTTAGCAAAGACAGCTGAAGGTTTCTTTTCTAATGATGCTTCTATTACTGCTCTTTGGAGATTGCTCCTATAGAGACACAGTTCTGCACACCAAAATCTGTATCTTAGGACGTGCTCCTAAGACAAATTGCGCTTTGCCTGCTCATTCAGAAAAAAATAATTCATTACAACTGGCCTTGTCTGAGCAACGATTAAGCCCTTTTTAGGAAACGTATCCAGAACATAGACAGAAAAAATGGTATGAGCACGGCAGGAAATTTGAATGTGTTTTTGATGAGCAGATGCGCTCTTTACACTTCTAGCTACAGCACTGCAGTTTTTCTTTCACTCGCTAGCTTTCAGTTTGGGCACAGAAATTGCAGCTGCCTCACCCGGGGCACTGCAACGGCCTTGGCGCTCTGTCCTTTTCAGCCTCAAGTGCAAGAGGCTAATTCCAACTAGACTAAGTCAGTACCAATTCTTTTCATAAGTCCTCTTCTTCTGCGGGCACTCGAGTGCCAGCTGTTGTTTCACCAGCTGTTGAAATGCAAGACTCAAATCCTGCAGGAGTCCTTTGGTTGTCTTTTTGCTTGAGGTCTTCCTTAAGAGTTTGGGACCGAGAGCTCACTGATGCACGGATGATCTTGTTTGTTCGTTCTCATGCAATTTACAGGTCAAGTAACAGAACAGCAGAGCTTTCTTATGCCATCGCTTTGCAAGACAATGGTCTTGTGAAAATGCACGAAGTTCTGATTCTTCTCAAGGTAGCTTTCACTTAATTTTCTAAGTTTGCTTAGAGAAATTCCTTGAAAATCTTTCTACTCACCAACAAATCCCCTGTTACGGCAATCGGCGGGCAGGTGCTGCTCAACAGGGGCAGCTCCCTCAGCCTCGGCGTCGCCTTCCGCAAAGGCAGCCGCAACCTCCAGAAGCTGGAAGGAAAGACAAGAAGCCCTCTGTGAAAATAGGATTTTTATGCCCTTCAGAATTTGCCCTCCTCACTTCAGAATGCAATGGAAACTCCAGATGCAGATTATTACTGTCAAACATTAAGGTTACATTTCTTTATTGTCAGTCAGCATCTCTGGTTGCCCTTCTGCTGTTGAAGGAATTCTGCTTCTACTAGGACTGTTGCTTTGCAAGCCAAGACGGCCACTCGTACAAACGGCCGCTGCTTTTCTGAACGCCGCCGCCACTCCACTGTCTCTTCAGTGAGGCCATTTTACTCAATCTGAGGCTCACTTTGCATCTTGCTTTTTCACAGGCTATATGAAAAGGAGGCTATGTTATGCTACTGAGCATCATTCAAGAGAGCCTCTTTTAGTATCACAACTGAATCCCCACTTACAGTATAGCAGGGGCTTACATTTCAATTTCTTCTTTTATTTGGCTGCTCAGGAGAGGCTCTCAGGACTCTCTCCATTACAGCTCAAGTTTTCTCTGGAAGATCCGCCATGTGCTAAAACACACTCTATGCATCTAGGGAAAGGCGCCTTGTGGTAGGAGCTTCCGCTGCCTGAGCCTGCACTGGAGCACAAGCAAAGGCGCTCTAGGCTAACTTCATCATTAGGTCTTGGAAGCTCGTTTTAGATCATACTTTTCTGAATAGGAATGGCCCCTGTTTTAGACGGTAAGACCCTTCAAGAACCCATTCTAAAATTGAGTCAGGTGAGAGATGCAAGTTTCCTCATAGCTCCTGTCTAACGTCTGATACAGGTAACAAGCTTTCCTGTCCTAAATGAAGGACGCAAAGATCTCTCAACTATGCATTGATATGCCCTCCCTGTGTCTCACTTTGAAGCCTCAAAGGGTAAAGGAGGAGTTCCGAGCAGAGCCCGAGCAAAACGCACAGGAAGACCAGGCTTCTGCGGCAGCCAGAGAGGAACGCGCACCTCCTGCCGAGCTGGAAAGCTCCAAGGTCAAAGAGCCGGACGGAGACAAGCTTCGCCTGCAGCAGCAGGTAACTGCATTTATTTAGTTCTCTTGTCCTCCCTCTCTCTTCCTAAAGAATCCCTTATTTCTTAAGTAAGCGGCATGCTAAATGGAGCAATGAAGTGAGGCAAGCGCGTTCTGGCAGTGTTGTAGGGAACATCTGCTCTCGCCGGAGGAAGCAGTGACAAGGGCTGCCGCACACGGGGCTGCGGAACTGAAAGAGCTGGGGCAAAGAGAGCCTCAAGAGCTGCGGGGCATCACACAAGAACCAAACAGGTAGGAGAAAACCTCTAAGATCTCCACCCTCCTGCGTCAAAATGGGACAAGATCCACTTCAATCAAGAGGGAAATGGGCTCGCCCATTCCAGCAAAGGAATACACTGCAGTGTCCCTCAGCTCAGGATGGCCCATTTAGAAAAGGGAACAGTCCTGCATTATAGCAAATCTAGGCCTAAGGCCACTCAAGCCTGCTTTTTAGGCTGTGCTCATTGTTGTACTGCACCAAGCTTCCTTTTTGAGTCAAAACTTCAAATTCTAAGCAGAGCTGCTGCATTCAGAAAGAGGTATTTCTTACCTTCCAGCTACTCTACGAACATTTCTTTTAGCGGTACTTATCTTTCTTTCACATAGGGGTATTTTTTAAATGAAATGCTGGGTTTTATTAGCTGCCCTGGACATAAAGGCCTTCAGGCGCTCGTCTGAAAACAACCCCAAGCTTTTACTACGCACATCCTTTGATACATTCCATTTCACCCACAGCAGGCTCGAGCAAGAACAACAAGAGGAAGAGGAAGACAGCAACTGCAAGATGGCACTGGGAGTTCTGCTGCTAGAGTAGGCACTGTTCATTCTAGGAGAGTAGGCACTGTTCATTCTAGGAAAATAAAAGGAGAACATGCAGGATCCTCCATCTCGCTCAATACAAGAGAGGGATACACGCCTGAGAACAGCAGTATACAGCCATGGAGACCCTATTGTCAGGGAACTTCATGGTCAAATCAGAGGCTCTTGCAAAAAGGAGAAGCACTAAACGAAAGCACCTAGACAAATTCTAGAAAGCCAGAGGCCGTGATACTTAAAATACGCAGGTCTGCAGAGACATCCTCACTTCTCTGGCGCCAACCCACCTGTTCCACTGAAAACATGGAGTTTATAACCCCCCACTCAGCGACAAAAAGCGAGAGCACATCCCCACCAAGAAGCAGCAGGGGCAGCTCCATAACCACAAGCGGGCACCGCTCACACGCCCTGCTCTGCCCACCCTGCTCACACAGCCTGCTTTGGAACAAGCCTCTCCCAGACGGGAAGCGGAGCGTTAACTCCAGCCTGCCGCCAACGCTGCAGTACACGCTGGGCATTCAGTGTTGAGCTGAGCTTGCTGACGCACACACAATTCCACAAGCCTGGACACCTGGGCTAAGCATGGAAATTAAGCCTCCTCCGCCCCTCCCGCAAATACACTAACAGCAATTCTTCCCAAAGCACGCACCCGTTTTACGCCTTATCTTAACAGGAAAAAAGAGACGACTTTCGCCCAGAAATACCCCAAAATTAACACATCCAATTCTCTGGCACACTCTAAAGGGAGCTCCTACCCACCATGCATACTCCAGAACGGGACGAACCACCTCCCCGTGGGTTGGGGCCTGACCTCTCACTGAGCCGTGCCCGGCTTTCGCCTGCGCTCTCCTTCTCTTTGCTTCACCGTCCCTACTGAGTTGGCGGCACTCCCCCTGCACCGCTTCTTTTTGCATCAGTACAAGCAACTCGAGTTGGGACATGGCAAAAAGGAAACACCACTAGCGAAGTACCCAGCTGCTTTCCAGCACTTAGCAGACCACAGGGGTGCATTCCTCCCATTCCCAAAGTAGTCTTCCCCGATTCTATCTGTCCGATATCTCCTGGATGCAACCTACCAGCAGAATAGAATGCTGCTTATAGGAGCTCCGTCAAGGGAAAAAAACAGTTACTCAAGGCACTACGATTACTAACACCCTTAACTTTGCTATTGAGACGCTGCGCTTGTGCCAGCTTTGCAAGAGGAAGCATTGGTATTTTTTCTACTTTTTCCTTCCAAGTAGTATTCGGACTTGCCAAAGGAAACACTTAAAGAACGCTCAACGATATCCAAACTTAAAAGGTCTTCATTACCTTTTTCCTCATGAGAATTTCTGAGACACGGGATTTAGCAATTCAAGGACAAGGATAGGGAACCTCTTCCAGTAACTCCTGAGGTTGAAAATACGACCTACTTACCCACCATAGCCATTCTGCCCCCCAGCACTCATTTCATTACATCACACATTTGGGGTCTCCTCCTTAATTTCACTGCCTTCACACTCATTCCAACAGTTCCACTCATTCCGCGCATTTCAGCAAGAACATCATGCTCCCTTACTACTACAAGAAAGAACCACGAGAAAGCTTTTCTTTTTATCTGGGCCACAAGAACAACAACAGTAGTTACTGGCTTCACTTTGACAACAGTGATGCCAAAGGGAAAAAAAAATCCCCAGGGTGAGGGGCTTGCGCACTTTTCCAGACCCTCCAGATCTTTCTTTGTTCGCTTTTGCTTTGTTTTCTGCTTTTATTTTTTTTTAAAACAGTGACCACACTCTAACAGCTGGTAGTGTGTCAATAAGAAGAACGGGTGCTTTGATGTTGATATGTCTGTTTCCACCACTCTTCCCTGGACTGAAGCAGGTAGCTTCTCTGAGGGCGGCTCCAACAAGAAGGTTTGGAAGCCTTCCTTTGGACTTCCTCCCAAAGGAAGACATTCCAAAAGAAATTAAATAGATTCACCGAGTCTCAAAGGGTTTCACTCTTCCCCCACCCTTGCCCTAAATGTTGTCATTCCAGCAAATGTCACCTACTTGGTTATCATCTGTCTGCTATCATGCGGGAAAGGGGAAAGAAGCAATACTTGAAGATTCATATCCCTAGCTGAAGTCAGAGAGAAGCGCAACTTAAAAGCTGAGCGTAGAAGCAAGACACACATCCAATTCCAACAGCCTTCCCCTCCAAAGAGGAGAAACTCCACACACCTCTCCCTGAGGAGACACATCCCTCCTAGTATTGGCTACTGTCATTAAAAGAGCAGCAACACAAAAAGCACAACATGGAGAAGAATACGCACATGCACGTGCGCGCACACACACACAGAGAACTGAGAAGCCCGCAGATTTCCATTAAATGCAGCCTTGCAACACTGGGGCTGGGGGACTGCACCTGCACACAGCCTTGCTCTGGGAGGAGCAGAGCTCTTTTACAGGCAGCTTCAAACTGCAAACAGCAGAAGCCAGATTCTGCAATCAAAGGCACTGCCAAAAGCTACACAGGCACCGTGTGTATTCACGCATCAAGTGGCTGGCGGAGGGATTGCAACATTTGTATTCCGAGAGATTTCCACTTTGGCATCTTTGTTGCAAGTCTTCTGCAAGAAATTGTCTTGTGGTCCCAAAGGGAACGACACAGCGGGAGTAGTGGCAACGGGAAGGACGGGCGGGGGGGTCCCAATGGCAAGGACACGGCGGGGGCGGGGCTCGCAATGGGAACGACATGTCGGGGCGATGGCAATGGGAATGTCATAGTGGACTGGGCTATTTAATCACTAGGCTAGAGGCGGGGCGTGGGCTGGGGCTGGGCTGGGGGGCCGGCGGAGGGGAGGCCAGAGGGGAGCTCAGTGTAGGCCAGCAGGCTAGTATAGAGGCTAGAGCAGAGCAGCGGGTGGAGGGCCGGGTCGGGCAGAGGCTGGGATGGAGGGGAGCGGAGAGCAGAGGGGCGGGCGGAGGGCAGGCGAGGCCAGAGCAGGGCAGTGCAGGCCAGAGGGGAGGGTGCAGGGCCCGGCAGGCAGAGTAGCGGGGCCAGAGCAGGGGCTAGGGCGGAAGGCAGGGGGCGGCTAGAGCAGAGGGGAGGGCGGAAGGCAGGGGGTGGGGGGCTGCAGGGGAGGCTGCAGGGGGCCGCTGGCGCGGAGTAGAGGCCAGGGTGGAGGTAGGGGGTAGTGTAGAGCAGAGGGGCGGGCGGAAGGTAGTGGCTGGGGCAGAGCCCAGGGCAGGGCGGAGCTAGGGGGGGGCTAGAGCAGAGCGGAGGGTGGAGCTACGGGCTGGGGTAGGCAGCTGCAGGCAGGCCTAGGTGAGGGCAGGATCAGGCCAGCGTCAGGCCAGGGCTAGGCTAGGGCAGGTAGCATCGGGGTAGGTAGGCTTAGGCCAGGGCTTAGGCTAGGCTTAGGCTAGGCCAGGTAGGCTTAAGGCACGTAGGCTATAAGGCATAGATAGGCTTAGGATAGGTAGGGGGTGGGGGTGGGGGTGGGGGGAGGGGGGAGGGGTGGGTGGGGGGTGGGGGGTGGGGGGAGGGCTGGGGGGGTCCAAGCTGCCAAAAGTCCTTGGAACGAGCGGAAGGCACCACCTGGTGAGTGTTACAACCCTGACAAACTTACAACTTGCTCACCAAGAGACTCTTCCTTTAGGCTTCTTTTCCCCATCTCTTTCTTTCATAGAGCTGCTCAGCACCAGTGGCAGAATCTTGCTTATTTCCTGAAACACCCGCTATCAAAGTGGACTCTCACTAGTTTATTTTTGGTTTAGCTGGTGTTGCACAGGTTCTTTTGACATTCTCTTTTCCTTTTTTGGATAGTTCTAAATCCTATCTGACAGTTAGGTATATAAAGAAAAGCATGAAGCAATAAGCGGCACTCTGTCAATCATCCTCTCATGGCTTCCTTTTTATCTGTGCCAGAAAATAATACTAAAATATACAAAAGTTGTAGACCACATTTTTCAATGCAAGCAACGATAAATAAGAAAAGGGAATCATTTCGTTCAGCCTTTGGTCCCCTTAAAAGCTCCACATGAACCCGCATGCTCACAGAACAATGTTCTGTCACCTCCAAGGAGAAAAACGGAGGGCCTGGAACAGAGATCCCACAGTGTCCCATCTCATGCTCAGCAGTCTTCTCCCACAGAAGATAAAGCATCACAAAGGAAATGGAAAGGCTTAAGTCAGACAAAGGCACAAGATCTATGTAGATCTACTTCCCCCGCCCAGCTCTTGCTAAAGTTCCATCTTCCATCACCTACTCCTTACTTGTGCTTACGTGTTTCAGGCAAAGAAGCATTTCAAAGTAGAAGAAATGCACGAGCTGAAAACCATTCTCAAATACAATAGCAGAAACGGTTGGAATTGTCCACCACTTGACAAAGGACATGCAGAATTTTCAAAGCAGTGTGCAATGCAATACAGGAACTGGTTACAATTGTCCAACACTCGACAACAGCAAGGTTCAGCACAAAGCCACCAAGAAACTCACTGGACTGAAAAGGAGACAAAGCCATGCAACATGCACATTTGCGAAGCAGGAAAGCAGAGGAAATGCAGAATTTAAAAAGGACGCTAAAATGCAATACAGGAAACGCTTGGAATTGCCCAACATTTGACAACAGCCAGGTTCAGCACAAAGCCACCAAGAAACTCACTAGACTGCAGAAGAGACGAACCAATGCAACATGCACATTTACGACACAGGAAAGCAGAGAAAAGGGAGAATTTTAAAACGATTGCGAAATACAAAAGCAGAAACAGTTGGAATTGTCCAACATTTGATAGAAGAAATGCAGAAGTTTAAAAGCACTGTGAAATGCAATAGCAGAAACGCTTGGAATTGTCCAGCACTTGACAATGGGGAGGTTCAGCACAAAGCCACAAAGAAACTCACTAGACTGCACAAGAGATGGACTGATGCAACATGCACATTTATTAAAGAGGAAAGCAGAGGAAATGCAGAATTTTAAAACGATTGTGAAAAACAAAAGCAAAAACCGTTGGAATTGTCCAACACTTGATAGAAGAAATGCAGAAGTTTAAAAGCACTGTGAAATGCAGTAGCAGAAACGCTTGGAATTGTCCAGCACTTGACAATGGGGAGGTTCAGCACAAAGCCACAAAGAAACTCACTGAACTGCAGAAGAGATGGACTCATGCAACACGCACATTTATTAAAGAGGAAAGCAGAGGAAATGCAGAATTTTAAAACGATTGCGAAAAACAAAAGCAGAAACCGTTGGAATTGTCCAACACTTGATAGAAGAAATGCAGAAGTTTAAAAGCACTGTGAAATGCAATAGCAGAAGCGCTTGGAATTGTCCAGCACTTGACAATGGGGAGGTTCAGCACAAAGCCACAAAGAAACTCACTAGACTGCAGAAGAGATGGACTCATGCAACATGCACATTTATTAAAGAGGAAAGCAGAGGAAATGGAGCATTTTAAAACAATTGTGAAATACAAAAGCAGAAAGAGTTGGAATTGTCCAACATTGAGAACGGGAGTGTTCAGCACAAAGCCACGAAGAAACTCATTGGAGCACAGAAGACAGGAACTGAAGCAACCTTCAGATTTATCAAATAAGAAAACAGAAGAGATGTAAGATTTTGTAAGACACTTTCAATCTCCTATGAATGCTTCAATAGCGGTACTCTCCAAATTCCTGGACAAAGACAAGCAGCTGGGCTTTTGTTGTTGCTTTTAATATTAATCCCATTGCAGGCCTTGGCGAGTTGATCATCCAAACTGCCCTTCTGAGGCTTTTGCTTGTTTGACTTGTAACTGAAGGGCCAGGCTGAGGAGAGAAGGGGGAAGATGAGAGGGAAGAAACCTTCTAATCGGAGAGTCAAGCAGGAAGGGAGAATGTTTTTGCTCGCTTTATCTTCCGGGCTGTTTAGCAAAGACAGCTGAAGGTTTCTTTTCTAATGATGCTTCTATTACTGCTCTTTGGAGATTGCTCCTATAGAGACACAGTTCTGCACACCAAAATCTGTATCTTAGGACGTGCTCCTAAGACAAATTGCGCTTTGCCTGCTCATTCAGAAAAAAATAATTCATTACAACTGGCCTTGTCTGAGCAACGATTAAGCCCTTTTTAGGAAACGTATCCAGAACATAGACAGAAAAAATGGTATGAGCACGGCAGGAAATTTGAATGTGTTTTTGATGAGCAGATGCGCTCTTTACACTTCTAGCTACAGCACTGCAGTTTTTCTTTCACTCGCTAGCTTTCAGTTTGGGCACAGAAATTGCAGCTGCCTCACCCGGGGCACTGCAACGGCCTTGGCGCTCTGTCCTTTTCAGCCTCAAGTGCAAGAGGCTAATTCCAACTAGACTAAGTCAGTACCAATTCTTTTCATAAGTCCTCTTCTTCTGCGGGCACTCGAGTGCCAGCTGTTGTTTCACCAGCTGTTGAAATGCAAGACTCAAATCCTGCAGGAGTCCTTTGGTTGTCTTTTTGCTTGAGGTCTTCCTTAAGAGTTTGGGACCGAGAGCTCACTGATGCACGGATGATCTTGTTTGTTCGTTCTCATGCAATTTACAGGTCAAGTAACAGAACAGCAGAGCTTTCTTATGCCATCGCTTTGCAAGACAATGGTCTTGTGAAAATGCACGAAGTTCTGATTCTTCTCAAGGTAGCTTTCACTTAATTTTCTAAGTTTGCTTAGAGAAATTCCTTGAAAATCTTTCTACTCACCAACAAATCCCCTGTTACGGCAATCGGCGGGCAGGTGCTGCTCAACAGGGGCAGCTCCCTCAGCCTCGGCGTCGCCTTCCGCAAAGGCAGCCGCAACCTCCAGAAGCTGGAAGGAAAGACAAGAAGCCCTCTGTGAAAATAGGATTTTTATGCCCTTCAGAATTTGCCCTCCTCACTTCAGAATGCAATGGAAACTCCAGATGCAGATTATTACTGTCAAACATTAAGGTTACATTTCTTTATTGTCAGTCAGCATCTCTGGTTGCCCTTCTGCTGTTGAAGGAATTCTGCTTCTACTAGGACTGTTGCTTTGCAAGCCAAGACGGCCACTCGTACAAACGGCCGCTGCTTTTCTGAACGCCGCCGCCACTCCACTGTCTCTTCAGTGAGGCCATTTTACTCAATCTGAGGCTCACTTTGCATCTTGCTTTTTCACAGGCTATATGAAAAGGAGGCTATGTTATGCTACTGAGCATCATTCAAGAGAGCCTCTTTTAGTATCACAACTGAATCCCCACTTACAGTATAGCAGGGGCTTACATTTCAATTTCTTGTTTTATTTGGCTGCTCAGGAGAGGCTCTCAGGACTCTCTCCATTACAGCTCAAGTTTTCTCTGGAAGATCCGCCATGTGCTAAAACACACTCTATGCATCTAGGGAAAGGCGCCTTGTGGTAGGAGCTTCCGCTGCCCGAGCCTGCACTGGAGCACAAGCAAAGGCGCTCTAGGCTAACTTCATCATTAGGTCTTGGAAGCTCGTTTTAGATCATACTTTTCTGAATAGGAATGGCCCCTGTTTTAGACGGTAAGACCCTTCAAGAACCCATTCTAAAATTGAGTCAGGTGAGAGATGCAAGTTTCCTCATAGCTCCTGTCTAACGTCTGATACAGGTAACAAGCTTTCCTGTCCTAAATGAAGGACGCAAAGATCTCTCAACTATGCATTGATATGCCCTCCCTGTGTCTCACTTTGAAGCCTCAAAGGGTAAAGGAGGAGTTCCGAGCAGAGCCCGAGCAAAACGCACAGGAAGACCAGGCTTCTGCGGCAGCCAGAGAGGAACGCGCACCTCCTGCCGAGCTGGAAAGCTCCAAGGTCAAAGAGCCGGACGGAGACAAGCTTCGCCTGCAGCAGCAGGTAACTGCATTTATTTAGTTCTCTTGTCCTCCCTCTCTCTTCCTAAAGAATCCCTTATTTCTTAAGTAAGCGGCATGCTAAATGGAGCAATGAAGTGAGGCAAGCGCGTTCTGGCAGTGTTGTAGGGAACATCTGCTCTCGCCGGAGGAAGCAGTGACAAGGGCTGCCGCACACGGGGCTGCGGAACTGAAAGAGCTGGGGCAAAGAGAGCCTCAAGAGCTGCGGGGCATCACACAAGAACCAAACAGGTAGGAGAAAACCTCTAAGATCTCCACCCTCCTGCGTCAAAATGGGACAAGATCCACTTCAATCAAGAGGGAAATGGGCTCGCCCATTCCAGCAAAGGAATACACTGCAGTGTCCCTCAGCTCAGGATGGCCCATTTAGAAAAGGGAACAGTCCTGCATTATAGCAAATCTAGGCCTAAGGCCACTCAAGCCTGCTTTTTAGGCTGTGCTCATTGTTGTACTGCACCAAGCTTCCTTTTTGAGTCAAAACTTCAAATTCTAAGCAGAGCTGCTGCATTCAGAAAGAGGTATTTCTTACCTTCCAGCTACTCTACGAACATTTCTTTTAGCGGTACTTATCTTTCTTTCACATAGGGGTATTTTTTAAATGAAATGCTGGGTTTTATTAGCTGCCCTGGACATAAAGGCCTTCAGGCGCTCGTCTGAAAACAACCCCAAGCTTTTACTACGCACATCCTTTGATACATTCCATTTCACCCACAGCAGGCTCGAGCAAGAACAACAAGAGGAAGAGGAAGACAGCAACTGCAAGATGGCACTGGGAGTTCTGCTGCTAGAGTAGGCACTGTTCATTCTAGGAGAGTAGGCACTGTTCATTCTAGGAAAATAAAAGGAGAACATGCAGGATCCTCCATCTCGCTCAATACAAGAGAGGGATACACGCCTGAGAACAGCAGTATACAGCCATGGAGACCCTATTGTCAGGGAACTTCATGGTCAAATCAGAGGCTCTTGCAAAAAGGAGAAGCACTAAACGAAAGCACCTAGACAAATTCTAGAAAGCCAGAGGCCGTGATACTTAAAATACGCAGGTCTGCAGAGACATCCTCACTTCTCTGGCGCCAACCCACCTGTTCCACTGAAAACATGGAGTTTATAACCCCCCACTCAGCGACAAAAAGCGAGAGCACATCCCCACCAAGAAGCAGCAGGGGCAGCTCCATAACCACAAGCGGGCACCGCTCACACGCCCTGCTCTGCCCACCCTGCTCACACAGCCTGCTTTGGAACAAGCCTCTCCCAGACGGGAAGCGGAGCGTTAACTCCAGCCTGCCGCCAACGCTGCAGTACACGCTGGGCATTCAGTGTTGAGCTGAGCTTGCTGACGCACACACAATTCCACAAGCCTGGACACCTGGGCTAAGCATGGAAATTAAGCCTCCTCCGCCCCTCCCGCAAATACACTAACAGCAATTCTTCCCAAAGCACGCACCCGTTTTACGCCTTATCTTAACAGGAAAAAAGAGACGACTTTCGCCCAGAAATACCCCAAAATTAACACATCCAATTCTCTGGCACACTCTAAAGGGAGCTCCTACCCACCATGCATACTCCAGAACGGGACGAACCACCTTCCCGTGGGTTGGGGCCTGACCTCTCACTGAGCCGTGCCCGGCTTTCGCCTGCGCTCTCCTTCTCTTTGCTTCACCGTCCCTACTGAGTTGGCGGCACTCCCCCTGCACCGCTTCTTTTTGCATCAGTACAAGCAACTCGAGTTGGGACATGGCAAAAAGGAAACACCACTAGCGAAGTACCCAGCTGCTTTCCAGCACTTAGCAGACCACAGGGGTGCATTCCTCCCATTCCCAAAGTAGTCTTCCCCGATTCTATCTGTCCGATATCTCCTGGATGCAACCTACCAGCAGAATAGAATGCTGCTTATAGGAGCTCCGTCAAGGGAAAAAAACAGTTACTCAAGGCACTACGATTACTAACACCCTTAACTTTGCTATTGAGACGCTGCGCTTGTGCCAGCTTTGCAAGAGGAAGCATTGGTATTTTTTCTACTTTTTCCTTCCAAGTAGTATTCAGACTTGCCAAAGGAAACACTTAAAGAACGCTCAACGATATCCAAACTTAAAAGGTCTTCATTACCTTTTTCCTCATGAGAATTTCTGAGACACGGGATTTAGCAATTCAAGGACAAGGATAGGGAACCTCTTCCAGTAACTCCTGAGGTTGAAAATACGACCTACTTACCCACCATAGCCATTCTGCCCCCCAGCACTCATTTCATTACATCACACATTTGGGGTCTCCTCCTTAATTTCACTGCCTTCACACTCATTCCAACAGTTCCACTCATTCCGCGCATTTCAGCAAGAACATCATGCTCCCTTACTACTACAAGAAAGAACCACGAGAAAGCTTTTCTTTTTATCTGGGCCACAAGAACAACAACAGTAGTTACTGGCTTCACTTTGACAACAGTGATGCCAAAGGGAAAAAAAAATCCCCAGGGTGAGGGGCTTGCGCACTTTTCCAGACCCTCCAGATCTTTCTTTGTTCGCTTTTGCTTTGTTTTCTGCTTTTATTTTTTTTTAAAACAGTGACCACACTCTAACAGCTGGTAGTGTGTCAATAAGAAGAACGGGTGCTTTGATGTTGATATGTCTGTTTCCACCACTCTTCCCTGGACTGAAGCAGGTAGCTTCTCTGAGGGCGGCTCCAACAAGAAGGTTTGGAAGCCTTCCTTTGGACTTCCTCCCAAAGGAAGACATTCCAAAAGAAATTAAATAGATTCACCGAGTCTCAAAGGGTTTCACTCTTCCCCCACCCTTGCCCTAAATGTTGTCATTCCAGCAAATGTCACCTACTTGGTTATCATCTGTCTGCTATCATGCGGGAAAGGGGAAAGAAGCAATACTTGAAGATTCATATCCCTAGCTGAAGTCAGAGAGAAGCGCAACTTAAAAGCTGAGCGTAGAAGCAAGACACACATCCAATTCCAACAGCCTTCCCCTCCAAAGAGGAGAAACTCCACACACCTCTCCCTGAGGAGACACATCCCTCCTAGTATTGGCTACTGTCATTAAAAGAGCAGCAACACAAAAAGCACAACATGGAGAAGAATACGCACATGCACGTGCGCGCACACACACACAGAGAACTGAGAAGCCCGCAGATTTCCATTAAATGCAGCCTTGCAACACTGGGGCTGGGGGACTGCACCTGCACACAGCCTTGCTCTGGGAGGAGCAGAGCTCTTTTACAGGCAGCTTCAAACTGCAAACAGCAGAAGCCAGATTCTGCAATCAAAGGCACTGCCAAAAGCTACACAGGCACCGTGTGTATTCACGCATCAAGTGGCTGGCGGAGGGATTGCAACATTTGTATTCCGAGAGATTTCCACTTTGGCATCTTTGTTGCAAGTCTTCTGCAAGAAATTGTCTTGTGGTCCCAAAGGGAACGACACGGCGGGAGTAGTGGCAACGGGAAGGACGGGCGGGGGGGTCCCAATGGCAAGGACACGGCGGGGGCGGGGCTCGCAATGGGAACGACATGTCGGGGCGATGGCAATGGGAATGTCATAGTGGACTGGGCTATTTAATCACTAGGCTAGAGGCGGGGCGTGGGCTGGGGCTGGGCTGGGGGGCCGGCGGAGGGGAGGCCAGAGGGGAGCTCAGTGTAGGCCAGCAGGCTAGTATAGAGGCTAGAGCAGAGCAGCGGGTGGAGGGCCGGGTCGGGCAGAGGCTGGGATGGAGGGGAGCGGAGAGCAGAGGGGCGGGCGGAGGGCAGGCGAGGCCAGAGCAGGGCAGTGCAGGCCAGAGGGGAGGGTGCAGGGCCCGGCAGGCAGAGTAGCGGGGCCAGAGCAGGGGCTAGGGCGGAAGGCAGGGGGCGGCTAGAGCAGAGGGGAGGGCGGAAGGCAGGGGGTGGGGGGCTGCAGGGGAGGCTGCAGGGGGCCGCTGGCGCGGAGTAGAGGCCAGGGTGGAGGTAGGGGGTAGTGTAGAGCAGAGGGGCGGGCGGAAGGTAGTGGCTGGGGCAGAGCCCAGGGCAGGGCGGAGCTAGGGGGGGGCTAGAGCAGAGCGGAGGGTGGAGCTACGGGCTGGGGTAGGCAGCTGCAGGCAGGCCTAGGTGAGGGCAGGATCAGGCCAGCGTCAGGCCAGGGCTAGGCTAGGGCAGGTAGCATCGGGGTAGGTAGGCTTAGGCCAGGGCTTAGGCTAGGCTTAGGCTAGGCCAGGTAGGCTTAAGGCACGTAGGCTATAAGGCATAGATAGGCTTAGGATAGGTAGGGGGTGGGGGTGGGGGTGGGGGGAGGGGGGAGGGGTGGGTGGGGGGTGGGGGGTGGGGGGAGGGCTGGGGGGGTCCAAGCTGCCAAAAGTCCTTGGAACGAGCGGAAGGCACCACCTGGTGAGTGTTACAACCCTGACAAACTTACAACTTGCTCACCAAGAGACTCTTCCTTTAGGCTTCTTTTCCCCATCTCTTTCTTTCATAGAGCTGCTCAGCACCAGTGGCAGAATCTTGCTTATTTCCTGAAACACCCGCTATCAAAGTGGACTCTCACTAGTTTATTTTTGGTTTAGCTGGTGTTGCACAGGTTCTTTTGACATTCTCTTTTCCTTTTTTGGATAGTTCTAAATCCTATCTGACAGTTAGGTATATAAAGAAAAGCATGAAGCAATAAGCGGCACTCTGTCAATCATCCTCTCATGGCTTCCTTTTTATCTGTGCCAGAAAATAATACTAAAATATACAAAAGTTGTAGACCACATTTTTCAATGCAAGCAACGATAAATAAGAAAAGGGAATCATTTCGTTCAGCCTTTGGTCCCCTTAAAAGCTCCACATGAACCCGCATGCTCACAGAACAATGTTCTGTCACCTCCAAGGAGAAAAACGGAGGGCCTGGAACAGAGATCCCACAGTGTCCCATCTCATGCTCAGCAGTCTTCTCCCACAGAAGATAAAGCATCACAAAGGAAATGGAAAGGCTTAAGTCAGACAAAGGCACAAGATCTATGTAGATCTACTTCCCCCGCCCAGCTCTTGCTAAAGTTCCATCTTCCATCACCTACTCCTTACTTGTGCTTACGTGTTTCAGGCAAAGAAGCATTTCAAAGTAGAAGAAATGCACGAGCTGAAAACCATTCTCAAATACAATAGCAGAAACGGTTGGAATTGTCCACCACTTGACAAAGGACATGCAGAATTTTCAAAGCAGTGTGCAGTGCAATACAGGAACTGGTTACAATTGTCCAACACTCGACAACAGCAAGGTTCAGCACAAAGCCACCAAGAAACTCACTGGACTGAAAAGGAGACAAAGCCATGCAACATGCACATTTGCGAAGCAGGAAAGCAGAGGAAATGCAGAATTTAAAAAGGACGCTAAAATGCAATACAGGAAACGCTTGGAATTGCCCAACATTTGACAACAGCCAGGTTCAGCACAAAGCCACCAAGAAACTCACTAGACTGCAGAAGAGACGAACCAATGCAACATGCACATTTACGACACAGGAAAGCAGAGAAAAGGGAGAATTTTAAAACGATTGCGAAATACAAAAGCAGAAACAGTTGGAATTGTCCAACATTTGATAGAAGAAATGCAGAAGTTTAAAAGCACTGTGAAATGCAATAGCAGAAACGCTTGGAATTGTCCAGCACTTGACAATGGGGAGGTTCAGCACAAAGCCACAAAGAAACTCACTAGACTGCACAAGAGATGGACTGATGCAACATGCACATTTATTAAAGAGGAAAGCAGAGGAAATGCAGAATTTTAAAACGATTGTGAAAAACAAAAGCAAAAACCGTTGGAATTGTCCAACACTTGATAGAAGAAATGCAGAAGTTTAAAAGCACTGTGAAATGCAGTAGCAGAAACGCTTGGAATTGTCCAGCACTTGACAATGGGGAGGTTCAGCACAAAGCCACAAAGAAACTCACTGAACTGCAGAAGAGATGGACTCATGCAACACGCACATTTATTAAAGAGGAAAGCAGAGGAAGTGCAGAATTTTAAAACGATTGCGAAAAACAAAAGCAGAAACCGTTGGAATTGTCCAACACTTGATAGAAGAAATGCAGAAGTTTAAAAGCACTGTGAAATGCAATAGCAGAAGCGCTTGGAATTGTCCAGCACTTGACAATGGGGAGGTTCAGCACAAAGCCACAAAGAAACTCACTAGACTGCAGAAGAGATGGACTCATGCAACATGCACATTTATTAAAGAGGAAAGCAGAGGAAATGGAGCATTTTAAAACAATTGTGAAATACAAAAGCAGAAAGAGTTGGAATTGTCCAACATTGAGAACGGGAGTGTTCAGCACAAAGCCACGAAGAAACTCATTGGAGCACAGAAGACAGGAACTGAAGCAACCTTCAGATTTATCAAATAAGAAAACAGAAGAGATGTAAGATTTTGTAAGACACTTTCAATCTCCTATGAATGCTTCAATAGCGGTACTCTCCAAATTCCTGGACAAAGACAAGCAGCTGGGCTTTTGTTGTTGCTTTTAATATTAATCCCATTGCAGGCCTTGGCGAGTTGATCATCCAAACTGCCCTTCTGAGGCTTTTGCTTGTTTGACTTGTAACTGAAGGGCCAGGCTGAGGAGAGAAGGGGGAAGATGAGAGGGAAGAAACCTTCTAATCGGAGAGTCAAGCAGGAAGGGAGAATGTTTTTGCTCGCTTTATCTTCCGGGCTGTTTAGCAAAGACAGCTGAAGGTTTCTTTTCTAATGATGCTTCTATTACTGCTCTTTGGAGATTGCTCCTATAGAGACACAGTTCTGCACACCAAAATCTGTATCTTAGGACGTGCTCCTAAGACAAATTGCGCTTTGCCTGCTCATTCAGAAAAAAATAATTCATTACAACTGGCCTTGTCTGAGCAACGATTAAGCCCTTTTTAGGAAACGTATCCAGAACATAGACAGAAAAAATGGTATGAGCACGGCAGGAAATTTGAATGTGTTTTTGATGAGCAGATGCGCTCTTTACACTTCTAGCTACAGCACTGCAGTTTTTCTTTCACTCGCTAGCTTTCAGTTTGGGCACAGAAATTGCAGCTGCCTCACCCGGGGCACTGCAACGGCCTTGGCGCTCTGTCCTTTTCAGCCTCAAGTGCAAGAGGCTAATTCCAACTAGACTAAGTCAGTACCAATTCTTTTCATAAGTCCTCTTCTTCTGCGGGCACTCGAGTGCCAGCTGTTGTTTCACCAGCTGTTGAAATGCAAGACTCAAATCCTGCAGGAGTCCTTTGGTTGTCTTTTTGCTTGAGGTCTTCCTTAAGAGTTTGGGACCGAGAGCTCACTGATGCACGGATGATCTTGTTTGTTCGTTCTCATGCAATTTACAGGTCAAGTAACAGAACAGCAGAGCTTTCTTATGCCATCGCTTTGCAAGACAATGGTCTTGTGAAAATGCACGAAGTTCTGATTCTTCTCAAGGTAGCTTTCACTTAATTTTCTAAGTTTGCTTAGAGAAATTCCTTGAAAATCTTTCTACTCACCAACAAATCCCCTGTTACGGCAATCGGCGGGCAGGTGCTGCTCAACAGGGGCAGCTCCCTCAGCCTCGGCGTCGCCTTCCGCAAAGGCAGCCGCAACCTCCAGAAGCTGGAAGGAAAGACAAGAAGCCCTCTGTGAAAATAGGATTTTTATGCCCTTCAGAATTTGCCCTCCTCACTTCAGAATGCAATGGAAACTCCAGATGCAGATTATTACTGTCAAACATTAAGGTTACATTTCTTTATTGTCAGTCAGCATCTCTGGTTGCCCTTCTGCTGTTGAAGGAATTCTGCTTCTACTAGGACTGTTGCTTTGCAAGCCAAGACGGCCACTCGTACAAACGGCCGCTGCTTTTCTGAACGCCGCCGCCACTCCACTGTCTCTTCAGTGAGGCCATTTTACTCAATCTGAGGCTCACTTTGCATCTTGCTTTTTCACAGGCTATATGAAAAGGAGGCTATGTTATGCTACTGAGCATCATTCAAGAGAGCCTCTTTTAGTATCACAACTGAATCCCCACTTACAGTATAGCAGGGGCTTACATTTCAATTTCTTCTTTTATTTGGCTGCTCAGGAGAGGCTCTCAGGACTCTCTCCATTACAGCTCAAGTTTTCTCTGGAAGATCCGCCATGTGCTAAAACACACTCTATGCATCTAGGGAAAGGCGCCTTGTGGTAGGAGCTTCCGCTGCCTGAGCCTGCACTGGAGCACAAGCAAAGGCGCTCTAGGCTAACTTCATCATTAGGTCTTGGAAGCTCGTTTTAGATCATACTTTTCTGAATAGGAATGGCCCCTGTTTTAGACGGTAAGACCCTTCAAGAACCCATTCTAAAATTGAGTCAGGTGAGAGATGCAAGTTTCCTCATAGCTCCTGTCTAACGTCTGATACAGGTAACAAGCTTTCCTGTCCTAAATGAAGGACGCAAAGATCTCTCAACTATGCATTGATATGCCCTCCCTGTGTCTCACTTTGAAGCCTCAAAGGGTAAAGGAGGAGTTCCGAGCAGAGCCCGAGCAAAACGCACAGGAAGACCAGGCTTCTGCGGCAGCCAGAGAGGAACGCGCACCTCCTGCCGAGCTGGAAAGCTCCAAGGTCAAAGAGCCGGACGGAGACAAGCTTCGCCTGCAGCAGCAGGTAACTGCATTTATTTAGTTCTCTTGTCCTCCCTCTCTCTTCCTAAAGAATCCCTTATTTCTTAAGTAAGCGGCATGCTAAATGGAGCAATGAAGTGAGGCAAGCGCGTTCTGGCAGTGTTGTAGGGAACATCTGCTCTCGCCGGAGGAAGCAGTGACAAGGGCTGCCGCACACGGGGCTGCGGAACTGAAAGAGCTGGGGCAAAGAGAGCCTCAAGAGCTGCGGGGCATCACACAAGAACCAAACAGGTAGGAGAAAACCTCTAAGATCTCCACCCTCCTGCGTCAAAATGGGACAAGATCCACTTCAATCAAGAGGGAAATGGGCTCGCCCATTCCAGCAAAGGAATACACTGCAGTGTCCCTCAGCTCAGGATGGCCCATTTAGAAAAGGGAACAGTCCTGCATTATAGCAAATCTAGGCCTAAGGCCACTCAAGCCTGCTTTTTAGGCTGTGCTCATTGTTGTACTGCACCAAGCTTCCTTTTTGAGTCAAAACTTCAAATTCTAAGCAGAGCTGCTGCATTCAGAAAGAGGTATTTCTTACCTTCCAGCTACTCTACGAACATTTCTTTTAGCGGTACTTATCTTTCTTTCACATAGGGGTATTTTTTAAATGAAATGCTGGGTTTTATTAGCTGCCCTGGACATAAAGGCCTTCAGGCGCTCGTCTGAAAACAACCCCAAGCTTTTACTACGCACATCCTTTGATACATTCCATTTCACCCACAGCAGGCTCGAGCAAGAACAACAAGAGGAAGAGGAAGACAGCAACTGCAAGATGGCACTGGGAGTTCTGCTGCTAGAGTAGGCACTGTTCATTCTAGGAGAGTAGGCACTGTTCATTCTAGGAAAATAAAAGGAGAACATGCAGGATCCTCCATCTCGCTCAATACAAGAGAGGGATACACGCCTGAGAACAGCAGTATACAGCCATGGAGACCCTATTGTCAGGGAACTTCATGGTCAAATCAGAGGCTCTTGCAAAAAGGAGAAGCACTAAACGAAAGCACCTAGACAAATTCTAGAAAGCCAGAGGCCGTGATACTTAAAATACGCAGGTCTGCAGAGACATCCTCACTTCTCTGGCGCCAACCCACCTGTTCCACTGAAAACATGGAGTTTATAACCCCCCACTCAGCGACAAAAAGCGAGAGCACATCCCCACCAAGAAGCAGCAGGGGCAGCTCCATAACCACAAGCGGGCACCGCTCACACGCCCTGCTCTGCCCACCCTGCTCACACAGCCTGCTTTGGAACAAGCCTCTCCCAGACGGGAAGCGGAGCGTTAACTCCAGCCTGCCGCCAACGCTGCAGTACACGCTGGGCATTCAGTGTTGAGCTGAGCTTGCTGACGCACACACAATTCCACAAGCCTGGACACCTGGGCTAAGCATGGAAATTAAGCCTCCTCCGCCCCTCCCGCAAATACACTAACAGCAATTCTTCCCAAAGCACGCACCCGTTTTACGCCTTATCTTAACAGGAAAAAAGAGACGACTTTCGCCCAGAAATACCCCAAAATTAACACATCCAATTCTCTGGCACACTCTAAAGGGAGCTCCTACCCACCATGCATACTCCAGAACGGGACGAACCACCTCCCCGTGGGTTGGGGCCTGACCTCTCACTGAGCCGTGCCCGGCTTTCGCCTGCGCTCTCCTTCTCTTTGCTTCACCGTCCCTACTGAGTTGGCGGCACTCCCCCTGCACCGCTTCTTTTTGCATCAGTACAAGCAACTCGAGTTGGGACATGGCAAAAAGGAAACACCACTAGCGAAGTACCCAGCTGCTTTCCAGCACTTAGCAGACCACAGGGGTGCATTCCTCCCATTCCCAAAGTAGTCTTCCCCGATTCTATCTGTCCGATATCTCCTGGATGCAACCTACCAGCAGAATAGAATGCTGCTTATAGGAGCTCCGTCAAGGGAAAAAAACAGTTACTCAAGGCACTACGATTACTAACACCCTTAACTTTGCTATTGAGACGCTGCGCTTGTGCCAGCTTTGCAAGAGGAAGCATTGGTATTTTTTCTACTTTTTCCTTCCAAGTAGTATTCGGACTTGCCAAAGGAAACACTTAAAGAACGCTCAACGATATCCAAACTTAAAAGGTCTTCATTACCTTTTTCCTCATGAGAATTTCTGAGACACGGGATTTAGCAATTCAAGGACAAGGATAGGGAACCTCTTCCAGTAACTCCTGAGGTTGAAAATACGACCTACTTACCCACCATAGCCATTCTGCCCCCCAGCACTCATTTCATTACATCACACATTTGGGGTCTCCTCCTTAATTTCACTGCCTTCACACTCATTCCAACAGTTCCACTCATTCCGCGCATTTCAGCAAGAACATCATGCTCCCTTACTACTACAAGAAAGAACCACGAGAAAGCTTTTCTTTTTATCTGGGCCACAAGAACAACAACAGTAGTTACTGGCTTCACTTTGACAACAGTGATGCCAAAGGGAAAAAAAAATCCCCAGGGTGAGGGGCTTGCGCACTTTTCCAGACCCTCCAGATCTTTCTTTGTTCGCTTTTGCTTTGTTTTCTGCTTTTATTTTTTTTTAAAACAGTGACCACACTCTAACAGCTGGTAGTGTGTCAATAAGAAGAACGGGTGCTTTGATGTTGATATGTCTGTTTCCACCACTCTTCCCTGGACTGAAGCAGGTAGCTTCTCTGAGGGCGGCTCCAACAAGAAGGTTTGGAAGCCTTCCTTTGGACTTCCTCCCAAAGGAAGACATTCCAAAAGAAATTAAATAGATTCACCGAGTCTCAAAGGGTTTCACTCTTCCCCCACCCTTGCCCTAAATGTTGTCATTCCAGCAAATGTCACCTACTTGGTTATCATCTGTCTGCTATCATGCGGGAAAGGGGAAAGAAGCAATACTTGAAGATTCATATCCCTAGCTGAAGTCAGAGAGAAGCGCAACTTAAAAGCTGAGCGTAGAAGCAAGACACACATCCAATTCCAACAGCCTTCCCCTCCAAAGAGGAGAAACTCCACACACCTCTCCCTGAGGAGACACATCCCTCCTAGTATTGGCTACTGTCATTAAAAGAGCAGCAACACAAAAAGCACAACATGGAGAAGAATACGCACATGCACGTGCGCGCACACACACACAGAGAACTGAGAAGCCCGCAGATTTCCATTAAATGCAGCCTTGCAACACTGGGGCTGGGGGACTGCACCTGCACACAGCCTTGCTCTGGGAGGAGCAGAGCTCTTTTACAGGCAGCTTCAAACTGCAAACAGCAGAAGCCAGATTCTGCAATCAAAGGCACTGCCAAAAGCTACACAGGCACCGTGTGTATTCACGCATCAAGTGGCTGGCGGAGGGATTGCAACATTTGTATTCCGAGAGATTTCCACTTTGGCATCTTTGTTGCAAGTCTTCTGCAAGAAATTGTCTTGTGGTCCCAAAGGGAACGACACGGCGGGAGTAGTGGCAACGGGAAGGACGGGCGGGGGGGTCCCAATGGCAAGGACACGGCGGGGGCGGGGCTCGCAATGGGAACGACATGTCGGGGCGATGGCAATGGGAATGTCATAGTGGACTGGGCTATTTAATCACTAGGCTAGAGGCGGGGCGTGGGCTGGGGCTGGGCTGGGGGGCCGGCGGAGGGGAGGCCAGAGGGGAGCTCAGTGTAGGCCAGCAGGCTAGTATAGAGGCTAGAGCAGAGCAGCGGGTGGAGGGCCGGGTCGGGCAGAGGCTGGGATGGAGGGGAGCGGAGAGCAGAGGGGCGGGCGGAGGGCAGGCGAGGCCAGAGCAGGGCAGTGCAGGCCAGAGGGGAGGGTGCAGGGCCCGGCAGGCAGAGTAGCGGGGCCAGAGCAGGGGCTAGGGCGGAAGGCAGGGGGCGGCTAGAGCAGAGGGGAGGGCGGAAGGCAGGGGGTGGGGGGCTGCAGGGGAGGCTGCAGGGGGCCGCTGGCGCGGAGTAGAGGCCAGGGTGGAGGTAGGGGGTAGTGTAGAGCAGAGGGGCGGGCGGAAGGTAGTGGCTGGGGCAGAGCCCAGGGCAGGGCGGAGCTAGGGGGGGGCTAGAGCAGAGCGGAGGGTGGAGCTACGGGCTGGGGTAGGCAGCTGCAGGCAGGCCTAGGTGAGGGCAGGATCAGGCCAGCGTCAGGCCAGGGCTAGGCTAGGGCAGGTAGCATCGGGGTAGGTAGGCTTAGGCCAGGGCTTAGGCTAGGCTTAGGCTAGGCCAGGTAGGCTTAAGGCACGTAGGCTATAAGGCATAGATAGGCTTAGGATAGGTAGGGGGTGGGGGTGGGGGTGGGGGGAGGGGGGAGGGGGGAGGGGTGGGTGGGGGGTGGGGGGTGGGGGGAGGGCTGGGGGGGTCCAAGCTGCCAAAAGTCCCTGGAACGAGCGGAAGGCACCACCTGGTGAGTGTTACAACCCTGACAAACTTACAACTTGCTCACCAAGAGACTCTTCCTTTAGGCTTCTTTTCCCCATCTCTTTCTTTCATAGAGCTGCTCAGCACCAGTGGCAGAATCTTGCTTATTTCCTGAAACACCCGCTATCAAAGTGGACTCTCACTAGTTTATTTTTGGTTTAGCTGGTGTTGCACAGGTTCTTTTGACATTCTCTTTTCCTTTTTTGGATAGTTCTAAATCCTATCTGACAGTTAGGTATATAAAGAAAAGCATGAAGCAATAAGCGGCACTCTGTCAATCATCCTCTCATGGCTTCCTTTTTATCTGTGCCAGAAAATAATACTAAAATATACAAAAGTTGTAGACCACATTTTTCAATGCAAGCAACGATAAATAAGAAAAGGGAATCATTTCGTTCAGCCTTTGGTCCCCTTAAAAGCTCCACATGAACCCGCATGCTCACAGAACAATGTTCTGTCACCTCCAAGGAGAAAAACGGAGGGCCTGGAACAGAGATCCCACAGTGTCCCATCTCATGCTCAGCAGTCTTCTCCCACAGAAGATAAAGCATCACAAAGGAAATGGAAAGGCTTAAGTCAGACAAAGGCACAAGATCTATGTAGATCTACTTCCCCCGCCCAGCTCTTGCTAAAGTTCCATCTTCCATCACCTACTCCTTACTTGTGCTTACGTGTTTCAGGCAAAGAAGCATTTCAAAGTAGAAGAAATGCACGAGCTGAAAACCATTCTCAAATACAATAGCAGAAACGGTTGGAATTGTCCACCACTTGACAAAGGACATGCAGAATTTTCAAAGCAGTGTGCAATGCAATACAGGAACTGGTTACAATTGTCCAACACTCGACAACAGCAAGGTTCAGCACAAAGCCACCAAGAAACTCACTGGACTGAAAAGGAGACAAAGCCATGCAACATGCACATTTGCGAAGCAGGAAAGCAGAGGAAATGCAGAATTTAAAAAGGACGCTAAAATGCAATACAGGAAACGCTTGGAATTGCCCAACATTTGACAACAGCCAGGTTCAGCACAAAGCCACCAAGAAACTCACTAGACTGCAGAAGAGACGAACCAATGCAACATGCACATTTACGACACAGGAAAGCAGAGAAAAGGGAGAATTTTAAAACGATTGCGAAATACAAAAGCAGAAACAGTTGGAATTGTCCAACATTTGATAGAAGAAATGCAGAAGTTTAAAAGCACTGTGAAATGCAATAGCAGAAACGCTTGGAATTGTCCAGCACTTGACAATGGGGAGGTTCAGCACAAAGCCACAAAGAAACTCACTAGACTGCACAAGAGATGGACTGATGCAACATGCACATTTATTAAAGAGGAAAGCAGAGGAAATGCAGAATTTTAAAACGATTGTGAAAAACAAAAGCAAAAACCGTTGGAATTGTCCAACACTTGATAGAAGAAATGCAGAAGTTTAAAAGCACTGTGAAATGCAGTAGCAGAAACGCTTGGAATTGTCCAGCACTTGACAATGGGGAGGTTCAGCACAAAGCCACAAAGAAACTCACTGAACTGCAGAAGAGATGGACTCATGCAACACGCACATTTATTAAAGAGGAAAGCAGAGGAAATGCAGAATTTTAAAACGATTGCGAAAAACAAAAGCAGAAACCGTTGGAATTGTCCAACACTTGATAGAAGAAATGCAGAAGTTTAAAAGCACTGTGAAATGCAATAGCAGAAGCGCTTGGAATTGTCCAGCACTTGACAATGGGGAGGTTCAGCACAAAGCCACAAAGAAACTCACTAGACTGCAGAAGAGATGGACTCATGCAACATGCACATTTATTAAAGAGGAAAGCAGAGGAAATGGAGCATTTTAAAACAATTGTGAAATACAAAAGCAGAAAGAGTTGGAATTGTCCAACATTGAGAACGGGAGTGTCCAGCACAAAGCCACGAAGAAACTCATTGGAGCACAGAAGACAGGAACTGAAGCAACCTTCAGATTTATCAAATAAGAAAACAGAAGAGATGTAAGATTTTGTAAGACACTTTCAATCTCCTAGGAATGCTTCAATAGCGGTACTCTCCAAATTCCTGGACAAAGACAAGCAGCTGGGCTTTTGTTGTTGCTTTTAATATTAATCCCATTGCAGGCCTTGGCGAGTTGATCATCCAAACTGCCCTTCTGAGGCTTTTGCTTGTTTGACTTGTAACTGAAGGGCCAGGCTGAGGAGAGAAGGGGGAAGATGAGAGGGAAGAAACCTTCTAATCGGAGAGTCAAGCAGGAAGGGAGAATGTTTTTGCTCGCTTTATCTTCCGGGCTGTTTAGCAAAGACAGCTGAAGGTTTCTTTTCTAATGATGCTTCTATTACTGCTCTTTGGAGATTGCTCCTATAGAGACACAGTTCTGCACACCAAAATCTGTATCTTAGGACGTGCTCCTAAGACAAATTGCGCTTTGCCTGCTCATTCAGAAAAAAATAATTCATTACAACTGGCCTTGTCTGAGCAACGATTAAGCCCTTTTTAGGAAACGTATCCAGAACATAGACAGAAAAAATGGTATGAGCACGGCAGGAAATTTGAATGTGTTTTTGATGAGCAGATGCGCTCTTTACACTTCTAGCTACAGCACTGCAGTTTTTCTTTCACTCGCTAGCTTTCAGTTTGGGCACAGAAATTGCAGCTGCCTCACCCGGGGCACTGCAACGGCCTTGGCGCTCTGTCCTTTTCAGCCTCAAGTGCAAGAGGCTAATTCCAACTAGACTAAGTCAGTACCAATTCTTTTCATAAGTCCTCTTCTTCTGCGGGCACTCGAGTGCCAGCTGTTGTTTCACCAGCTGTTGAAATGCAAGACTCAAATCCTGCAGGAGTCCTTTGGTTGTCTTTTTGCTTGAGGTCTTCCTTAAGAGTTTGGGACCGAGAGCTCACTGATGCACGGATGATCTTGTTTGTTCGTTCTCATGCAATTTACAGGTCAAGTAACAGAACAGCAGAGCTTTCTTATGCCATCGCTTTGCAAGACAATGGTCTTGTGAAAATGCACGAAGTTCTGATTCTTCTCAAGGTAGCTTTCACTTAATTTTCTAAGTTTGCTTAGAGAAATTCCTTGAAAATCTTTCTACTCACCAACAAATCCCCTGTTACGGCAATCGGCGGGCAGGTGCTGCTCAACAGGGGCAGCTCCCTCAGCCTCGGCGTCGCCTTCCGCAAAGGCAGCCGCAACCTCCAGAAGCTGGAAGGAAAGACAAGAAGCCCTCTGTGAAAATAGGATTTTTATGCCCTTCAGAATTTGCCCTCCTCACTTCAGAATGCAATGGAAACTCCAGATGCAGATTATTACTGTCAAACATTAAGGTTACATTTCTTTATTGTCAGTCAGCATCTCTGGTTGCCCTTCTGCTGTTGAAGGAATTCTGCTTCTACTAGGACTGTTGCTTTGCAAGCCAAGACGGCCACTCGTACAAACGGCCGCTGCTTTTCTGAACGCCGCCGCCACTCCACTGTCTCTTCAGTGAGGCCATTTTACTCAATCTGAGGCTCACTTTGCATCTTGCTTTTTCACAGGCTATATGAAAAGGAGGCTATGTTATGCTACTGAGCATCATTCAAGAGAGCCTCTTTTAGTATCACAACTGAATCCCCACTTACAGTATAGCAGGGGCTTACATTTCAATTTCTTCTTTTATTTGGCTGCTCAGGAGAGGCTCTCAGGACTCTCTCCATTACAGCTCAAGTTTTCTCTGGAAGATCCGCCATGTGCTAAAACACACTCTATGCATCTAGGGAAAGGCGCCTTGTGGTAGGAGCTTCCGCTGCCTGAGCCTGCACTGGAGCACAAGCAAAGGCGCTCTAGGCTAACTTCATCATTAGGTCTTGGAAGCTCGTTTTAGATCATACTTTTCTGAATAGGAATGGCCCCTGTTTTAGACGGTAAGACCCTTCAAGAACCCATTCTAAAATTGAGTCAGGTGAGAGATGCAAGTTTCCTCATAGCTCCTGTCTAACGTCTGATACAGGTAACAAGCTTTCCTGTCCTAAATGAAGGACGCAAAGATCTCTCAACTATGCATTGATATGCCCTCCCTGTGTCTCACTTTGAAGCCTCAAAGGGTAAAGGAGGAGTTCCGAGCAGAGCCCGAGCAAAACGCACAGGAAGACCAGGCTTCTGCGGCAGCCAGAGAGGAACGCGCACCTCCTGCCGAGCTGGAAAGCTCCAAGGTCAAAGAGCCGGACGGAGACAAGCTTCGCCTGCAGCAGCAGGTAACTGCATTTATTTAGTTCTCTTGTCCTCCCTCTCTCTTCCTAAAGAATCCCTTATTTCTTAAGTAAGCGGCATGCTAAATGGAGCAATGAAGTGAGGCAAGCGCGTTCTGGCAGTGTTGTAGGGAACATCTGCTCTCGCCGGAGGAAGCAGTGACAAGGGCTGCCGCACACGGGGCTGCGGAACTGAAAGAGCTGGGGCAAAGAGAGCCTCAAGAGCTGCGGGGCATCACACAAGAACCAAACAGGTAGGAGAAAACCTCTAAGATCTCCACCCTCCTGCGTCAAAATGGGACAAGATCCACTTCAATCAAGAGGGAAATGGGCTCGCCCATTCCAGCAAAGGAATACACTGCAGTGTCCCTCAGCTCAGGATGGCCCATTTAGAAAAGGGAACAGTCCTGCATTATAGCAAATCTAGGCCTAAGGCCACTCAAGCCTGCTTTTTAGGCTGTGCTCATTGTTGTACTGCACCAAGCTTCCTTTTTGAGTCAAAACTTCAAATTCTAAGCAGAGCTGCTGCATTCAGAAAGAGGTATTTCTTACCTTCCAGCTACTCTACGAACATTTCTTTTAGCGGTACTTATCTTTCTTTCACATAGGGGTATTTTTTAAATGAAATGCTGGGTTTTATTAGCTGCCCTGGACATAAAGGCCTTCAGGCGCTCGTCTGAAAACAACCCCAAGCTTTTACTACGCACATCCTTTGATACATTCCATTTCACCCACAGCAGGCTCGAGCAAGAACAACAAGAGGAAGAGGAAGACAGCAACTGCAAGATGGCACTGGGAGTTCTGCTGCTAGAGTAGGCACTGTTCATTCTAGGAGAGTAGGCACTGTTCATTCTAGGAAAATAAAAGGAGAACATGCAGGATCCTCCATCTCGCTCAATACAAGAGAGGGATACACGCCTGAGAACAGCAGTATACAGCCATGGAGACCCTATTGTCAGGGAACTTCATGGTCAAATCAGAGGCTCTTGCAAAAAGGAGAAGCACTAAACGAAAGCACCTAGACAAATTCTAGAAAGCCAGAGGCCGTGATACTTAAAATACGCAGGTCTGCAGAGACATCCTCACTTCTCTGGCGCCAACCCACCTGTTCCACTGAAAACATGGAGTTTATAACCCCCCACTCAGCGACAAAAAGCGAGAGCACATCCCCACCAAGAAGCAGCAGGGGCAGCTCCATAACCACAAGCGGGCACCGCTCACACGCCCTGCTCTGCCCACCCTGCTCACACAGCCTGCTTTGGAACAAGCCTCTCCCAGACGGGAAGCGGAGCGTTAACTCCAGCCTGCCGCCAACGCTGCAGTACACGCTGGGCATTCAGTGTTGAGCTGAGCTTGCTGACGCACACACAATTCCACAAGCCTGGACACCTGGGCTAAGCATGGAAATTAAGCCTCCTCCGCCCCTCCCGCAAATACACTAACAGCAATTCTTCCCAAAGCACGCACCCGTTTTACGCCTTATCTTAACAGGAAAAAAGAGACGACTTTCGCCCAGAAATACCCCAAAATTAACACATCCAATTCTCTGGCACACTCTAAAGGGAGCTCCTACCCACCATGCATACTCCAGAACGGGACGAACCACCTCCCCGTGGGTTGGGGCCTGACCTCTCACTGAGCCGTGCCCGGCTTTCGCCTGCGCTCTCCTTCTCTTTGCTTCACCGTCCCTACTGAGTTGGCGGCGCTCCCCCTGCACCGCTTCTTTTTGCATCAGTACAAGCAACTCGAGTTGGGACATGGCAAAAAGGAAACACCACTAGCGAAGTACCCAGCTGCTTTCCAGCACTTAGCAGACCACAGGGGTGCATTCCTCCCATTCCCAAAGTAGTCTTCCCCGATTCTATCTGTCCGATATCTCCTGGATGCAACCTACCAGCAGAATAGAATGCTGCTTATAGGAGCTCCGTCAAGGGAAAAAAACAGTTACTCAAGGCACTACGATTACTAACACCCTTAACTTTGCTATTGAGACGCTGCGCTTGTGCCAGCTTTGCAAGAGGAAGCATTGGTATTTTTTCTACTTTTTCCTTCCAAGTAGTATTCGGACTTGCCAAAGGAAACACTTAAAGAACGCTCAACGATATCCAAACTTAAAAGGTCTTCATTACCTTTTTCCTCATGAGAATTTCTGAGACACGGGATTTAGCAATTCAAGGACAAGGATAGGGAACCTCTTCCAGTAACTCCTGAGGTTGAAAATACGACCTACTTACCCACCATAGCCATTCTGCCCCCCAGCACTCATTTCATTACATCACACATTTGGGGTCTCCTCCTTAATTTCACTGCCTTCACACTCATTCCAACAGTTCCACTCATTCCGCGCATTTCAGCAAGAACATCATGCTCCCTTACTACTACAAGAAAGAACCACGAGAAAGCTTTTCTTTTTATCTGGGCCACAAGAACAACAACAGTAGTTACTGGCTTCACTTTGACAACAGTGATGCCAAAGGGAAAAAAAAATCCCCAGGGTGAGGGGCTTGCGCACTTTTCCAGACCCTCCAGATCTTTCTTTGTTCGCTTTTGCTTTGTTTTCTGCTTTTATTTTTTTTTAAAACAGTGACCACACTCTAACAGCTGGTAGTGTGTCAATAAGAAGAACGGGTGCTTTGATGTTGATATGTCTGTTTCCACCACTCTTCCCTGGACTGAAGCAGGTAGCTTCTCTGAGGGCGGCTCCAACAAGAAGGCTTGGAAGCCTTCCTTTGGACTTCCTCCCAAAGGAAGACATTCCAAAAGAAATTAAATAGATTCACCGAGTCTCAAAGGGTTTCACTCTTCCCCCACCCTTGCCCTAAATGTTGTCATTCCAGCAAATGTCACCTACTTGGTTATCATCTGTCTGCTATCATGCGGGAAAGGGGAAAGAAGCAATACTTGAAGATTCATATCCCTAGCTGAAGTCAGAGAGAAGCGCAACTTAAAAGCTGAGCGTAGAAGCAAGACACACATCCAATTCCAACAGCCTTCCCCTCCAAAGAGGAGAAACTCCACACACCTCTCCCTGAGGAGACACATCCCTCCTAGTATTGGCTACTGTCATTAAAAGAGCAGCAACACAAAAAGCACAACATGGAGAAGAATACGCACATGCACGTGCGCGCACACACACACAGAGAACTGAGAAGCCCGCAGATTTCCATTAAATGCAGCCTTGCAACACTGGGGCTGGGGGACTGCACCTGCACACAGCCTTGCTCTGGGAGGAGCAGAGCTCTTTTACAGGCAGCTTCAAACTGCAAACAGCAGAAGCCAGATTCTGCAATCAAAGGCACTGCCAAAAGCTACACAGGCACCGTGTGTATTCACGCATCAAGTGGCTGGCGGAGGGATTGCAACATTTGTATTCCGAGAGATTTCCACTTTGGCATCTTTGTTGCAAGTCTTCTGCAAGAAATTGTCTTGTGGTCCCAAAGGGAACGACACGGCGGGAGTAGTGGCAACGGGAAGGACGGGCGGGGGGGTCCCAATGGCAAGGACACGGCGGGGGCGGGGCTCGCAATGGGAACGACATGTCGGGGCGATGGCAATGGGAATGTCATAGTGGACTGGGCTATTTAATCACTAGGCTAGAGGCGGGGCGTGGGCTGGGGCTGGGCTGGGGGGCCGGCGGAGGGGAGGCCAGAGGGGAGCTCAGTGTAGGCCAGCAGGCTAGTATAGAGGCTAGAGCAGAGCAGCGGGTGGAGGGCCGGGTCGGGCAGAGGCTGGGATGGAGGGGAGCGGAGAGCAGAGGGGCGGGCGGAGGGCAGGCGAGGCCAGAGCAGGGCAGTGCAGGCCAGAGGGGAGGGTGCAGGGCCCGGCAGGCAGAGTAGCGGGGCCAGAGCAGGGGCTAGGGCGGAAGGCAGGGGGCGGCTAGAGCAGAGGGGAGGGCGGAAGGCAGGGGGTGGGGGGCTGCAGGGGAGGCTGCAGGGGGCCGCTGGCGCGGAGTAGAGGCCAGGGTGGAGGTAGGGGGTAGTGTAGAGCAGAGGGGCGGGCGGAAGGTAGTGGCTGGGGCAGAGCCCAGGGCAGGGCGGAGCTAGGGGGGGGCTAGAGCAGAGCGGAGGGTGGAGCTACGGGCTGGGGTAGGCAGCTGCAGGCAGGCCTAGGTGAGGGCAGGATCAGGCCAGCGTCAGGCCAGGGCTAGGCTAGGGCAGGTAGCATCGGGGTAGGTAGGCTTAGGCCAGGGCTTAGGCTAGGCTTAGGCTAGGCCAGGTAGGCTTAAGGCACGTAGGCTATAAGGCATAGATAGGCTTAGGATAGGTAGGGGGTGGGGGTGGGGGTGGGGGGAGGGGGGAGGGGTGGGTGGGGGGTGGGGGGTGGGGGGAGGGCTGGGGGGGTCCAAGCTGCCAAAAGTCCTTGGAACGAGCGGAAGGCACCACCTGGTGAGTGTTACAACCCTGACAAACTTACAACTTGCTCACCAAGAGACTCTTCCTTTAGGCTTCTTTTCCCCATCTCTTTCTTTCATAGAGCTGCTCAGCTTATTTCCTGAAACACCCGCTATCAAAGTGGACTCTCACTAGTTTATTTTTGGTTTAGCTGGTGTTGCACAGGTTCTTTTGACATTCTCTTTTCCTTTTTTGGATAGTTCTAAATCCTATCTGACAGTTAGGTATATAAAGAAAAGCATGAAGCAATAAGCGGCACTCTGTCAATCATCCTCTCATGGCTTCCTTTTTATCTGTGCCAGAAAATAATACTAAAATATACAAAAGTTGTAGACCACATTTTTCAATGCAAGCAACGATAAATAAGAAAAGGGAATCATTTCGTTCAGCCTTTGGTCCCCTTAAAAGCTCCACATGAACCCGCATGCTCACAGAACAATGTTCTGTCACCTCCAAGGAGAAAAACGGAGGGCCTGGAACAGAGATCCCACAGTGTCCCATCTCATGCTCAGCAGTCTTCTCCCACAGAAGATAAAGCATCACAAAGGAAATGGAAAGGCTTAAGTCAGACAAAGGCACAAGATCTATGTAGATCTACTTCCCCCGCCCAGCTCTTGCTAAAGTTCCATCTTCCATCACCTACTCCTTACTTGTGCTTACGTGTTTCAGGCAAAGAAGCATTTCAAAGTAGAAGAAATGCACGAGCTGAAAACCATTCTCAAATACAATAGCAGAAACGGTTGGAATTGTCCACCACTTGACAAAGGACATGCAGAATTTTCAAAGCAGTGTGCAATGCAATACAGGAACTGGTTACAATTGTCCAACACTCGACAACAGCAAGGTTCAGCACAAAGCCACCAAGAAACTCACTGGACTGAAAAGGAGACAAAGCCATGCAACATGCACATTTGCGAAGCAGGAAAGCAGAGGAAATGCAGAATTTAAAAAGGACGCTAAAATGCAATACAGGAAACGCTTGGAATTGCCCAACATTTGACAACAGCCAGGTTCAGCACAAAGCCACCAAGAAACTCACTAGACTGCAGAAGAGACGAACCAATGCAACATGCACATTTACGACACAGGAAAGCAGAGAAAAGGGAGAATTTTAAAACGATTGCGAAATACAAAAGCAGAAACAGTTGGAATTGTCCAACATTTGATAGAAGAAATGCAGAAGTTTAAAAGCACTGTGAAATGCAATAGCAGAAACGCTTGGAATTGTCCAGCACTTGACAATGGGGAGGTTCAGCACAAAGCCACAAAGAAACTCACTAGACTGCACAAGAGATGGACTGATGCAACATGCACATTTATTAAAGAGGAAAGCAGAGGAAATGCAGAATTTTAAAACGATTGTGAAAAACAAAAGCAAAAACCGTTGGAATTGTCCAACACTTGATAGAAGAAATGCAGAAGTTTAAAAGCACTGTGAAATGCAGTAGCAGAAACGCTTGGAATTGTCCAGCACTTGACAATGGGGAGGTTCAGCACAAAGCCACAAAGAAACTCACTAGACTGCAGAAGAGATGGACTCATGCAACACGCACATTTATTAAAGAGGAAAGCAGAGGAAGTGCAGAATTTTAAAACGATTGCGAAAAACAAAAGCAGAAACCGTTGGAATTGTCCAACACTTGATAGAAGAAATGCAGAAGTTTAAAAGCACTGTGAAATGCAATAGCAGAAGCGCTTGGAATTGTCCAGCACTTGACAATGGGGAGGTTCAGCACAAAGCCACAAAGAAACTCACTAGACTGCAGAAGAGATGGACTCATGCAACATGCACATTTATTAAAGAGGAAAGCAGAGGAAATGGAGCATTTTAAAACAATTGTGAAATACAAAAGCAGAAAGAGTTGGAATTGTCCAACATTGAGAACGGGAGTGTTCAGCACAAAGCCACGAAGAAACTCATTGGAGCACAGAAGACAGGAACTGAAGCAACCTTCAGATTTATCAAATAAGAAAACAGAAGAGATGTAAGATTTTGTAAGACACTTTCAATCTCCTATGAATGCTTCAATAGCGGTACTCTCCAAATTCCTGGACAAAGACAAGCAGCTGGGCTTTTGTTGTTGCTTTTAATATTAATCCCATTGCAGGCCTTGGCGAGTTGATCATCCAAACTGCCCTTCTGAGGCTTTTGCTTGTTTGACTTGTAACTGAAGGGCCAGGCTGAGGAGAGAAGGGGGAAGATGAGAGGGAAGAAACCTTCTAATCGGAGAGTCAAGCAGGAAGGGAGAATGTTTTTGCTCGCTTTATCTTCCGGGCTGTTTAGCAAAGACAGCTGAAGGTTTCTTTTCTAATGATGCTTCTATTACTGCTCTTTGGAGATTGCTCCTATAGAGACACAGTTCTGCACACCAAAATCTGTATCTTAGGACGTGCTCCTAAGACAAATTGCGCTTTGCCTGCTCATTCAGAAAAAAATAATTCATTACAACTGGCCTTGTCTGAGCAACGATTAAGCCCTTTTTAGGAAACGTATCCAGAACATAGACAGAAAAAATGGTATGAGCACGGCAGGAAATTTGAATGTGTTTTTGATGAGCAGATGCGCTCTTTACACTTCTAGCTACAGCACTGCAGTTTTTCTTTCACTCGCTAGCTTTCAGTTTGGGCACAGAAATTGCAGCTGCCTCACCCGGGGCACTGCAACGGCCTTGGCGCTCTGTCCTTTACAGCCTCAAGTGCAAGAGGCTAATTCCAACTAGACTAAGTCAGTACCAATTCTTTTCATAAGTCCTCTTCTTCTGCGGGCACTCGAGTGCCAGCTGTTGTTTCACCAGCTGTTGAAATGCAAGACTCAAATCCTGCAGGAGTCCTTTGGTTGTCTTTTTGCTTGAGGTCTTCCTTAAGAGTTTGGGACCGAGAGCTCACTGATGCACGGATGATCTTGTTTGTTCGTTCTCATGCAATTTACAGGTCAAGTAACAGAACAGCAGAGCTTTCTTATGCCATCGCTTTGCAAGACAATGGTCTTGTGAAAATGCACGAAGTTCTGATTCTTCTCAAGGTAGCTTTCACTTAATTTTCTAAGTTTGCTTAGAGAAATTCCTTGAAAATCTTTCTACTCACCAACAAATCCCCTGTTACGGCAATCGGCGGGCAGGTGCTGCTCAACAGGGGCAGCTCCCTCAGCCTCGGCGTCGCCTTCCGCAAAGGCAGCCGCAACCTCCAGAAGCTGGAAGGAAAGACAAGAAGCCCTCTGTGAAAATAGGATTTTTATGCCCTTCAGAATTTGCCCTCCTCACTTCAGAATGCAATGGAAACTCCAGATGCAGATTATTACTGTCAAACATTAAGGTTACATTTCTTTATTGTCAGTCAGCATCTCTGGTTGCCCTTCTGCTGTTGAAGGAATTCTGCTTCTACTAGGACTGTTGCTTTGCAAGCCAAGACGGCCACTCGTACAAACGGCCGCTGCTTTTCTGAACGCCGCCGCCACTCCACTGTCTCTTCAGTGAGGCCATTTTACTCAATCTGAGGCTCACTTTGCATCTTGCTTTTTCACAGGCTATATGAAAAGGAGGCTATGTTATGCTACTGAGCATCATTCAAGAGAGCCTCTTTTAGTATCACAACTGAATCCCCACTTATAGTATAGCAGGGGCTTACATTTCAATTTCTTGTTTTATTTGGCTGCTCAGGAGAGGCTCTCAGGACTCTCTCCATTACAGCTCAAGTTTTCTCTGGAAGATCCGCCATGTGCTAAAACACATTCTATGCATCTAGGGAAAGGCGCCTTGTGGTAGGAGCTTCCGCTGCCTGAGCCTGCACTGGAGCACAAGCAAAGGCGCTCTAGGCTAACTTCATCATTAGGTCTTGGAAGCTCGTTTTAGATCATACTTTTCTGAATAGGAATGGCCCCTGTTTTAGACGGTAAGACCCTTCAAGAACCCATTCTAAAATTGAGTCAGGTGAGAGATGCAAGTTTCCTCATAGCTCCTGTCTAACGTCTGATACAGGTAACAAGCTTTCCTGTCCTAAATGAAGGACGCAAAGATCTCTCAACTATGCATTGATATGCCCTCCCTGTGTCTCACTTTGAAGCCTCAAAGGGTAAAGGAGGAGTTCCGAGCAGAGCCCGAGCAAAACGCACAGGAAGACCAGGCTTCTGCGGCAGCCAGAGAGGAACGCGCACCTCCTGCCGAGCTGGAAAGCTCCAAGGTCAAAGAGCCGGACGGAGACAAGCTTCGCCTGCAGCAGCAGGTAACTGCATTTATTTAGTTCTCTTGTCCTCCCTCTCTCTTCCTAAAGAATCCCTTATTTCTTAAGTAAGCGGCATGCTAAATGGAGCAATGAAGTGAGGCAAGCGCGTTCTGGCAGTGTTGTAGGGAACATCTGCTCTCGCCGGAGGAAGCAGTGACAAGGGCTGCCGCACACGGGGCTGCGGAACTGAAAGAGCTGGGGCAAAGAGAGCCTCAAGAGCTGCGGGGCATCACACAAGAACCAAACAGGTAGGAGAAAACCTCTAAGATCTCCACCCTCCTGCGTCAAAATGGGACAAGATCCACTTCAATCAAGAGGGAAATGGGCTCGCCCATTCCAGCAAAGGAATACACTGCAGTGTCCCTCAGCTCAGGATGGCCCATTTAGAAAAGGGAACAGTCCTGCATTATAGCAAATCTAGGCCTAAGGCCACTCAAGCCTGCTTTTTAGGCTGTGCTCATTGTTGTACTGCACCAAGCTTCCTTTTTGAGTCAAAACTTCAAATTCTAAGCAGAGCTGCTGCATTCAGAAAGAGGTATTTCTTACCTTCCAGCTACTCTACGAACATTTCTTTTAGCGGTACTTATCTTTCTTTCACATAGGGGTATTTTTTAAATGAAATGCTGGGTTTTATTAGCTGCCCTGGACATAAAGGCCTTCAGGCGCTCGTCTGAAAACAACCCCAAGCTTTTACTACGCACATCCTTTGATACATTCCATTTCACCCACAGCAGGCTCGAGCAAGAACAACAAGAGGAAGAGGAAGACAGCAACTGCAAGATGGCACTGGGAGTTCTGCTGCTAGAGTAGGCACTGTTCATTCTAGGAGAGTAGGCACTGTTCATTCTAGGAAAATAAAAGGAGAACATGCAGGATCCTCCATCTCGCTCAATACAAGAGAGGGATACACGCCTGAGAACAGCAGTATACAGCCATGGAGACCCTATTGTCAGGGAACTTCATGGTCAAATCAGAGGCTCTTGCAAAAAGGAGAAGCACTAAACGAAAGCACCTAGACAAATTCTAGAAAGCCAGAGGCCGTGATACTTAAAATACGCAGGTCTGCAGAGACATCCTCACTTCTCTGGCGCCAACCCACCTGTTCCACTGAAAACATGGAGTTTATAACCCCCCACTCAGCGACAAAAAGCGAGAGCACATCCCCACCAAGAAGCAGCAGGGGCAGCTCCATAACCACAAGCGGGCACCGCTCACACGCCCTGCTCTGCCCACCCTGCTCACACAGCCTGCTTTGGAACAAGCCTCTCCCAGACGGGAAGCGGAGCGTTAACTCCAGCCTGCCGCCAACGCTGCAGTACACGCTGGGCATTCAGTGTTGAGCTGAGCTTGCTGACGCACACACAATTCCACAAGCCTGGACACCTGGGCTAAGCATGGAAATTAAGCCTCCTCCGCCCCTCCCGCAAATACACTAACAGCAATTCTTCCCAAAGCACGCACCCGTTTTACGCCTTATCTTAACAGGAAAAAAGAGACGACTTTCGCCCAGAAATACCCCAAAATTAACACATCCAATTCTCTGGCACACTCTAAAGGGAGCTCCTACCCACCATGCATACTCCAGAACGGGACGAACCACCTCCCCGTGGGTTGGGGCCTGACCTCTCACTGAGCCGTGCCCGGCTTTCGCCTGCGCTCTCCTTCTCTTTGCTTCACCGTCCCTACTGAGTTGGCGGCACTCCCCCTGCACCGCTTCTTTTTGCATCAGTACAAGCAACTCGAGTTGGGACATGGCAAAAAGGAAACACCACTAGCGAAGTACCCAGCTGCTTTCCAGCACTTAGCAGACCACAGGGGTGCATTCCTCCCATTCCCAAAGTAGTCTTCCCCGATTCTATCTGTCCGATATCTCCTGGATGCAACCTACCAGCAGAATAGAATGCTGCTTATAGGAGCTCCGTCAAGGGAAAAAAACAGTTACTCAAGGCACTACGATTACTAACACCCTTAACTTTGCTATTGAGACGCTGCGCTTGTGCCAGCTTTGCAAGAGGAAGCATTGGTATTTTTTCTACTTTTTCCTTCCAAGTAGTATTCGGACTTGCCAAAGGAAACACTTAAAGAACGCTCAACGATATCCAAACTTAAAAGGTCTTCATTACCTTTTTCCTCATGAGAATTTCTGAGACACGGGATTTAGCAATTCAAGGACAAGGATAGGGAACCTCTTCCAGTAACTCCTGAGGTTGAAAATACGACCTACTTACCCACCATAGCCATTCTGCCCCCCAGCACTCATTTCATTACATCACACATTTGGGGTCTCCTCCTTAATTTCACTGCCTTCACACTCATTCCAACAGTTCCACTCATTCCGCGCATTTCAGCAAGAACATCATGCTCCCTTACTACTACAAGAAAGAACCACGAGAAAGCTTTTCTTTTTATCTGGGCCACAAGAACAACAACAGTAGTTACTGGCTTCACTTTGACAACAGTGATGCCAAAGGGAAAAAAAAATCCCCAGGGTGAGGGGCTTGCGCACTTTTCCAGACCCTCCAGATCTTTCTTTGTTCGCTTTTGCTTTGTTTTCTGCTTTTATTTTTTTTTAAAACAGTGACCACACTCTAACAGCTGGTAGTGTGTCAATAAGAAGAACGGGTGCTTTGATGTTGATATGTCTGTTTCCACCACTCTTCCCTGGACTGAAGCAGGTAGCTTCTCTGAGGGCGGCTCCAACAAGAAGGCTTGGAAGCCTTCCTTTGGACTTCCTCCCAAAGGAAGACATTCCAAAAGAAATTAAATAGATTCACCGAGTCTCAAAGGGTTTCACTCTTCCCCCACCCTTGCCCTAAATGTTGTCATTCCAGCAAATGTCACCTACTTGGTTATCATCTGTCTGCTATCATGCGGGAAAGGGGAAAGAAGCAATACTTGAAGATTCATATCCCTAGCTGAAGTCAGAGAGAAGCGCAACTTAAAAGCTGAGCGTAGAAGCAAGACACACATCCAATTCCAACAGCCTTCCCCTCCAAAGAGGAGAAACTCCACACACCTCTCCCTGAGGAGACACATCCCTCCTAGTATTGGCTACTGTCATTAAAAGAGCAGCAACACAAAAAGCACAACATGGAGAAGAATACGCACATGCACGTGCGCGCACACACACACAGAGAACTGAGAAGCCCGCAGATTTCCATTAAATGCAGCCTTGCAACACTGGGGCTGGGGGACTGCACCTGCACACAGCCTTGCTCTGGGAGGAGCAGAGCTCTTTTACAGGCAGCTTCAAACTGCAAACAGCAGAAGCCAGATTCTGCAATCAAAGGCACTGCCAAAAGCTACACAGGCACCGTGTGTATTCACGCATCAAGTGGCTGGCGGAGGGATTGCAACATTTGTATTCCGAGAGATTTCCACTTTGGCATCTTTGTTGCAAGTCTTCTGCAAGAAATTGTCTTGTGGTCCCAAAGGGAACGACACGGCGGGAGTAGTGGCAACGGGAAGGACGGGCGGGGGGGTCCCAATGGCAAGGACACGGCGGGGGCGGGGCTCGCAATGGGAACGACATGTCGGGGCGATGGCAATGGGAATGTCATAGTGGACTGGGCTATTTAATCACTAGGCTAGAGGCGGGGCGTGGGCTGGGGCTGGGCTGGGGGGCCGGCGGAGGGGAGGCCAGAGGGGAGCTCAGTGTAGGCCAGCAGGCTAGTATAGAGGCTAGAGCAGAGCAGCGGGTGGAGGGCCGGGTCGGGCAGAGGCTGGGATGGAGGGGAGCGGAGAGCAGAGGGGCGGGCGGAGGGCAGGCGAGGCCAGAGCAGGGCAGTGCAGGCCAGAGGGGAGGGTGCAGGGCCCGGCAGGCAGAGTAGCGGGGCCAGAGCAGGGGCTAGGGCGGAAGGCAGGGGGCGGCTAGAGCAGAGGGGAGGGCGGAAGGCAGGGGGTGGGGGGCTGCAGGGGAGGCTGCAGGGGGCCGCTGGCGCGGAGTAGAGGCCAGGGTGGAGGTAGGGGGTAGTGTAGAGCAGAGGGGCGGGCGGAAGGTAGTGGCTGGGGCAGAGCCCAGGGCAGGGCGGAGCTAGGGGGGGGCTAGAGCAGAGCGGAGGGTGGAGCTACGGGCTGGGGTAGGCAGCTGCAGGCAGGCCTAGGTGAGGGCAGGATCAGGCCAGCGTCAGGCCAGGGCTAGGCTAGGGCAGGTAGCATCGGGGTAGGTAGGCTTAGGCCAGGGCTTAGGCTAGGCTTAGGCTAGGCCAGGTAGGCTTAAGGCACGTAGGCTATAAGGCATAGATAGGCTTAGGATAGGTAGGGGGTGGGGGTGGGGGTGGGGGGAGGGGGGAGGGGTGGGTGGGGGGTGGGGGGTGGGGGGAGGGCTGGGGGGGTCCAAGCTGCCAAAAGTCCTTGGAACGAGCGGAAGGCACCACCTGGTGAGTGTTACAACCCTGACAAACTTACAACTTGCTCACCAAGAGACTCTTCCTTTAGGCTTCTTTTCCCCATCTCTTTCTTTCATAGAGCTGCTCAGCACCAGTGGCAGAATCTTGCTTATTTCCTGAAACACCCGCTATCAAAGTGGACTCTCACTAGTTTATTTTTGGTTTAGCTGGTGTTGCACAGGTTCTTTTGACATTCTCTTTTCCTTTTTTGGATAGTTCTAAATCCTATCTGACAGTTAGGTATATAAAGAAAAGCATGAAGCAATAAGCGGCACTCTGTCAATCATCCTCTCATGGCTTCCTTTTTATCTGTGCCAGAAAATAATACTAAAATATACAAAAGTTGTAGACCACATTTTTCAATGCAAGCAACGATAAATAAGAAAAGGGAATCATTTCGTTCAGCCTTTGGTCCCCTTAAAAGCTCCACATGAACCCGCATGCTCACAGAACAATGTTCTGTCACCTCCAAGGAGAAAAACGGAGGGCCTGGAACAGAGATCCCACAGTGTCCCATCTCATGCTCAGCAGTCTTCTCCCACAGAAGATAAAGCATCACAAAGGAAATGGAAAGGCTTAAGTCAGACAAAGGCACAAGATCTATGTAGATCTACTTCCCCCGCCCAGCTCTTGCTAAAGTTCCATCTTCCATCACCTACTCCTTACTTGTGCTTACGTGTTTCAGGCAAAGAAGCATTTCAAAGTAGAAGAAATGCACGAGCTGAAAACCATTCTCAAATACAATAGCAGAAACGGTTGGAATTGTCCACCACTTGACAAAGGACATGCAGAATTTTCAAAGCAGTGTGCAATGCAATACAGGAACTGGTTACAATTGTCCAACACTCGACAACAGCAAGGTTCAGCACAAAGCCACCAAGAAACTCACTGGACTGAAAAGGAGACAAAGCCATGCAACATGCACATTTGCGAAGCAGGAAAGCAGAGGAAATGCAGAATTTAAAAAGGACGCTAAAATGCAATACAGGAAACGCTTGGAATTGCCCAACATTTGACAACAGCCAGGTTCAGCACAAAGCCACCAAGAAACTCACTAGACTGCAGAAGAGACGAACCAATGCAACATGCACATTTACGACACAGGAAAGCAGAGAAAAGGGAGAATTTTAAAACGATTGCGAAATACAAAAGCAGAAACAGTTGGAATTGTCCAACATTTGATAGAAGAAATGCAGAAGTTTAAAAGCACTGTGAAATGCAATAGCAGAAACGCTTGGAATTGTCCAGCACTTGACAATGGGGAGGTTCAGCACAAAGCCACAAAGAAACTCACTAGACTGCACAAGAGATGGACTGATGCAACATGCACATTTATTAAAGAGGAAAGCAGAGGAAATGCAGAATTTTAAAACGATTGTGAAAAACAAAAGCAAAAACCGTTGGAATTGTCCAACACTTGATAGAAGAAATGCAGAAGTTTAAAAGCACTGTGAAATGCAGTAGCAGAAACGCTTGGAATTGTCCAGCACTTGACAATGGGGAGGTTCAGCACAAAGCCACAAAGAAACTCACTGAACTGCAGAAGAGATGGACTCATGCAACACGCACATTTATTAAAGAGGAAAGCAGAGGAAATGCAGAATTTTAAAACGATTGCGAAAAACAAAAGCAGAAACCGTTGGAATTGTCCAACACTTGATAGAAGAAATGCAGAAGTTTAAAAGCACTGTGAAATGCAATAGCAGAAGCGCTTGGAATTGTCCAGCACTTGACAATGGGGAGGTTCAGCACAAAGCCACAAAGAAACTCACTAGACTGCAGAAGAGATGGACTCATGCAACATGCACATTTATTAAAGAGGAAAGCAGAGGAAATGGAGCATTTTAAAACAATTGTGAAATACAAAAGCAGAAAGAGTTGGAATTGTCCAACATTGAGAACGGGAGTGTTCAGCACAAAGCCACGAAGAAACTCATTGGAGCACAGAAGACAGGAACTGAAGCAACCTTCAGATTTATCAAATAAGAAAACAGAAGAGATGTAAGATTTTGTAAGACACTTTCAATCTCCTATGAATGCTTCAATAGCGGTACTCTCCAAATTCCTGGACAAAGACAAGCAGCTGGGCTTTTGTTGTTGCTTTTAATATTAATCCCATTGCAGGCCTTGGCGAGTTGATCATCCAAACTGCCCTTCTGAGGCTTTTGCTTATTTGACTTGTAACTGAAGGGCCAGGCTGAGGAGAGAAGGGGGAAGATGAGAGGGAAGAAACCTTCTAATCGGAGAGTCAAGCAGGAAGGGAGAATGTTTTTGCTCGCTTTATCTTCCGGGCTGTTTAGCAAAGACAGCTGAAGGTTTCTTTTCTAATGATGCTTCTATTACTGCTCTTTGGAGATTGCTCCTATAGAGACACAGTTCTGCACACCAAAATCTGTATCTTAGGACGTGCTCCTAAGACAAATTGCGCTTTGCCTGCTCATTCAGAAAAAAATAATTCATTACAACTGGCCTTGTCTGAGCAACGATTAAGCCCTTTTTAGGAAACGTATCCAGAACATAGACAGAAAAAATGGTATGAGCACGGCAGGAAATTTGAATGTGTTTTTGATGAGCAGATGCGCTCTTTACACTTCTAGCTACAGCACTGCAGTTTTTCTTTCACTCGCTAGCTTTCAGTTTGGGCACAGAAATTGCAGCTGCCTCACCCGGGGCACTGCAACGGCCTTGGCGCTCTGTCCTTTTCAGCCTCAAGTGCAAGAGGCTAATTCCAACTAGACTAAGTCAGTACCAATTCTTTTCATAAGTCCTCTTCTTCTGCGGGCACTCGAGTGCCAGCTGTTGTTTCACCAGCTGTTGAAATGCAAGACTCAAATCCTGCAGGAGTCCTTTGGTTGTCTTTTTGCTTGAGGTCTTCCTTAAGAGTTTGGGACCGAGAGCTCACTGATGCACGGATGATCTTGTTTGTTCGTTCTCATGCAATTTACAGGTCAAGTAACAGAACAGCAGAGCTTTCTTATGCCATCGCTTTGCAAGACAATGGTCTTGTGAAAATGCACGAAGTTCTGATTCTTCTCAAGGTAGCTTTCACTTAATTTTCTAAGTTTGCTTAGAGAAATTCCTTGAAAATCTTTCTACTCACCAACAAATCCCCTGTTACGGCAATCGGCGGGCAGGTGCTGCTCAACAGGGGCAGCTCCCTCAGCCTCGGCGTCGCCTTCCGCAAAGGCAGCCGCAACCTCCAGAAGCTGGAAGGAAAGACAAGAAGCCCTCTGTGAAAATAGGATTTTTATGCCCTTCAGAATTTGCCCTCCTCACTTCAGAATGCAATGGAAACTCCAGATGCAGATTATTACTGTCAAACATTAAGGTTACATTTCTTTATTGTCAGTCAGCATCTCTGGTTGCCCTTCTGCTGTTGAAGGAATTCTGCTTCTACTAGGACTGTTGCTTTGCAAGCCAAGACGGCCACTCGTACAAACGGCCGCTGCTTTTCTGAACGCCGCCGCCACTCCACTGTCTCTTCAGTGAGGCCATTTTACTCAATCTGAGGCTCACTTTGCATCTTGCTTTTTCACAGGCTATATGAAAAGGAGGCTATGTTATGCTACTGAGCATCATTCAAGAGAGCCTCTTTTAGTATCACAACTGAATCCCCACTTACAGTATAGCAGGGGCTTACATTTCAATTTCTTGTTTTATTTGGCTGCTCAGGAGAGGCTCTCAGGACTCTCTCCATTACAGCTCAAGTTTTCTCTGGAAGATCCGCCATGTGCTAAAACACACTCTATGCATCTAGGGAAAGGCGCCTTGTGGTAGGAGCTTCCGCTGCCTGAGCCTGCACTGGAGCACAAGCAAAGGCGCTCTAGGCTAACTTCATCATTAGGTCTTGGAAGCTCGTTTTAGATCATACTTTTCTGAATAGGAATGGCCCCTGTTTTAGACGGTAAGACCCTTCAAGAACCCATTCTAAAATTGAGTCAGGTGAGAGATGCAAGTTTCCTCATAGCTCCTGTCTAACGTCTGATACAGGTAACAAGCTTTCCTGTCCTAAATGAAGGACGCAAAGATCTCTCAACTATGCATTGATATGCCCTCCCTGTGTCTCACTTTGAAGCCTCAAAGGGTAAAGGAGGAGTTCCGAGCAGAGCCCGAGCAAAACGCACAGGAAGACCAGGCTTCTGCGGCAGCCAGAGAGGAACGCGCACCTCCTGCCGAGCTGGAAAGCTCCAAGGTCAAAGAGCCGGACGGAGACAAGCTTCGCCTGCAGCAGCAGGTAACTGCATTTATTTAGTTCTCTTGTCCTCCCTCTCTCTTCCTAAAGAATCCCTTATTTCTTAAGTAAGCGGCATGCTAAATGGAGCAATGAAGTGAGGCAAGCGCGTTCTGGCAGTGTTGTAGGGAACATCTGCTCTCGCCGGAGGAAGCAGTGACAAGGGCTGCCGCACACGGGGCTGCGGAACTGAAAGAGCTGGGGCAAAGAGAGCCTCAAGAGCTGCGGGGCATCACACAAGAACCAAACAGGTAGGAGAAAACCTCTAAGATCTCCACCCTCCTGCGTCAAAATGGGACAAGATCCACTTCAATCAAGAGGGAAATGGGCTCGCCCATTCCAGCAAAGGAATACACTGCAGTGTCCCTCAGCTCAGGATGGCCCATTTAGAAAAGGGAACAGTCCTGCATTATAGCAAATCTAGGCCTAAGGCCACTCAAGCCTGCTTTTTAGGCTGTGCTCATTGTTGTACTGCACCAAGCTTCCTTTTTGAGTCAAAACTTCAAATTCTAAGCAGAGCTGCTGCATTCAGAAAGAGGTATTTCTTACCTTCCAGCTACTCTACGAACATTTCTTTTAGCGGTACTTATCTTTCTTTCACATAGGGGTATTTTTTAAATGAAATGCTGGGTTTTATTAGCTGCCCTGGACATAAAGGCCTTCAGGCGCTCGTCTGAAAACAACCCCAAGCTTTTACTACGCACATCCTTTGATACATTCCATTTCACCCACAGCAGGCTCGAGCAAGAACAACAAGAGGAAGAGGAAGACAGCAACTGCAAGATGGCACTGGGAGTTCTGCTGCTAGAGTAGGCACTGTTCATTCTAGGAGAGTAGGCACTGTTCATTCTAGGAAAATAAAAGGAGAACATGCAGGATCCTCCATCTCGCTCAATACAAGAGAGGGATACACGCCTGAGAACAGCAGTATACAGCCATGGAGACCCTATTGTCAGGGAACTTCATGGTCAAATCAGAGGCTCTTGCAAAAAGGAGAAGCACTAAACGAAAGCACCTAGACAAATTCTAGAAAGCCAGAGGCCGTGATACTTAAAATACGCAGGTCTGCAGAGACATCCTCACTTCTCTGGCGCCAACCCACCTGTTCCACTGAAAACATGGAGTTTATAACCCCCCACTCAGCGACAAAAAGCGAGAGCACATCCCCACCAAGAAGCAGCAGGGGCAGCTCCATAACCACAAGCGGGCACCGCTCACACGCCCTGCTCTGCCCACCCTGCTCACACAGCCTGCTTTGGAACAAGCCTCTCCCAGACGGGAAGCGGAGCGTTAACTCCAGCCTGCCGCCAACGCTGCAGTACACGCTGGGCATTCAGTGTTGAGCTGAGCTTGCTAACGCACACACAATTCCACAAGCCTGGACACCTGGGCTAAGCATGGAAATTAAGCCTCCTCCACCCCTCCCGCAAATACACTAACAGCAATTCTTCCCAAAGCACGCACCCGTTTTACGCCTTATCTTAACAGGAAAAAAGAGACGACTTTCGCCCAGAAATACCCCAAAATTAACACATCCAATTCTCTGGCACACTCTAAAGGGAGCTCCTACCCACCATGCATACTCCAGAACGGGACGAACCACCTCCCCGTGGGTTGGGGCCTGACCTCTCACTGAGCCGTGCCCGGCTTTCGCCTGCGCTCTCCTTCTCTTTGCTTCACCGTCCCTACTGAGTTGGCGGCACTCCCCCTGCACCGCTTCTTTTTGCATCAGTACAAGCAACTCGAGTTGGGACATGGCAAAAAGGAAACACCACTAGCGAAGTACCCAGCTGCTTTCCAGCACTTAGCAGACCACAGGGGTGCATTCCTCCCATTCCCAAAGTAGTCTTCCCCGATTCTATCTGTCCGATATCTCCTGGATGCAACCTACCAGCAGAATAGAATGCTGCTTATAGGAGCTCCGTCAAGGGAAAAAAACAGTTACTCAAGGCACTACGATTACTAACACCCTTAACTTTGCTATTGAGACGCTGCGCTTGTGCCAGCTTTGCAAGAGGAAGCATTGGTATTTTTTCTACTTTTTCCTTCCAAGTAGTATTCGGACTTGCCAAAGGAAACACTTAAAGAACGCTCAACGATATCCAAACTTAAAAGGTCTTCATTACCTTTTTCCTCATGAGAATTTCTGAGACACGGGATTTAGCAATTCAAGGACAAGGATAGGGAACCTCTTCCAGTAACTCCTGAGGTTGAAAATACGACCTACTTACCCACCATAGCCATTCTGCCCCCCAGCACTCATTTCATTACATCACACATTTGGGGTCTCCTCCTTAATTTCACTGCCTTCACACTCATTCCAACAGTTCCACTCATTCCGCGCATTTCAGCAAGAACATCATGCTCCCTTACTACTACAAGAAAGAACCACGAGAAAGCTTTTCTTTTTATCTGGGCCACAAGAACAACAACAGTAGTTACTGGCTTCACTTTGACAACAGTGATGCCAAAGGGAAAAAAAAATCCCCAGGGTGAGGGGCTTGCGCACTTTTCCAGACCCTCCAGATCTTTCTTTGTTCGCTTTTGCTTTGTTTTCTGCTTTTATTTTTTTTTAAAACAGTGACCACACTCTAACAGCTGGTAGTGTGTCAATAAGAAGAACGGGTGCTTTGATGTTGATATGTCTGTTTCCACCACTCTTCCCTGGACTGAAGCAGGTAGCTTCTCTGAGGGCGGCTCCAACAAGAAGGCTTGGAAGCCTTCCTTTGGACTTCCTCCCAAAGGAAGACATTCCAAAAGAAATTAAATAGATTCACCGAGTCTCAAAGGGTTTCACTCTTCCCCCACCCTTGCCCTAAATGTTGTCATTCCAGCAAATGTCACCTACTTGGTTATCATCTGTCTGCTATCATGCGGGAAAGGGGAAAGAAGCAATACTTGAAGATTCATATCCCTAGCTGAAGTCAGAGAGAAGCGCAACTTAAAAGCTGAGCGTAGAAGCAAGACACACATCCAATTCCAACAGCCTTCCCCTCCAAAGAGAAGAAACTCCACACACCTCTCCCTGAGGAGACACATCCCTCCTAGTATTGGCTACTGTCATTAAAAGAGCAGCAACACAAAAAGCACAACATGGAGAAGAATACGCACATGCACGTGCGCGCACACACACACAGAGAACTGAGAAGCCCGCAGATTTCCATTAAATGCAGCCTTGCAACACTGGGGCTGGGGGACTGCACCTGCACACAGCCTTGCTCTGGGAGGAGCAGAGCTCTTTTACAGGCAGCTTCAAACTGCAAACAGCAGAAGCCAGATTCTGCAATCAAAGGCACTGCCAAAAGCTACACAGGCACCGTGTGTATTCACGCATCAAGTGGCTGGCGGAGGGATTGCAACATTTGTATTCCGAGAGATTTCCACTTTGGCATCTTTGTTGCAAGTCTTCTGCAAGAAATTGTCTTGTGGTCCCAAAGGGAACGACACGGCGGGAGTAGTGGCAACGGGAAGGACGGGCGGGGGGGTCCCAATGGCAAGGACACGGCGGGGGCGGGGCTCGCAATGGGAACGACATGTCGGGGCGATGGCAATGGGAATGTCATAGTGGACTGGGCTATTTAATCACTAGGCTAGAGGCGGGGCGTGGGCTGGGGCTGGGCTGGGGGGCCGGCGGAGGGGAGGCCAGAGGGGAGCTCAGTGTAGGCCAGCAGGCTAGTATAGAGGCTAGAGCAGAGCAGCGGGTGGAGGGCCGGGTCGGGCAGAGGCTGGGATGGAGGGGAGCGGAGAGCAGAGGGGCGGGCGGAGGGCAGGCGAGGCCAGAGCAGGGCAGTGCAGGCCAGAGGGGAGGGTGCAGGGCCCGGCAGGCAGAGTAGCGGGGCCAGAGCAGGGGCTAGGGCGGAAGGCAGGGGGCGGCTAGAGCAGAGGGGAGGGCGGAAGGCAGGGGGTGGGGGGCTGCAGGGGAGGCTGCAGGGGGCCGCTGGCGCGGAGTAGAGGCCAGGGTGGAGGTAGGGGGTAGTGTAGAGCAGAGGGGCGGGCGGAAGGTAGTGGCTGGGGCAGAGCCCAGGGCAGGGCGGAGCTAGGGGGGGGCTAGAGCAGAGCGGAGGGTGGAGCTACGGGCTGGGGTAGGCAGCTGCAGGCAGGCCTAGGTGAGGGCAGGATCAGGCCAGCGTCAGGCCAGGGCTAGGCTAGGGCAGGTAGCATCGGGGTAGGTAGGCTTAGGCCAGGGCTTAGGCTAGGCTTAGGCTAGGCCAGGTAGGCTTAAGGCACGTAGGCTATAAGGCATAGATAGGCTTAGGATAGGTAGGGGGTGGGGGTGGGGGTGGGGGGAGGGGGGAGGGGTGGGTGGGGGGTGGGGGGTGGGGGGAGGGCTGGGGGGGTCCAAGCTGCCAAAAGTCCTTGGAACGAGCGGAAGGCACCACCTGGTGAGTGTTACAACCCTGACAAACTTACAACTTGCTCACCAAGAGACTCTTCCTTTAGGCTTCTTTTCCCCATCTCTTTCTTTCATAGAGCTGCTCAGCACCAGTGGCAGAATCTTGCTTATTTCCTGAAACACCCGCTATCAAAGTGGACTCTCACTAGTTTATTTTTGGTTTAGCTGGTGTTGCACAGGTTCTTTTGACATTCTCTTTTCCTTTTTTGGATAGTTCTAAATCCTATCTGACAGTTAGGTATATAAAGAAAAGCATGAAGCAATAAGCGGCACTCTGTCAATCATCCTCTCATGGCTTCCTTTTTATCTGTGCCAGAAAATAATACTAAAATATACAAAAGTTGTAGACCACATTTTTCAATGCAAGCAACGATAAATAAGAAAAGGGAATCATTTCGTTCAGCCTTTGGTCCCCTTAAAAGCTCCACATGAACCCGCATGCTCACAGAACAATGTTCTGTCACCTCCAAGGAGAAAAACGGAGGGCCTGGAACAGAGATCCCACAGTGTCCCATCTCATGCTCAGCAGTCTTCTCCCACAGAAGATAAAGCATCACAAAGGAAATGGAAAGGCTTAAGTCAGACAAAGGCACAAGATCTATGTAGATCTACTTCCCCCGCCCAGCTCTTGCTAAAGTTCCATCTTCCATCACCTACTCCTTACTTGTGCTTACGTGTTTCAGGCAAAGAAGCATTTCAAAGTAGAAGAAATGCACGAGCTGAAAACCATTCTCAAATACAATAGCAGAAACGGTTGGAATTGTCCACCACTTGACAAAGGACATGCAGAATTTTCAAAGCAGTGTGCAATGCAATACAGGAACTGGTTACAATTGTCCAACACTCGACAACAGCAAGGTTCAGCACAAAGCCACCAAGAAACTCACTGGACTGAAAAGGAGACAAAGCCATGCAACATGCACATTTGCGAAGCAGGAAAGCAGAGGAAATGCAGAATTTAAAAAGGACGCTAAAATGCAATACAGGAAACGCTTGGAATTGCCCAACATTTGACAACAGCCAGGTTCAGCACAAAGCCACCAAGAAACTCACTAGACTGCAGAAGAGACGAACCAATGCAACATGCACATTTACGACACAGGAAAGCAGAGAAAAGGGAGAATTTTAAAACGATTGCGAAATACAAAAGCAGAAACAGTTGGAATTGTCCAACATTTGATAGAAGAAATGCAGAAGTTTAAAAGCACTGTGAAATGCAATAGCAGAAACGCTTGGAATTGTCCAGCACTTGACAATGGGGAGGTTCAGCACAAAGCCACAAAGAAACTCACTAGACTGCACAAGAGATGGACTGATGCAACATGCACATTTATTAAAGAGGAAAGCAGAGGAAATGCAGAATTTTAAAACGATTGTGAAAAACAAAAGCAAAAACCGTTGGAATTGTCCAACACTTGATAGAAGAAATGCAGAAGTTTAAAAGCACTGTGAAATGCAGTAGCAGAAACGCTTGGAATTGTCCAGCACTTGACAATGGGGAGGTTCAGCACAAAGCCACAAAGAAACTCACTGAACTGCAGAAGAGATGGACTCATGCAACACGCACATTTATTAAAGAGGAAAGCAGAGGAAATGCAGAATTTTAAAACGATTGCGAAATACAAAAGCAGAAACCGTTGGAATTGTCCAACACTTGATAGAAGAAATGCAGAAGTTTAAAAGCACTGTGAAATGCAATAGCAGAAGCGCTTGGAATTGTCCAGCACTTGACAATGGGGAGGTTCAGCACAAAGCCACAAAGAAACTCACTAGACTGCAGAAGAGATGGACTCATGCAACATGCACATTTATTAAAGAGGAAAGCAGAGGAAATGGAGCATTTTAAAACAATTGTGAAATACAAAAGCAGAAAGAGTTGGAATTGTCCAACATTGAGAACGGGAGTGTTCAGCACAAAGCCACGAAGAAACTCATTGGAGCACAGAAGACAGGAACTGAAGCAACCTTCAGATTTATCAAATAAGAAAACAGAAGAGATGTAAGATTTTGTAAGACACTTTCAATCTCCTATGAATGCTTCAATAGCGGTACTCTCCAAATTCCTGGACAAAGACAAGCAGCTGGGCTTTTGTTGTTGCTTTTAATATTAATCCCATTGCAGGCCTTGGCGAGTTGATCATCCAAACTGCCCTTCTGAGGCTTTTGCTTGTTTGACTTGTAACTGAAGGGCCAGGCTGAGGAGAGAAGGGGGAAGATGAGAGGGAAGAAACCTTCTAATCGGAGAGTCAAGCAGGAAGGGAGAATGTTTTTGCTCGCTTTATCTTCCGGGCTGTTTAGCAAAGACAGCTGAAGGTTTCTTTTCTAATGATGCTTCTATTACTGCTCTTTGGAGATTGCTCCTATAGAGACACAGTTCTGCACACCAAAATCTGTATCTTAGGACGTGCTCCTAAGACAAATTGCGCTTTGCCTGCTCATTCAGAAAAAAATAATTCATTACAACTGGCCTTGTCTGAGCAACGATTAAGCCCTTTTTAGGAAACGTATCCAGAACATAGACAGAAAAAATGGTATGAGCACGGCAGGAAATTTGAATGTGTTTTTGATGAGCAGATGCGCTCTTTACACTTCTAGCTACAGCACTGCAGTTTTTCTTTCACTCGCTAGCTTTCAGTTTGGGCACAGAAATTGCAGCTGCCTCACCCGGGGCACTGCAACGGCCTTGGCGCTCTGTCCTTTTCAGCCTCAAGTGCAAGAGGCTAATTCCAACTAGACTAAGTCAGTACCAATTCTTTTCATAAGTCCTCTTCTTCTGCGGGCACTCGAGTGCCAGCTGTTGTTTCACCAGCTGTTGAAATGCAAGACTCAAATCCTGCAGGAGTCCTTTGGTTGTCTTTTTGCTTGAGGTCTTCCTTAAGAGTTTGGGACCGAGAGCTCACTGATGCACGGATGATCTTGTTTGTTCGTTCTCATGCAATTTACAGGTCAAGTAACAGAACAGCAGAGCTTTCTTATGCCATCGCTTTGCAAGACAATGGTCTTGTGAAAATGCACGAAGTTCTGATTCTTCTCAAGGTAGCTTTCACTTAATTTTCTAAGTTTGCTTAGAGAAATTCCTTGAAAATCTTTCTACTCACCAACAAATCCCCTGTTACGGCAATCGGCGGGCAGGTGCTGCTCAACAGGGGCAGCTCCCTCAGCCTCGGCGTCGCCTTCCGCAAAGGCAGCCGCAACCTCCAGAAGCTGGAAGGAAAGACAAGAAGCCCTCTGTGAAAATAGGATTTTTATGCCCTTCAGAATTTGCCCTCCTCACTTCAGAATGCAATGGAAACTCCAGATGCAGATTATTACTGTCAAACATTAAGGTTACATTTCTTTATTGTCAGTCAGCATCTCTGGTTGCCCTTCTGCTGTTGAAGGAATTCTGCTTCTACTAGGACTGTTGCTTTGCAAGCCAAGACGGCCACTCGTACAAACGGCCGCTGCTTTTCTGAACGCCGCCGCCACTCCACTGTCTCTTCAGTGAGGCCATTTTACTCAATCTGAGGCTCACTTTGCATCTTGCTTTTTCACAGGCTATATGAAAAGGAGGCTATGTTATGCTACTGAGCATCATTCAAGAGAGCCTCTTTTAGTATCACAACTGAATCCCCACTTACAGTATAGCAGGGGCTTACATTTCAATTTCTTGTTTTATTTGGCTGCTCAGGAGAGGCTCTCCATTACAGCTCAAGTTTTCTCTGGAAGATCCGCCATGTGCTAAAACACACTCTATGCATCTAGGGAAAGGCGCCTTGTGGTAGGAGCTTCCGCTGCCCGAGCCTGCACTGGAGCACAAGCAAAGGCGCTCTAGGCTAACTTCATCATTAGGTCTTGGAAGCTCGTTTTAGATCATACTTTTCTGAATAGGAATGGCCCCTGTTTTAGACGGTAAGACCCTTCAAGAACCCATTCTAAAATTGAGTCAGGTGAGAGATGCAAGTTTCCTCATAGCTCCTGTCTAACGTCTGATACAGGTAACAAGCTTTCCTGTCCTAAATGAAGGACGCAAAGATCTCTCAACTATGCATTGATATGCCCTCCCTGTGTCTCACTTTGAAGCCTCAAAGGGTAAAGGAGGAGTTCCGAGCAGAGCCCGAGCAAAACGCACAGGAAGACCAGGCTTCTGCGGCAGCCAGAGAGGAACGCGCACCTCCTGCCGAGCTGGAAAGCTCCAAGGTCAAAGAGCCGGACGGAGACAAGCTTCGCCTGCAGCAGCAGGTAACTGCATTTATTTAGTTCTCTTGTCCTCCCTCTCTCTTCCTAAAGAATCCCTTATTTCTTAAGTAAGCGGCATGCTAAATGGAGCAATGAAGTGAGGCAAGCGCGTTCTGGCAGTGTTGTAGGGAACATCTGCTCTCGCCGGAGGAAGCAGTGACAAGGGCTGCCGCACACGGGGCTGCGGAACTGAAAGAGCTGGGGCAAAGAGAGCCTCAAGAGCTGCGGGGCATCACACAAGAACCAAACAGGTAGGAGAAAACCTCTAAGATCTCCACCCTCCTGCGTCAAAATGGGACAAGATCCACTTCAATCAAGAGGGAAATGGGCTCGCCCATTCCAGCAAAGGAATACACTGCAGTGTCCCTCAGCTCAGGATGGCCCATTTAGAAAAGGGAACAGTCCTGCATTATAGCAAATCTAGGCCTAAGGCCACTCAAGCCTGCTTTTTAGGCTGTGCTCATTGTTGTACTGCACCAAGCTTCCTTTTTGAGTCAAAACTTCAAATTCTAAGCAGAGCTGCTGCATTCAGAAAGAGGTATTTCTTACCTTCCAGCTACTCTACGAACATTTCTTTTAGCGGTACTTATCTTTCTTTCACATAGGGGTATTTTTTAAATGAAATGCTGGGTTTTATTAGCTGCCCTGGACATAAAGGCCTTCAGGCGCTCGTCTGAAAACAACCCCAAGCTTTTACTACGCACATCCTTTGATACATTCCATTTCACCCACAGCAGGCTCGAGCAAGAACAACAAGAGGAAGAGGAAGACAGCAACTGCAAGATGGCACTGGGAGTTCTGCTGCTAGAGTAGGCACTGTTCATTCTAGGAGAGTAGGCACTGTTCATTCTAGGAAAATAAAAGGAGAACATGCAGGATCCTCCATCTCGCTCAATACAAGAGAGGGATACACGCCTGAGAACAGCAGTATACAGCCATGGAGACCCTATTGTCAGGGAACTTCATGGTCAAATCAGAGGCTCTTGCAAAAAGGAGAAGCACTAAACGAAAGCACCTAGACAAATTCTAGAAAGCCAGAGGCCGTGATACTTAAAATACGCAGGTCTGCAGAGACATCCTCACTTCTCTGGCGCCAACCCACCTGTTCCACTGAAAACATGGAGTTTATAACCCCCCACTCAGCGACAAAAAGCGAGAGCACATCCCCACCAAGAAGCAGCAGGGGCAGCTCCATAACCACAAGCGGGCACCGCTCACACGCCCTGCTCTGCCCACCCTGCTCACACAGCCTGCTTTGGAACAAGCCTCTCCCAGACGGGAAGCGGAGCGTTAACTCCAGCCTGCCGCCAACGCTGCAGTACACGCTGGGCATTCAGTGTTGAGCTGAGCTTGCTGACGCACACACAATTCCACAAGCCTGGACACCTGGGCTAAGCATGGAAATTAAGCCTCCTCCGCCCCTCCCGCAAATACACTAACAGCAATTCTTCCCAAAGCACGCACCCGTTTTACGCCTTATCTTAACAGGAAAAAAGAGACGACTTTCGCCCAGAAATACCCCAAAATTAACACATCCAATTCTCTGGCACACTCTAAAGGGAGCTCCTACCCACCATGCATACTCCAGAACGGGACGAACCACCTCCCCGTGGGTTGGGGCCTGACCTCTCACTGAGCCGTGCCCGGCTTTCGCCTGCGCTCTCCTTCTCTTTGCTTCACCGTCCCTACTGAGTTGGCGGCACTCCCCCTGCACCGCTTCTTTTTGCATCAGTACAAGCAACTCGAGTTGGGACATGGCAAAAAGGAAACACCACTAGCGAAGTACCCAGCTGCTTTCCAGCACTTAGCAGACCACAGGGGTGCATTCCTCCCATTCCCAAAGTAGTCTTCCCCGATTCTATCTGTCCGATATCTCCTGGATGCAACCTACCAGCAGAATAGAATGCTGCTTATAGGAGCTCCGTCAAGGGAAAAAAACAGTTACTCAAGGCACTACGATTACTAACACCCTTAACTTTGCTATTGAGACGCTGCGCTTGTGCCAGCTTTGCAAGAGGAAGCATTGGTATTTTTTCTACTTTTTCCTTCCAAGTAGTATTCGGACTTGCCAAAGGAAACACTTAAAGAACGCTCAACGATATCCAAACTTAAAAGGTCTTCATTACCTTTTTCCTCATGAGAATTTCTGAGACACGGGATTTAGCAATTCAAGGACAAGGATAGGGAACCTCTTCCAGTAACTCCTGAGGTTGAAAATACGACCTACTTACCCACCATAGCCATTCTGCCCCCCAGCACTCATTTCATTACATCACACATTTGGGGTCTCCTCCTTAATTTCACTGCCTTCACACTCATTCCAACAGTTCCACTCATTCCGCGCATTTCAGCAAGAACATCATGCTCCCTTACTACTACAAGAAAGAACCACGAGAAAGCTTTTCTTTTTATCTGGGCCACAAGAACAACAACAGTAGTTACTGGCTTCACTTTGACAACAGTGATGCCAAAGGGAAAAAAAAATCCCCAGGGTGAGGGGCTTGCGCACTTTTCCAGACCCTCCAGATCTTTCTTTGTTCGCTTTTGCTTTGTTTTCTGCTTTTATTTTTTTTTAAAACAGTGACCACACTCTAACAGCTGGTAGTGTGTCAATAAGAAGAACGGGTGCTTTGATGTTGATATGTCTGTTTCCACCACTCTTCCCTGGACTGAAGCAGGTAGCTTCTCTGAGGGCGGCTCCAACAAGAAGGCTTGGAAGCCTTCCTTTGGACTTCCTCCCAAAGGAAGACATTCCAAAAGAAATTAAATAGATTCACCGAGTCTCAAAGGGTTTCACTCTTCCCCCACCCTTGCCCTAAATGTTGTCATTCCAGCAAATGTCACCTACTTGGTTATCATCTGTCTGCTATCATGCGGGAAAGGGGAAAGAAGCAATACTTGAAGATTCATATCCCTAGCTGAAGTCAGAGAGAAGCGCAACTTAAAAGCTGAGCGTAGAAGCAAGACACACATCCAATTCCAACAGCCTTCCCCTCCAAAGAGGAGAAACTCCACACACCTCTCCCTGAGGAGACACATCCCTCCTAGTATTGGCTACTGTCATTAAAAGAGCAGCAACACAAAAAGCACAACATGGAGAAGAATACGCACATGCACGTGCGCGCACACACACACAGAGAACTGAGAAGCCCGCAGATTTCCATTAAATGCAGCCTTGCAACACTGGGGCTGGGGGACTGCACCTGCACACAGCCTTGCTCTGGGAGGAGCAGAGCTCTTTTACAGGCAGCTTCAAACTGCAAACAGCAGAAGCCAGATTCTGCAATCAAAGGCACTGCCAAAAGCTACACAGGCACCGTGTGTATTCACGCATCAAGTGGCTGGCGGAGGGATTGCAACATTTGTATTCCGAGAGATTTCCACTTTGGCATCTTTGTTGCAAGTCTTCTGCAAGAAATTGTCTTGTGGTCCCAAAGGGAACGACACGGCGGGAGTAGTGGCAACGGGAAGGACGGGCGGGGGGGTCCCAATGGCAAGGACACGGCGGGGGCGGGGCTCGCAATGGGAACGACATGTCGGGGCGATGGCAATGGGAATGTCATAGTGGACTGGGCTATTTAATCACTAGGCTAGAGGCGGGGCGTGGGCTGGGGCTGGGCTGGGGGGCCGGCGGAAGGGAGGCCAGAGGGGAGCTCAGTGTAGGCCAGCAGGCTAGTATAGAGGCTAGAGCAGAGCAGCGGGTGGAGGGCCGGGTCGGGCAGAGGCTGGGATGGAGGGGAGCGGAGAGCAGAGGGGCGGGCGGAGGGCAGGCGAGGCCAGAGCAGGGCAGTGCAGGCCAGAGGGGAGGGTGCAGGGCCCGGCAGGCAGAGTAGCGGGGCCAGAGCAGGGGCTAGGGCGGAAGGCAGGGGGCGGCTAGAGCAGAGGGGAGGGCGGAAGGCAGGGGGTGGGGGGCTGCAGGGGAGGCTGCAGGGGGCCGCTGGCGCGGAGTAGAGGCCAGGGTGGAGGTAGGGGGTAGTGTAGAGCAGAGGGGCGGGCGGAAGGTAGTGGCTGGGGCAGAGCCCAGGGCAGGGCGGAGCTAGGGGGGGGCTAGAGCAGAGCGGAGGGTGGAGCTACGGGCTGGGGTAGGCAGCTGCAGGCAGGCCTAGGTGAGGGCAGGATCAGGCCAGCGTCAGGCCAGGGCTAGGCTAGGGCAGGTAGCATCGGGGTAGGTAGGCTTAGGCCAGGGCTTAGGCTAGGCTTAGGCTAGGCCAGGTAGGCTTAAGGCACGTAGGCTATAAGGCATAGATAGGCTTAGGATAGGTAGGGGGTGGGGGTGGGGGTGGGGGGAGGGGGGAGGGGTGGGTGGGGGGTGGGGGGTGGGGGGAGGGCTGGGGGGGTCCAAGCTGCCAAAAGTCCTTGGAACGAGCGGAAGGCACCACCTGGTGAGTGTTACAACCCTGACAAACTTACAACTTGCTCACCAAGAGACTCTTCCTTTAGGCTTCTTTTCCCCATCTCTTTCTTTCATAGAGCTGCTCAGCACCAGTGGCAGAATCTTGCTTATTTCCTGAAACACCCGCTATCAAAGTGGACTCTCACTAGTTTATTTTTGGTTTAGCTGGTGTTGCACAGGTTCTTTTGACATTCTCTTTTCCTTTTTTGGATAGTTCTAAATCCTATCTGACAGTTAGGTATATAAAGAAAAGCATGAAGCAATAAGCGGCACTCTGTCAATCATCCTCTCATGGCTTCCTTTTTATCTGTGCCAGAAAATAATACTAAAATATACAAAAGTTGTAGACCACATTTTTCAATGCAAGCAACGATAAATAAGAAAAGGGAATCATTTCGTTCAGCCTTTGGTCCCCTTAAAAGCTCCACATGAACCCGCATGCTCACAGAACAATGTTCTGTCACCTCCAAGGAGAAAAACGGAGGGCCTGGAACAGAGATCCCACAGTGTCCCATCTCATGCTCAGCAGTCTTCTCCCACAGAAGATAAAGCATCACAAAGGAAATGGAAAGGCTTAAGTCAGACAAAGGCACAAGATCTATGTAGATCTACTTCCCCCGCCCAGCTCTTGCTAAAGTTCCATCTTCCATCACCTACTCCTTACTTGTGCTTACGTGTTTCAGGCAAAGAAGCATTTCAAAGTAGAAGAAATGCACGAGCTGAAAACCATTCTCAAATACAATAGCAGAAACGGTTGGAATTGTCCACCACTTGACAAAGGACATGCAGAATTTTCAAAGCAGTGTGCAATGCAATACAGGAACTGGTTACAATTGTCCAACACTCGACAACAGCAAGGTTCAGCACAAAGCCACCAAGAAACTCACTGGACTGAAAAGGAGACAAAGCCATGCAACATGCACATTTGCGAAGCAGGAAAGCAGAGGAAATGCAGAATTTAAAAAGGACGCTAAAATGCAATACAGGAAACGCTTGGAATTGCCCAACATTTGACAACAGCCAGGTTCAGCACAAAGCCACCAAGAAACTCACTAGACTGCAGAAGAGACGAACCAATGCAACATGCACATTTACGACACAGGAAAGCAGAGAAAAGGGAGAATTTTAAAACGATTGCGAAATACAAAAGCAGAAACAGTTGGAATTGTCCAACATTTGATAGAAGAAATGCAGAAGTTTAAAAGCACTGTGAAATGCAATAGCAGAAACGCTTGGAATTGTCCAGCACTTGACAATGGGGAGGTTCAGCACAAAGCCACAAAGAAACTCACTAGACTGCACAAGAGATGGACTGATGCAACATGCACATTTATTAAAGAGGAAAGCAGAGGAAATGCAGAATTTTAAAACGATTGTGAAAAACAAAAGCAAAAACCGTTGGAATTGTCCAACACTTGATAGAAGAAATGCAGAAGTTTAAAAGCACTGTGAAATGCAGTAGCAGAAACGCTTGGAATTGTCCAGCACTTGACAATGGGGAGGTTCAGCACAAAGCCACAAAGAAACTCACTGAACTGCAGAAGAGATGGACTCATGCAACACGCACATTTATTAAAGAGGAAAGCAGAGGAAATGCAGAATTTTAAAACGATTGCGAAAAACAAAAGCAGAAACCGTTGGAATTGTCCAACACTTGATAGAAGAAATGCAGAAGTTTAAAAGCACTGTGAAATGCAATAGCAGAAGCGCTTGGAATTGTCCAGCACTTGACAATGGGGAGGTTCAGCACAAAGCCACAAAGAAACTCACTAGACTGCAGAAGAGATGGACTCATGCAACATGCACATTTATTAAAGAGGAAAGCAGAGGAAATGGAGCATTTTAAAACAATTGTGAAATACAAAAGCAGAAAGAGTTGGAATTGTCCAACATTGAGAACGGGAGTGTTCAGCACAAAGCCACGAAGAAACTCATTGGAGCACAGAAGACAGGAACTGAAGCAACCTTCAGATTTATCAAATAAGAAAACAGAAGAGATGTAAGATTTTGTAAGACACTTTCAATCTCCTATGAATGCTTCAATAGCGGTACTCTCCAAATTCCTGGACAAAGACAAGCAGCTGGGCTTTTGTTGTTGCTTTTAATATTAATCCCATTGCAGGCCTTGGCGAGTTGATCATCCAAACTGCCCTTCTGAGGCTTTTGCTTATTTGACTTGTAACTGAAGGGCCAGGCTGAGGAGAGAAGGGGGAAGATGAGAGGGAAGAAACCTTCTAATCGGAGAGTCAAGCAGGAAGGGAGAATGTTTTTGCTCGCTTTATCTTCCGGGCTGTTTAGCAAAGACAGCTGAAGGTTTCTTTTCTAATGATGCTTCTATTACTGCTCTTTGGAGATTGCTCCTATAGAGACACAGTTCTGCACACCAAAATCTGTATCTTAGGACGTGCTCCTAAGACAAATTGCGCTTTGCCTGCTCATTCAGAAAAAAATAATTCATTACAACTGGCCTTGTCTGAGCAACGATTAAGCCCTTTTTAGGAAACGTATCCAGAACATAGACAGAAAAAATGGTATGAGCACGGCAGGAAATTTGAATGTGTTTTTGATGAGCAGATGCGCTCTTTACACTTCTAGCTACAGCACTGCAGTTTTTCTTTCACTCGCTAGCTTTCAGTTTGGGCACAGAAATTGCAGCTGCCTCACCCGGGGCACTGCAACGGCCTTGGCGCTCTGTCCTTTTCAGCCTCAAGTGCAAGAGGCTAATTCCAACTAGACTAAGTCAGTACCAATTCTTTTCATAAGTCCTCTTCTTCTGCGGGCACTCGAGTGCCAGCTGTTGTTTCACCAGCTGTTGAAATGCAAGACTCAAATCCTGCAGGAGTCCTTTGGTTGTCTTTTTGCTTGAGGTCTTCCTTAAGAGTTTGGGACCGAGAGCTCACTGATGCACGGATGATCTTGTTTGTTCGTTCTCATGCAATTTACAGGTCAAGTAACAGAACAGCAGAGCTTTCTTATGCCATCGCTTTGCAAGACAATGGTCTTGTGAAAATGCACGAAGTTCTGATTCTTCTCAAGGTAGCTTTCACTTAATTTTCTAAGTTTGCTTAGAGAAATTCCTTGAAAATCTTTCTACTCACCAACAAATCCCCTGTTACGGCAATCGGCGGGCAGGTGCTGCTCAACAGGGGCAGCTCCCTCAGCCTCGGCGTCGCCTTCCGCAAAGGCAGCCGCAACCTCCAGAAGCTGGAAGGAAAGACAAGAAGCCCTCTGTGAAAATAGGATTTTTATGCCCTTCAGAATTTGCCCTCCTCACTTCAGAATGCAATGGAAACTCCAGATGCAGATTATTACTGTCAAACATTAAGGTTACATTTCTTTATTGTCAGTCAGCATCTCTGGTTGCCCTTCTGCTGTTGAAGGAATTCTGCTTCTACTAGGACTGTTGCTTTGCAAGCCAAGACGGCCACTCGTACAAACGGCCGCTGCTTTTCTGAACGCCGCCGCCACTCCACTGTCTCTTCAGTGAGGCCATTTTACTCAATCTGAGGCTCACTTTGCATCTTGCTTTTTCACAGGCTATATGAAAAGGAGGCTATGTTATGCTACTGAGCATCATTCAAGAGAGCCTCTTTTAGTATCACAACTGAATCCCCACTTACAGTATAGCAGGGGCTTACATTTCAATTTCTTGTTTTATTTGGCTGCTCAGGAGAGGCTCTCAGGACTCTCTCCATTACAGCTCAAGTTTTCTCTGGAAGATCCGCCATGTGCTAAAACACACTCTATGCATCTAGGGAAAGGCGCCTTGTGGTAGGAGCTTCCGCTGCCTGAGCCTGCACTGGAGCACAAGCAAAGGCGCTCTAGGCTAACTTCATCATTAGGTCTTGGAAGCTCGTTTTAGATCATACTTTTCTGAATAGGAATGGCCCCTGTTTTAGACGGTAAGACCCTTCAAGAACCCATTCTAAAATTGAGTCAGGTGAGAGATGCAAGTTTCCTCATAGCTCCTGTCTAACGTCTGATACAGGTAACAAGCTTTCCTGTCCTAAATGAAGGACGCAAAGATCTCTCAACTATGCATTGATATGCCCTCCCTGTGTCTCACTTTGAAGCCTCAAAGGGTAAAGGAGGAGTTCCGAGCAGAGCCCGAGCAAAACGCACAGGAAGACCAGGCTTCTGCGGCAGCCAGAGAGGAACGCGCACCTCCTGCCGAGCTGGAAAGCTCCAAGGTCAAAGAGCCGGACGGAGACAAGCTTCGCCTGCAGCAGCAGGTAACTGCATTTATTTAGTTCTCTTGTCCTCCCTCTCTCTTCCTAAAGAATCCCTTATTTCTTAAGTAAGCGGCATGCTAAATGGAGCAATGAAGTGAGGCAAGCGCGTTCTGGCAGTGTTGTAGGGAACATCTGCTCTCGCCGGAGGAAGCAGTGACAAGGGCTGCCGCACACGGGGCTGCGGAACTGAAAGAGCTGGGGCAAAGAGAGCCTCAAGAGCTGCGGGGCATCACACAAGAACCAAACAGGTAGGAGAAAACCTCTAAGATCTCCACCCTCCTGCGTCAAAATGGGACAAGATCCACTTCAATCAAGAGGGAAATGGGCTCGCCCATTCCAGCAAAGGAATACACTGCAGTGTCCCTCAGCTCAGGATGGCCCATTTAGAAAAGGGAACAGTCCTGCATTATAGCAAATCTAGGCCTAAGGCCACTCAAGCCTGCTTTTTAGGCTGTGCTCATTGTTGTACTGCACCAAGCTTCCTTTTTGAGTCAAAACTTCAAATTCTAAGCAGAGCTGCTGCATTCAGAAAGAGGTATTTCTTACCTTCCAGCTACTCTACGAACATTTCTTTTAGCGGTACTTATCTTTCTTTCACATAGGGGTATTTTTTAAATGAAATGCTGGGTTTTATTAGCTGCCCTGGACATAAAGGCCTTCAGGCGCTCGTCTGAAAACAACCCCAAGCTTTTACTACGCACATCCTTTGATACATTCCATTTCACCCACAGCAGGCTCGAGCAAGAACAACAAGAGGAAGAGGAAGACAGCAACTGCAAGATGGCACTGGGAGTTCTGCTGCTAGAGTAGGCACTGTTCATTCTAGGAGAGTAGGCACTGTTCATTCTAGGAAAATAAAAGGAGAACATGCAGGATCCTCCATCTCGCTCAATACAAGAGAGGGATACACGCCTGAGAACAGCAGTATACAGCCATGGAGACCCTATTGTCAGGGAACTTCATGGTCAAATCAGAGGCTCTTGCAAAAAGGAGAAGCACTAAACGAAAGCACCTAGACAAATTCTAGAAAGCCAGAGGCCGTGATACTTAAAATACGCAGGTCTGCAGAGACATCCTCACTTCTCTGGCGCCAACCCACCTGTTCCACTGAAAACATGGAGTTTATAACCCCCCACTCAGCGACAAAAAGCGAGAGCACATCCCCACCAAGAAGCAGCAGGGGCAGCTCCATAACCACAAGCGGGCACCGCTCACACGCCCTGCTCTGCCCACCCTGCTCACACAGCCTGCTTTGGAACAAGCCTCTCCCAGACGGGAAGCGGAGCGTTAACTCCAGCCTGCCGCCAACGCTGCAGTACACGCTGGGCATTCAGTGTTGAGCTGAGCTTGCTGACGCACACACAATTCCACAAGCCTGGACACCTGGGCTAAGCATGGAAATTAAGCCTCCTCCACCCCTCCCGCAAATACACTAACAGCAATTCTTCCCAAAGCACGCACCCGTTTTACGCCTTATCTTAACAGGAAAAAAGAGACGACTTTCGCCCAGAAATACCCCAAAATTAACACATCCAATTCTCTGGCACACTCTAAAGGGAGCTCCTACCCACCATGCATACTCCAGAACGGGACGAACCACCTCCCCGTGGGTTGGGGCCTGACCTCTCACTGAGCCGTGCCCGGCTTTCGCCTGCGCTCTCCTTCTCTTTGCTTCACCGTCCCTACTGAGTTGGCGGCACTCCCCCTGCACCGCTTCTTTTTGCATCAGTACAAGCAACTCGAGTTGGGACATGGCAAAAAGGAAACACCACTAGCGAAGTACCCAGCTGCTTTCCAGCACTTAGCAGACCACAGGGGTGCATTCCTCCCATTCCCAAAGTAGTCTTCCCCGATTCTATCTGTCCGATATCTCCTGGATGCAACCTACCAGCAGAATAGAATGCTGCTTATAGGAGCTCCGTCAAGGGAAAAAAACAGTTACTCAAGGCACTACGATTACTAACACCCTTAACTTTGCTATTGAGACGCTGCGCTTGTGCCAGCTTTGCAAGAGGAAGCATTGGTATTTTTTCTACTTTTTCCTTCCAAGTAGTATTCGGACTTGCCAAAGGAAACACTTAAAGAACGCTCAACGATATCCAAACTTAAAAGGTCTTCATTACCTTTTTCCTCATGAGAATTTCTGAGACACGGGATTTAGCAATTCAAGGACAAGGATAGGGAACCTCTTCCAGTAACTCCTGAGGTTGAAAATACGACCTACTTACCCACCATAGCCATTCTGCCCCCCAGCACTCATTTCATTACATCACACATTTGGGGTCTCCTCCTTAATTTCACTGCCTTCACACTCATTCCAACAGTTCCACTCATTCCGCGCATTTCAGCAAGAACATCATGCTCCCTTACTACTACAAGAAAGAACCACGAGAAAGCTTTTCTTTTTATCTGGGCCACAAGAACAACAACAGTAGTTACTGGCTTCACTTTGACAACAGTGATGCCAAAGGGAAAAAAAAATCCCCAGGGTGAGGGGCTTGCGCACTTTTCCAGACCCTCCAGATCTTTCTTTGTTCGCTTTTGCTTTGTTTTCTGCTTTTATTTTTTTTTAAAACAGTGACCACACTCTAACAGCTGGTAGTGTGTCAATAAGAAGAACGGGTGCTTTGATGTTGATATGTCTGTTTCCACCACTCTTCCCTGGACTGAAGCAGGTAGCTTCTCTGAGGGCGGCTCCAACAACAAGGCTTGGAAGCCTTCCTTTGGACTTCCTCCCAAAGGAAGACATTCCAAAAGAAATTAAATAGATTCACCGAGTCTCAAAGGGTTTCACTCTTCCCCCACCCTTGCCCTAAATGTTGTCATTCCAGCAAATGTCACCTACTTGGTTATCATCTGTCTGCTATCATGCGGGAAAGGGGAAAGAAGCAATACTTGAAGATTCATATCCCTAGCTGAAGTCAGAGAGAAGCGCAACTTAAAAGCTGAGCGTAGAAGCAAGACACACATCCAATTCCAACAGCCTTCCCCTCCAAAGAGGAGAAACTCCACACACCTCTCCCTGAGGAGACACATCCCTCCTAGTATTGGCTACTGTCATTAAAAGAGCAGCAACACAAAAAGCACAACATGGAGAAGAATACGCACATGCACGTGCGCGCACACACACACAGAGAACTGAGAAGCCCGCAGATTTCCATTAAATGCAGCCTTGCAACACTGGGGCTGGGGGACTGCACCTGCACACAGCCTTGCTCTGGGAGGAGCAGAGCTCTTTTACAGGCAGCTTCAAACTGCAAACAGCAGAAGCCAGATTCTGCAATCAAAGGCACTGCCAAAAGCTACACAGGCACCGTGTGTATTCACGCATCAAGTGGCTGGCGGAGGGATTGCAACATTTGTATTCCGAGAGATTTCCACTTTGGCATCTTTGTTGCAAGTCTTCTGCAAGAAATTGTCTTGTGGTCCCAAAGGGAACGACACGGCGGGAGTAGTGGCAACGGGAAGGACGGGCGGGGGGGTCCCAATGGCAAGGACACGGCGGGGGCGGGGCTCGCAATGGGAACGACATGTCGGGGCGATGGCAATGGGAATGTCATAGTGGACTGGGCTATTTAATCACTAGGCTAGAGGCGGGGCGTGGGCTGGGGCTGGGCTGGGGGGCCGGCGGAGGGGAGGCCAGAGGGGAGCTCAGTGTAGGCCAGCAGGCTAGTATAGAGGCTAGAGCAGAGCAGCGGGTGGAGGGCCGGGTCGGGCAGAGGCTGGGATGGAGGGGAGCGGAGAGCAGAGGGGCGGGCGGAGGGCAGGCGAGGCCAGAGCAGGGCAGTGCAGGCCAGAGGGGAGGGTGCAGGGCCCGGCAGGCAGAGTAGCGGGGCCAGAGCAGGGGCTAGGGCGGAAGGCAGGGGGCGGCTAGAGCAGAGGGGAGGGCGGAAGGCAGGGGGTGGGGGGCTGCAGGGGAGGCTGCAGGGGGCCGCTGGCGCGGAGTAGAGGCCAGGGTGGAGGTAGGGGGTAGTGTAGAGCAGAGGGGCGGGCGGAAGGTAGTGGCTGGGGCAGAGCCCAGGGCAGGGCGGAGCTAGGGGGGGGCTAGAGCAGAGCGGAGGGTGGAGCTACGGGCTGGGGTAGGCAGCTGCAGGCAGGCCTAGGTGAGGGCAGGATCAGGCCAGCGTCAGGCCAGGGCTAGGCTAGGGCAGGTAGCATCGGGGTAGGTAGGCTTAGGCCAGGGCTTAGGCTAGGCTTAGGCTAGGCCAGGTAGGCTTAAGGCACGTAGGCTATAAGGCATAGATAGGCTTAGGATAGGTAGGGGGTGGGGGTGGGGGTGGGGGGAGGGGGGAGGGGTGGGTGGGGGGTGGGGGGTGGGGGGAGGGCTGGGGGGGTCCAAGCTGCCAAAAGTCCTTGGAACGAGCGGAAGGCACCACCTGGTGAGTGTTACAACCCTGACAAACTTACAACTTGCTCACCAAGAGACTCTTCCTTTAGGCTTCTTTTCCCCATCTCTTTCTTTCATAGAGCTGCTCAGCACCAGTGGCAGAATCTTGCTTATTTCCTGAAACACCCGCTATCAAAGTGGACTCTCACTAGTTTATTTTTGGTTTAGCTGGTGTTGCACAGGTTCTTTTGACATTCTCTTTTCCTTTTTTGGATAGTTCTAAATCCTATCTGACAGTTAGGTATATAAAGAAAAGCATGAAGCAATAAGCGGCACTCTGTCAATCATCCTCTCATGGCTTCCTTTTTATCTGTGCCAGAAAATAATACTAAAATATACAAAAGTTGTAGACCACATTTTTCAATGCAAGCAACGATAAATAAGAAAAGGGAATCATTTCGTTCAGCCTTTGGTCCCCTTAAAAGCTCCACATGAACCCGCATGCTCACAGAACAATGTTCTGTCACCTCCAAGGAGAAAAACGGAGGGCCTGGAACAGAGATCCCACAGTGTCCCATCTCATGCTCAGCAGTCTTCTCCCACAGAAGATAAAGCATCACAAAGGAAATGGAAAGGCTTAAGTCAGACAAAGGCACAAGATCTATGTAGATCTACTTCCCCCGCCCAGCTCTTGCTAAAGTTCCATCTTCCATCACCTACTCCTTACTTGTGCTTACGTGTTTCAGGCAAAGAAGCATTTCAAAGTAGAAGAAATGCACGAGCTGAAAACCATTCTCAAATACAATAGCAGAAACGGTTGGAATTGTCCACCACTTGACAAAGGACATGCAGAATTTTCAAAGCAGTGTGCAATGCAATACAGGAACTGGTTACAATTGTCCAACACTCGACAACAGCAAGGTTCAGCACAAAGCCACCAAGAAACTCACTGGACTGAAAAGGAGACAAAGCCATGCAACATGCACATTTGCGAAGCAGGAAAGCAGAGGAAATGCAGAATTTAAAAAGGACGCTAAAATGCAATACAGGAAACGCTTGGAATTGCCCAACATTTGACAACAGCCAGGTTCAGCACAAAGCCACCAAGAAACTCACTAGACTGCAGAAGAGACGAACCAATGCAACATGCACATTTACGACACAGGAAAGCAGAGAAAAGGGAGAATTTTAAAACGATTGCGAAATACAAAAGCAGAAACAGTTGGAATTGTCCAACATTTGATAGAAGAAATGCAGAAGTTTAAAAGCACTGTGAAATGCAATAGCAGAAACGCTTGGAATTGTCCAGCACTTGACAATGGGGAGGTTCAGCACAAAGCCACAAAGAAACTCACTAGACTGCACAAGAGATGGACTGATGCAACATGCACATTTATTAAAGAGGAAAGCAGAGGAAATGCAGAATTTTAAAACGATTGTGAAAAACAAAAGCAAAAACCGTTGGAATTGTCCAACACTTGATAGAAGAAATGCAGAAGTTTAAAAGCACTGTGAAATGCAGTAGCAGAAACGCTTGGAATTGTCCAGCACTTGACAATGGGGAGGTTCAGCACAAAGCCACAAAGAAACTCACTGAACTGCAGAAGAGATGGACTCATGCAACACGCACATTTATTAAAGAGGAAAGCAGAGGAAATGCAGAATTTTAAAACGATTGCGAAATACAAAAGCAGAAACCGTTGGAATTGTCCAACACTTGATAGAAGAAATGCAGAAGTTTAAAAGCACTGTGAAATGCAATAGCAGAAGCGCTTGGAATTGTCCAGCACTTGACAATGGGGAGGTTCAGCACAAAGCCACAAAGAAACTCACTAGACTGCAGAAGAGATGGACTCATGCAACATGCACATTTATTAAAGAGGAAAGCAGAGGAAATGGAGCATTTTAAAACAATTGTGAAATACAAAAGCAGAAAGAGTTGGAATTGTCCAACATTGAGAACGGGAGTGTTCAGCACAAAGCCACGAAGAAACTCATTGGAGCACAGAAGACAGGAACTGAAGCAACCTTCAGATTTATCAAATAAGAAAACAGAAGAGATGTAAGATTTTGTAAGACACTTTCAATCTCCTATGAATGCTTCAATAGCGGTACTCTCCAAATTCCTGGACAAAGACAAGCAGCTGGGCTTTTGTTGTTGCTTTTAATATTAATCCCATTGCAGGCCTTGGCGAGTTGATCATCCAAACTGCCCTTCTGAGGCTTTTGCTTGTTTGACTTGTAACTGAAGGGCCAGGCTGAGGAGAGAAGGGGGAAGATGAGAGGGAAGAAACCTTCTAATCGGAGAGTCAAGCAGGAAGGGAGAATGTTTTTGCTCGCTTTATCTTCCGGGCTGTTTAGCAAAGACAGCTGAAGGTTTCTTTTCTAATGATGCTTCTATTACTGCTCTTTGGAGATTGCTCCTATAGAGACACAGTTCTGCACACCAAAATCTGTATCTTAGGACGTGCTCCTAAGACAAATTGCGCTTTGCCTGCTCATTCAGAAAAAAATAATTCATTACAACTGGCCTTGTCTGAGCAACGATTAAGCCCTTTTTAGGAAACGTATCCAGAACATAGACAGAAAAAATGGTATGAGCACGGCAGGAAATTTGAATGTGTTTTTGATGAGCAGATGCGCTCTTTACACTTCTAGCTACAGCACTGCAGTTTTTCTTTCACTCGCTAGCTTTCAGTTTGGGCACAGAAATTGCAGCTGCCTCACCCGGGGCACTGCAACGGCCTTGGCGCTCTGTCCTTTTCAGCCTCAAGTGCAAGAGGCTAATTCCAACTAGACTAAGTCAGTACCAATTCTTTTCATAAGTCCTCTTCTTCTGCGGGCACTCGAGTGCCAGCTGTTGTTTCACCAGCTGTTGAAATGCAAGACTCAAATCCTGCAGGAGTCCTTTGGTTGTCTTTTTGCTTGAGGTCTTCCTTAAGAGTTTGGGACCGAGAGCTCACTGATGCACGGATGATCTTGTTTGTTCGTTCTCATGCAATTTACAGGTCAAGTAACAGAACAGCAGAGCTTTCTTATGCCATCGCTTTGCAAGACAATGGTCTTGTGAAAATGCACGAAGTTCTGATTCTTCTCAAGGTAGCTTTCACTTAATTTTCTAAGTTTGCTTAGAGAAATTCCTTGAAAATCTTTCTACTCACCAACAAATCCCCTGTTACGGCAATCGGCGGGCAGGTGCTGCTCAACAGGGGCAGCTCCCTCAGCCTCGGCGTCGCCTTCCGCAAAGGCAGCCGCAACCTCCAGAAGCTGGAAGGAAAGACAAGAAGCCCTCTGTGAAAATAGGATTTTTATGCCCTTCAGAATTTGCCCTCCTCACTTCAGAATGCAATGGAAACTCCAGATGCAGATTATTACTGTCAAACATTAAGGTTACATTTCTTTATTGTCAGTCAGCATCTCTGGTTGCCCTTCTGCTGTTGAAGGAATTCTGCTTCTACTAGGACTGTTGCTTTGCAAGCCAAGACGGCCACTCGTACAAACGGCCGCTGCTTTTCTGAACGCCGCCGCCACTCCACTGTCTCTTCAGTGAGGCCATTTTACTCAATCTGAGGCTCACTTTGCATCTTGCTTTTTCACAGGCTATATGAAAAGGAGGCTATGTTATGCTACTGAGCATCATTCAAGAGAGCCTCTTTTAGTATCACAACTGAATCCCCACTTACAGTATAGCAGGGGCTTACATTTCAATTTCTTGTTTTATTTGGCTGCTCAGGAGAGGCTCTCAGGACTCTCTCCATTACAGCTCAAGTTTTCTCTGGAAGATCCGCCATGTGCTAAAACACACTCTATGCATCTAGGGAAAGGCGCCTTGTGGTAGGAGCTTCCGCTGCCCGAGCCTGCACTGGAGCACAAGCAAAGGCGCTCTAGGCTAACTTCATCATTAGGTCTTGGAAGCTCGTTTTAGATCATACTTTTCTGAATAGGAATGGCCCCTGTTTTAGACGGTAAGACCCTTCAAGAACCCATTCTAAAATTGAGTCAGGTGAGAGATGCAAGTTTCCTCATAGCTCCTGTCTAACGTCTGATACAGGTAACAAGCTTTCCTGTCCTAAATGAAGGACGCAAAGATCTCTCAACTATGCATTGATATGCCCTCCCTGTGTCTCACTTTGAAGCCTCAAAGGGTAAAGGAGGAGTTCCGAGCAGAGCCCGAGCAAAACGCACAGGAAGACCAGGCTTCTGCGGCAGCCAGAGAGGAACGCGCACCTCCTGCCGAGCTGGAAAGCTCCAAGGTCAAAGAGCCGGACGGAGACAAGCTTCGCCTGCAGCAGCAGGTAACTGCATTTATTTAGTTCTCTTGTCCTCCCTCTCTCTTCCTAAAGAATCCCTTATTTCTTAAGTAAGCGGCATGCTAAATGGAGCAATGAAGTGAGGCAAGCGCGTTCTGGCAGTGTTGTAGGGAACATCTGCTCTCGCCGGAGGAAGCAGTGACAAGGGCTGCCGCACACGGGGCTGCGGAACTGAAAGAGCTGGGGCAAAGAGAGCCTCAAGAGCTGCGGGGCATCACACAAGAACCAAACAGGTAGGAGAAAACCTCTAAGATCTCCACCCTCCTGCGTCAAAATGGGACAAGATCCACTTCAATCAAGAGGGAAATGGGCTCGCCCATTCCAGCAAAGGAATACACTGCAGTGTCCCTCAGCTCAGGATGGCCCATTTAGAAAAGGGAACAGTCCTGCATTATAGCAAATCTAGGCCTAAGGCCACTCAAGCCTGCTTTTTAGGCTGTGCTCATTGTTGTACTGCACCAAGCTTCCTTTTTGAGTCAAAACTTCAAATTCTAAGCAGAGCTGCTGCATTCAGAAAGAGGTATTTCTTACCTTCCAGCTACTCTACGAACATTTCTTTTAGCGGTACTTATCTTTCTTTCACATAGGGGTATTTTTTAAATGAAATGCTGGGTTTTATTAGCTGCCCTGGACATAAAGGCCTTCAGGCGCTCGTCTGAAAACAACCCCAAGCTTTTACTACGCACATCCTTTGATACATTCCATTTCACCCACAGCAGGCTCGAGCAAGAACAACAAGAGGAAGAGGAAGACAGCAACTGCAAGATGGCACTGGGAGTTCTGCTGCTAGAGTAGGCACTGTTCATTCTAGGAGAGTAGGCACTGTTCATTCTAGGAAAATAAAAGGAGAACATGCAGGATCCTCCATCTCGCTCAATACAAGAGAGGGATACACGCCTGAGAACAGCAGTATACAGCCATGGAGACCCTATTGTCAGGGAACTTCATGGTCAAATCAGAGGCTCTTGCAAAAAGGAGAAGCACTAAACGAAAGCACCTAGACAAATTCTAGAAAGCCAGAGGCCGTGATACTTAAAATACGCAGGTCTGCAGAGACATCCTCACTTCTCTGGCGCCAACCCACCTGTTCCACTGAAAACATGGAGTTTATAACCCCCCACTCAGCGACAAAAAGCGAGAGCACATCCCCACCAAGAAGCAGCAGGGGCAGCTCCATAACCACAAGCGGGCACCGCTCACACGCCCTGCTCTGCCCACCCTGCTCACACAGCCTGCTTTGGAACAAGCCTCTCCCAGACGGGAAGCGGAGCGTTAACTCCAGCCTGCCGCCAACGCTGCAGTACACGCTGGGCATTCAGTGTTGAGCTGAGCTTGCTGACGCACACACAATTCCACAAGCCTGGACACCTGGGCTAAGCATGGAAATTAAGCCTCCTCCGCCCCTCCCGCAAATACACTAACAGCAATTCTTCCCAAAGCACGCACCCGTTTTACGCCTTATCTTAACAGGAAAAAAGAGACGACTTTCGCCCAGAAATACCCCAAAATTAACACATCCAATTCTCTGGCACACTCTAAAGGGAGCTCCTACCCACCATGCATACTCCAGAACGGGACGAACCACCTCCCCGTGGGTTGGGGCCTGACCTCTCACTGAGCCGTGCCCGGCTTTCGCCTGCGCTCTCCTTCTCTTTGCTTCACCGTCCCTACTGAGTTGGCGGCACTCCCCCTGCACCGCTTCTTTTTGCATCAGTACAAGCAACTCGAGTTGGGACATGGCAAAAAGGAAACACCACTAGCGAAGTACCCAGCTGCTTTCCAGCACTTAGCAGACCACAGGGGTGCATTCCTCCCATTCCCAAAGTAGTCTTCCCCGATTCTATCTGTCCGATATCTCCTGGATGCAACCTACCAGCAGAATAGAATGCTGCTTATAGGAGCTCCGTCAAGGGAAAAAAACAGTTACTCAAGGCACTACGATTACTAACACCCTTAACTTTGCTATTGAGACGCTGCGCTTGTGCCAGCTTTGCAAGAGGAAGCATTGGTATTTTTTCTACTTTTTCCTTCCAAGTAGTATTCGGACTTGCCAAAGGAAACACTTAAAGAACGCTCAACGATATCCAAACTTAAAAGGTCTTCATTACCTTTTTCCTCATGAGAATTTCTGAGACACGGGATTTAGCAATTCAAGGACAAGGATAGGGAACCTCTTCCAGTAACTCCTGAGGTTGAAAATACGACCTACTTACCCACCATAGCCATTCTGCCCCCCAGCACTCATTTCATTACATCACACATTTGGGTCTCCTCCTTAATTTCACTGCCTTCACACTCATTCCAACAGTTCCACTCATTCCGCGCATTTCAGCAAGAACATCATGCTCCCTTACTACTACAAGAAAGAACCACGAGAAAGCTTTTCTTTTTATCTGGGCCACAAGAACAACAACAGTAGTTACTGGCTTCACTTTGACAACAGTGATGCCAAAGGGAAAAAAAAATCCCCAGGGTGAGGGGCTTGCGCACTTTTCCAGACCCTCCAGATCTTTCTTTGTTCGCTTTTGCTTTGTTTTCTGCTTTTATTTTTTTTAAAAACAGTGACCACACTCTAACAGCTGGTAGTGTGTCAATAAGAAGAACGGGTGCTTTGATGTTGATATGTCTGTTTCCACCACTCTTCCCTGGACTGAAGCAGGTAGCTTCTCTGAGGGCGGCTCCAACAAGAAGGCTTGGAAGCCTTCCTTTGGACTTCCTCCCAAAGGAAGACATTCCAAAAGAAATTAAATAGATTCACCGAGTCTCAAAGGGTTTCACTCTTCCCCCACCCTTGCCCTAAATGTTGTCATTCCAGCAAATGTCACCTACTTGGTTATCATCTGTCTGCTATCATGCGGGAAAGGGGAAAGAAGCAGTACTTGAAGATTTCATTGACTAGGATCCCTGGAGTGCTGGTGTAGTCACCTCTTGCCTTCTCAGTCTAAAACGTGATGCAGTTAAGTCAGTGTTTGCACCCTGGTATATTAGAAGAGGAGAGTTACAAGACCGGATAGCATTATTGGCATTATTGCAAAAACGCCCAAGGTACTTTGGAGCTCAGGTAATCTAGACCATAATGGAGCGCTGTTGCCGCAGGAGCCCCGGGAAGGGCCCTGCAATCACAGCCCATCCCCTCACCCGGTACCAAAGCCCTGCAGAGCAGCGGGGAGCGGCACTGCCCGAGCGCGGGGCTGGACCTCCGCCGCCAGCCCCCAACTTCCGCGGGGCTGGACCTCCGCGGCCGGCACCGCCCGTGCGCGGCCGCCCGCGGGGACCTCCGCGGCCGGGGCTGCAGCCGAGGGCAGCAGAGCGCGGTGCGGAGCAGTGCGCGTGCGCCCCCTGGCGGTGCGGAGGCTGCGCGTGGGGCAAGCGGGGCCGGCAGTACGGCGCATGCGCGGACCCCTCCCCTTGGGCACTGATGTCTCATCGCCGCGCGAGGACAGCAGTGGCCACGGCCATACCGGGGCAGGACCGCTTATTCCTTTGAAAGCTTCCCCGGATCTCACGGGATCGTCCCTGCTTCCGACTAGGAAGGCGGCCTCTGCAGGCATGCCGTGTCTATTGCGACATGGCCACCCGGAACCCCCCCTAGAGACTGCAGCTCCCGGCATGCCCTGCAGCCAACGACATGGCCGACCGGAACGCCTTCACGAGACTGCAGCTCCCGGCATGCCCTACAGACTACAACATGGCCGCCCGGAAACCCCTCACGAGACTGCAGCTCCCGGCATGCCCTGCAGGCTACGACATGGCCGCCCGGAACGCCGTAACAAGACTACAGCTCCCGGCATGCCCTGCAGGCTACGACATGGCCGCCCGGATCCCCTTCACCAGACCGCAGCTCCCTGCTTGCCGTGCAAACGCCATGGCCGTGCGGCAGCGCCGTCCCGGGACACCCCTGCTGCGGCCGGCCGGGGCAGCGGCGCTCTGGGGCGGCTCCCTCGAGAGCGGGGCGCGCCCGGATTGCGCCGCAGAGCCCCGCGGGACCCCGCGGCCACGGGCTCCCGACACTGCCGCGAGAGGGCGCCCTGCCCCTGCGCAGGGCAGTCCCGAGCGGGGAACTGCACACCTGAGTGCCTGGGACGTGGCGGAGCTCTGGCGTGTTTACATTGACCGTCTGTCCTGCCACCTTCATCACTTCTACTGTCTGCACAGGCTCCTCCATCTTCTCGTGTTGTTAGCGGATGGATGCCCTGTGAGAAGGCAAAGAAAGGAAGACGTTGAAAAGGAAATTAAACAGATTCACGGAGCCTCAAAGGGTTTCACTCTTTCCTCCCATCCTTGCTCTAAATGTTGTCATTCGGGCCAATGTAATCTACTTGGTTATCATCTACCTGCTATCGTACAGGAAAAGGGAAAGAAGTGAGCAGAATGCTTAAGTTTGCGTATTCACCAATAAGGGGATTTCCCCACAGCCTTGCTCTGGGAGGAGCACAGCTCTTTTACAGGCAGCTCCAAACTACAAACAGCAGAAGCCAGATTCTGCAATCCCTCGAGAGGGGCACTGTCAAAATCTACACAGGCACCGTGCGTATTCATGCATCAAGTCGATGACAGAGGGATTGCAACATTTGTATTCCGAGAGATTTCTACTTTAGCATTTTTATTACAAGTCTTCTGCAAGAAATTGTCTTTTGATCCAAGGTGCCAAAAGTCCTTGGAACGAGCGGAAGGCACCACCTGGTGAGTGGTACAACCTGACAAATGTACAATTTACTCACCAAGAGACTCTTCCTTTAGGCTTCTTTTCCTCATCTCTTTTTTTCATAGAGCTGCTCAGCACCAGTGGCAGAATCTTGCTTATTTCCTGAAACACCCGCTATGAATGTGGACTCTCACTAGTCTATTTTTGGTTTAGCTGGTATTGCCCAGGGTATTTTGACATTCTCTTTTCCTTTTTTTGCTCGTTCTGAATCCTATTTGACAATGAATGATATAAAGAAATGTGGAATCGTTCTTGGAGGAATATGGCCACCCGATGAACCAGTCATACGAGCAGCTGCCGCAGACCAAAAATGGTCACCTGGAACCTGCGCAATGAGGAAGGTTCTAGAAGAGCGACAGAGCCTGACACCAACCAATCAGAGAGAGGAAAGGCTCTAGCCAATCAGACGATACGGGGGCGTGCATGCGGGGAACGGAAATGGTATATAAGGGACAGCTTTGTGTGAGTAAACATTTTTTTTTTTTTCTTCTTCTTCTTCTTCTTCCCAGCTTGGTTCACACTGGGTTGTGCTGTGCCCACGGTTTTTCTCTCCTCAGATGGTGAACCCCGACGTGAGACACCGCACAGAGCTTCAAATTGGAGAGGTGCGTGGGGAACCCTAAGGAGAGGCCCAGCTGGAGGACGGCTCAGTGGGACTGAGACCAGAATGGGTCAGGGGACGGCCCGGGGACAAAGAAGAAAGTATGTTGCAACGGGACACCCTGTGAGGTGAGCAGCTGGGGCAGGAGATGCGTCAAGGAGTCACAAAAGAAGAAGATGCAATTGTTCAACTTCTCCTGCATATACTCTCTTAGAGAGCAATTAAGTATGATGAGCTTATCCTCCAGAACTTGCTAATTTGGTGTTGAGAAGACGGGTTCCCCGCTGAACCAGAAAACGCTTTTGAAGTTGAAGTATGGGAAAAGGTCGGAGAAAAACTGTGGGACAGAGTAAGCAATGGTAGTAAAGAAGCAGAAAACTTAGCTACCACTTGGAGGTTGGTGCTATCAACCTTGCAAAATTTAAAAGCAGAAAGATCTGCAGCTGCTGGGGTGTTCGCCGCCCGAAGACCTTCGTCAGGGTCAGCAGCATATCTGGCTCATATTAGAGTACTCAAACAACCTCCTGTCCCGACCTCTGTATCACCATCAGCACTCCAGATGGAGGAGCAGCTAGGGATGGGAGAGGGGAAGATGGAGGTAGACGAGCCCTGGCCATCGCCTCCGCCTTCGGGAGAAGAAGCTCCTGAAAGAACTGTAGGAGCCAAAGATGCAAAGGATCCACCGCCAATACCGCCACGCCAGCCGCCTGATAGCAGCGGGACAATGTTTTATCCACCCCTACTGCCCTCACCACCCCCATCTCCTGCACCTCAACCGCCCCTCGCGCCCCTGGGACGTGTGGAGTGGGCAAACGAACTGTTACGAAAGTTAGGCGAAAAGGAAAGAGATGTGATTTGGGAGAGAGTTTTGCAAGAGGAAGGAGGGGCTGTGCTCACACATTGGGAGGAAAACAAAAGATGGGGTCGAGGGGACGATGTAGGGGGATGGAGGAGGTGGGTTTGAAGGATATGATGCAAAGAAACATTGGAAAGGAATTATTCAAAATGCAATAATAGAAGGGGAATTCCTTCCTAATGCCTATCCGGTAGTTATGGGGGGTCAAAATCAGCCAAATCAGTGGGTGCCGCTGTCATGGGATCTGATTAAGGAAGCTCGTAAGTCGGTACAACGATACGGTTTACATGGGCCTTTTACGCAAGCTATACTTAATAACATATTTACGGGGCATTTGCTAACACCTCATGATACCAGACAATTGGCTTCCGTCCTGCTGGGTCCTATGCAGGAAGTGCTGTGGCGCACTCGGTGGCAGGATGCGGCTGCTGCTCTCGCTAATTTGGATAGAGCTGAAGGGGACCCATTGCGCCTGGTCTCAACAGACGTGCTCACTGCGAGAGGTCAGGGGGCTGATGCACAACGGCAAGCTCAATTAAATGCAGTTGTTTTGCGCTTATCAGCGACCCTGGCGCGAGAGGTACTCAGGACCCTTCCTGAGGACAGAGGAAAACTGCAACTTGACACGCTGATGATGACAGAAATTGAGGAGACCTTGAAGAAAGGAGGTCTTCAGATAGTTCCTGAGAAAATACAAACACAACCAGCCTGGAAATATCTCGGCTGGGAAATTACCAAAACAACAGTGAGACCCCAGAAAATAGAAATAAAATTTGACATAAAGACCTTGAATGATATTCAAAAGGTACTGGGAGACTGGAATTGGGTAAGAACAATTTGTGCTCTTACCAATTCAGAACTAGCCCCTTTAATGAAACTGTTAAAGGGAGGAGGGGGCGCGGACACACCTCGAGCATTGACAGAAGAGGCAGAGCAAGCTTTAAAAACAATAAGCAAAAAAGTCACTACAGCGTATACATATCCCTGGGATCCCGACTATGTTATTGGCCTTTTGCTTGTTAACCACAATTGTTATCCTTTTGCATCGATTTTTCAGTGGGTAATGGATAAGGACCCACTCCATGTTTTAGAGGGGACCTTCCTGTCCATACAGCCAAAATGAACCGTTACCATGCAGCTTGAGGCATTTTCTCAGTTAATAATGAAGGGGAGACAGAGAATTGTGCAAATTGCGGGCACGGAGCCAGCGTTTATGGTCATACCATTAGAAGCAGAATATTTACAGTGGGCTGTACAGAACTCAACTGCCTTACAGCTGGTGTTTTTGAAGTTTCAGGGGGAACTGAAGGTTCATTTGCCTCCTCACCGATTTTTCAGTCTTATCATCTCTAGGGCAATATGCGGAGCAGCCACCAAAGCAATCACGGTATCCAGTTGCGGGGTTAACGTTTTTTTCAGAATCTGGGGGAAAATCTCAGAAGGCAGCCTTAACTTGGAGGGAAGACGAGCAGTGGCATGATGTGGTCATTACAAATTTCCAGGAGTCCACACAGCAGCTTGAGTTGCGGGCAGTGGTGGAAGTGTTTCGTCGGTGGGAAACACAATCTCTTAATGTAGTCTGTGATTCTCCATATGTGGTAGGAATAGTACAATGAATGGAACGCGCTTTGTTTAAAGAAGTAGATAACGAACAGCTGTTTTCATTGTTCAAGGAATTATGGCTTTTGCTGGAAGAAAGGAAATGCAGGTATTTTATTACACGGATTAGGAGTGACATAGGTATCCTAGATGGCCTAGCATAAGGAAATCAGGGAGCGGACATGCTCGTGGCATCCACATGAGCAGCCCCATCCGTCGATCGCTTTACACAACCTAGGCGATCACACAAGTTTTTTCACCAGTCTGCAAACGTCCTTCAACGTAGGTTTGGCTTAACGGAAACAGATGTGAGAGGCATAGTAAAATGTTGTCCAGAAAGTCCAGAAAGACTCTTTTATAACCCCCCACTCAGCGACAAAAAGCGAGAGCACATCCCCACCAAGAAGCAGCAGGGGCAGCTCCATAACCACAAGCGGGCACCGCTCACACGCCCTGCTCTGCCCACCCTGCTCACACAGCCTGCTTTGGAACAAGCCTCTCCCAGACGGGAAGCGGAGCGTTAACTCCAGCCTGCCGCCAACGCTGCAGTACACGCTGGGCATTCAGTGTTGAGCTGAGCTTGCTGACGCACACACAATTCCACAAGCCTGGACACCTGGGCTAAGCGTGGAAATTAAGCCTCCTCCGCCCCTCCCGCAAATACACTAACAGCAATTTTTCCCAAAGCACGCACCCGTTTTACGCCTTATCTTAACAGGAAAAAAGAGACGACTTTCGCCCAGAAATACCCCAAAATTAACACATCCAATTCTCTGGCACACTCTAAAGTGAGCTCCTACCCACCATGCATACTCCAGAACGGGACGAACCACCTCCCCGTGGGTTGGGGCCTGACCTCTCACTGAGCCGTGTCCGGCTTTCGCCTGCGCTCTCCTTCTCTTTGCTTCACCGTCCCTACTGAGTTGGCGGCACTCCCCCTGCACCGCTTCTTTTTGCATCAGTACAAGCAACTCGAGTTGGGACATGGCAAAAAGGAAACACCACTAGCGAAGTACCCAGCTGCTTTCCAGCACTTAGCAGGCCACAGGGGTGCATTCCTCCCATTCCCAAAGTAGTCTTCCCTGATTCTATCTGTCCGATATCTCCTGGATGCATCCTACCAGCAGAATAGAATGCTGCTTATAGGAGCTCCGTCAAGGGAAAAAAACAGTTACTCAAGGCACTACGATTACTAACACCCTTAACTTTGCTATTGAGACGCTGCGCTTGTGCCAGCTTTGCAAGAGGAAGCATTGGTATTTTTTCTACTTTTTCCTTCCAAGTAGTATTCGGACTTGCCAAAGGAAACACTTAAAGAACGCTCAACGATATCCAAACTTAAAAGGTCTTCATTACCTTTTTCCTCATGAGAATTTCTGAGACACGGGATTTAGCAATTCAAGGACAAGGATAGGGAACCTCTTCCAGTAACTCCTGAGGTTGAAAATACGACCTACTTACCCACCATAGCCATTCTGCCCCCCAGCACTCATTTCATTACATCACACATTTGGGGTCTCCTCCTTAATTTCACTGCCTTCACACTCATTCCAACAGTTCCACTCATTCCGCGCATTTCAGCAAGAACATCATGCTCCCTTACTACTACAAGAAAGAACCACGAGAAAGCTTTTCTTTTTATCTGGGCCACAAGAACAACAACAGTAGTTACTGGCTTCACTTTGACAACAGTGATGCCAAAGGGAAAAAAAAATCCCCAGGGTGAGGGGCTTGCGCACTTTTCCAGACCCTCCAGATCTTTCTTTGTTCGCTTTTGCTTTGTTTTCTGCTTTTATTTTTTTTTAAAACAGTGACCACACTCTAACAGCTGGTAGTGTGTCAATAAGAAGAACGGGTGCTTTGATGTTGATATGTCTGTTTCCACCACTCTTCCCTGGACTGAAGCAGGTAGCTTCTCTGAGGGCGGCTCCAACAACAAGGCTTGGAAGCCTTCCTTTGGACTTCCTCCCAAAGGAAGACATTCCAAAAGAAATTAAATAGATTCACCGAGTCTCAAAGGGTTTCACTCTTCCCCCACCCTTGCCCTAAATGTTGTCATTCCAGCAAATGTCACCTACTTGGTTATCATCTGTCTGCTGTCATGCGGGAAAGGGGAAAGAAGCAATACTTGAAGATTCATATCCCTAGCTGAAGTCAGAGAGAAGCGCAACTTAAAAGCAGAGCGTAGAAGCAAGACACACATCCAATTCCAACAGCCTTCCCCTCCAAAGAGGAGAAACTCCACACTTCTCTCCCTGAGGAGACACATCCCTCCTAGTATTGGCTACTGTCATTAAAAGAGCAGCAACACAAAAAGCACAACATGGAGAAGAATACGCACATGCACGTGCGCGCACACACACACAGAGAACTGAGAAGCCCGCAGATTTCCATTAAATGCAGCCTTGCAACACTGGGGCTGGGGGACTGCACCTGCACACAGCCTTGCTCTGGGAGGAGCAGAGCTCTTTTACAGGCAGCTTCAAACTGCAAACAGCAGAAGCCAGATTCTGCAATCAAAGGCACTGCCAAAAGCTACACAGGCACCGTGTGTATTCACGCATCAAGTGGCTGGCGGAGGGATTGCAACATTTGTATTCCGAGAGATTTCCACTTTGGCATCTTTGTTGCAAGTCTTCTGCAAGAAATTTGTCTTGTGGTCCCAAAGGGAACGACACGGCGGGAGTAGTGGCAACGGGAAGGACGGGCGGGGGGGTCCCAATGGCAAGGACACGGCGGGGGCGGGGCTCGCAATGGGAACGACATGTCGGGGCGATGGCAATGGGAATGTCATAGTGGACTGGGCTATTTAATCACTAGGCTAGAGGCGGGGCGTGGGCTGGGGCTGGGCTGGGGGGCCGGCGGAGGGGAGGCCAGAGGGGAGCTCAGTGTAGGCCAGCAGGCTAGTATAGAGGCTAGAGCAGAGCAGCGGGTGGAGGGCCGGGTCGGGCAGAGGCTGGGATGGAGGGGAGCGGAGAGCAGAGGGGCGGGCGGAGGGCAGGCGAGGCCAGAGCAGGGCAGTGCAGGCCAGAGGGGAGGGTGCAGGGCCCGGCAGGCAGAGTAGCGGGGCCAGAGCAGGGGCTAGGGCGGAAGGCAGGGGGCGGCTAGAGCAGAGGGGAGGGCGGAAGGCAGGGGGTGGGGGGCTGCAGGGGAGGCTGCAGGGGGCCGCTGGCGCGGAGTAGAGGCCAGGGTGGAGGTAGGGGGTAGTGTAGAGCAGAGGGGCGGGCGGAAGGTAGTGGCTGGGGCAGAGCCCAGGGCAGGGCGGAGCTAGGGGGGGGCTAGAGCAGAGCGGAGGGTGGAGCTACGGGCTGGGGTAGGCAGCTGCAGGCAGGCCTAGGTGAGGGCAGGATCAGGCCAGCGTCAGGCCAGGGCTAGGCTAGGGCAGGTAGCATCGGGGTAGGTAGGCTTAGGCCAGGGCTTAGGCTAGGCTTAGGCTAGGCCAGGTAGGCTTAAGGCACGTAGGCTATAAGGCATAGATAGGCTTAGGATAGGTAGGGGGTGGGGGTGGGGGTGGGGGGAGGGGGGAGGGGTGGGTGGGGGGTGGGGGGTGGGGGGAGGCCTGGGGGGGTCCAAGCTGCCAAAAGTCCTTGGAACGAGCGGAAGGCACCACCTGGTGAGTGTTACAACCCTGACAAACTTACAACTTGCTCACCAAGAGACTCTTCCTTTAGGCTTCTTTTCCCCATCTCTTTCTTTCATAGAGCTGCTCAGCACCAGTGGCAGAATCTTGCTTATTTCCTGAAACACCCGCTATCAAAGTGGACTCTCACTAGTTTATTTTTGGTTTAGCTGGTGTTGCACAGGTTCTTTTGACATTCTCTTTTCCTTTTTTGGATAGTTCTAAATCCTATCTGACAGTTAGGTATATAAAGAAAAGCATGAAGCAATAAGCGGCACTCTGTCAATCATCCTCTCATGGCTTCCTTTTTATCTGTGCCAGAAAATAATACTAAAATATACAAAAGTTGTAGACCACATTTTTCAATGCAAGCAACGATAAATAAGAAAAGGGAATCATTTCGTTCAGCCTTTGGTCCCCTTAAAAGCTCCACATGAACCCGCATGCTCACAGAACAATGTTCTGTCACCTCCAAGGAGAAAAACGGAGGGCCTGGAACAGAGATCCCACAGTGTCTCATCTCATGCTCAGCAGTCTTCTCCCACAGAAGATAAAGCATCACAAAGGAAATGGAAAGGCTTAAGTCAGACAAAGGCACAAGATCTATGTAGATCTACTTCCCCCGCCCAGCTCTTGCTAAAGTTCCATCTTCCATCACCTACTCCTTACTTGTGCTTACGTGTTTCAGGCAAAGAAGCATTTCAAAGTAGAAGAAATGCACGAGCTGAAAACCATTCTCAAATACAATAGCAGAAACGGTTGGAATTGTCCACCACTTGACAAAGGACATGCAGAATTTTCAAAGCAGTGTGCAATGCAATACAGGAACTGGTTACAATTGTCCAACACTCGACAACAGCAAGGTTCAGCACAAAGCCACCAAGAAACTCACTGGACTGAAAAGGAGACAAAGCCATGCAACATGCACATTTGCGAAGCAGGAAAGCAGAGGAAATGCAGAATTTAAAAAGGACGCTAAAATGCAATACAGGAAACGCTTGGAATTGCCCAACATTTGACAACAGCCAGGTTCAGCACAAAGCCACCAAGAAACTCACTAGACTGCAGAAGAGACGAACCAATGCAACATGCACATTTACGACACAGGAAAGCAGAGAAAAGGGAGAATTTTAAAACGATTGCGAAATACAAAAGCAGAAACAGTTGGAATTGTCCAACATTTGATAGAAGAAATGCAGAAGTTTAAAAGCACTGTGAAATGCAATAGCAGAAACGCTTGGAATTGTCCAGCACTTGACAATGGGGAGGTTCAGCACAAAGCCACAAAGAAACTCACTAGACTGCACAAGAGATGGACTGATGCAACATGCACATTTATTAAAGAGGAAAGCAGAGGAAATGCAGAATTTTAAAACGATTGTGAAAAACAAAAGCAAAAACCGTTGGAATTGTCCAACACTTGATAGAAGAAATGCAGAAGTTTAAAAGCACTGTGAAATGCAGTAGCAGAAACGCTTGGAATTGTCCAGCACTTGACAATGGGGAGGTTCAGCACAAAGCCACAAAGAAACTCACTGAACTGCAGAAGAGATGGACTCATGCAACACGCACATTTATTAAAGAGGAAAGCAGAGGAAATGCAGAATTTTAAAACGATTGCGAAAAACAAAAGCAGAAACCGTTGGAATTGTCCAACACTTGATAGAAGAAATGCAGAAGTTTAAAAGCACTGTGAAATGCAATAGCAGAAGCGCTTGGAATTGTCCAGCACTTGACAATGGGGAGGTTCAGCACAAAGCCACAAAGAAACTCACTAGACTGCAGAAGAGATGGACTCATGCAACATGCACATTTATTAAAGAGGAAAGCAGAGGAAATGGAGCATTTTAAAACAATTGTGAAATACAAAAGCAGAAAGAGTTGGAATTGTCCAACATTGAGAACGGGAGTGTTCAGCACAAAGCCACGAAGAAACTCATTGGAGCACAGAAGACAGGAACTGAAGCAACCTTCAGATTTATCAAATAAGAAAACAGAAGAGATGTAAGATTTTGTAAGACACTTTCAATCTCCTATGAATGCTTCAATAGCGGTACTCTCCAAATTCCTGGACAAAGACAAGCAGCTGGGCTTTTGTTGTTGCTTTTAATATTAATCCCATTGCAGGCCTTGGCGAGTTGATCATCCAAACTGCCCTTCTGAGGCTTTTGCTTGTTTGACTTGTAACTGAAGGGCCAGGCTGAGGAGAGAAGGGGGAAGATGAGAGGGAAGAAACCTTCTAATCGGAGAGTCAAGCAGGAAGGGAGAATGTTTTTGCTCGCTTTATCTTCCGGGCTGTTTAGCAAAGACAGCTGAAGGTTTCTTTTCTAATGATGCTTCTATTACTGCTCTTTGGAGATTGCTCCTATAGAGACACAGTTCTGCACACCAAAATCTGTATCTTAGGACGTGCTCCTAAGACAAATTGCGCTTTGCCTGCTCATTCAGAAAAAAATAATTCATTACAACTGGCCTTGTCTGAGCAACGATTAAGCCCTTTTTAGGAAACGTATCCAGAACATAGACAGAAAAAATGGTATGAGCACGGCAGGAAATTTGAATGTGTTTTTGATGAGCAGATGCGCTCTTTACACTTCTAGCTACAGCACTGCAGTTTTTCTTTCACTCGCTAGCTTTCAGTTTGGGCACAGAAATTGCAGCTGCCTCACCCGGGGCACTGCAACGGCCTTGGCGCTCTGTCCTTTTCAGCCTCAAGTGCAAGAGGCTAATTCCAACTAGACTAAGTCAGTACCAATTCTTTTCATAAGTCCTCTTCTTCTGCGGGCACTCGAGTGCCAGCTGTTGTTTCACCAGCTGTTGAAATGCAAGACTCAAATCCTGCAGGAGTCCTTTGGTTGTCTTTTTGCTTGAGGTCTTCCTTAAGAGTTTGGGACCGAGAGCTCACTGATGCACGGATGATCTTGTTTGTTCGTTCTCATGCAATTTACAGGTCAAGTAACAGAACAGCAGAGCTTTCTTATGCCATCGCTTTGCAAGACAATGGTCTTGTGAAAATGCACGAAGTTCTGATTCTTCTCAAGGTAGCTTTCACTTAATTTTCTAAGTTTGCTTAGAGAAATTCCTTGAAAATCTTTCTACTCACCAACAAATCCCCTGTTACGGCAATCGGCGGGCAGGTGCTGCTCAACAGGGGCAGCTCCCTCAGCCTCGGCGTCGCCTTCCGCAAAGGCAGCCGCAACCTCCAGAAGCTGGAAGGAAAGACAAGAAGCCCTCTGTGAAAATAGGATTTTTATGCCCTTCAGAATTTGCCCTCCTCACTTCAGAATGCAATGGAAACTCCAGATGCAGATTATTACTGTCAAACATTAAGGTTACATTTCTTTATTGTCAGTCAGCATCTCTGGTTGCCCTTCTGCTGTTGAAGGAATTCTGCTTCTACTAGGACTGTTGCTTTGCAAGCCAAGACGGCCACTCGTACAAACGGCCGCTGCTTTTCTGAACGCCGCCGCCACTCCACTGTCTCTTCAGTGAGGCCATTTTACTCAATCTGAGGCTCACTTTGCATCTTGCTTTTTCACAGGCTATATGAAAAGGAGGCTATGTTATGCTACTGAGCATCATTCAAGAGAGCCTCTTTTAGTATCACAACTGAATCCCCACTTACAGTATAGCAGGGGCTTACATTTCAATTTCTTGTTTTATTTGGCTGCTCAGGAGAGGCTCTCAGGACTCTCTCCATTACAGCTCAAGTTTTCTCTGGAAGATCCGCCATGTGCTAAAACACACTCTATGCATCTAGGGAAAGGCGCCTTGTGGTAGGAGCTTCCGCTGCCTGAGCCTGCACTGGAGCACAAGCAAAGGCGCTCTAGGCTAACTTCATCATTAGGTCTTGGAAGCTCGTTTTAGATCATACTTTTCTGAATAGGAATGGCCCCTGTTTTAGACGGTAAGACCCTTCAAGAACCCATTCTAAAATTGAGTCAGGTGAGAGATGCAAGTTTCCTCATAGCTCCTGTCTAACGTCTGATACAGGTAACAAGCTTTCCTGTCCTAAATGAAGGACGCAAAGATCTCTCAACTATGCATTGATATGCCCTCCCTGTGTCTCACTTTGAAGCCTCAAAGGGTAAAGGAGGAGTTCCGAGCAGAGCCCGAGCAAAACGCACAGGAAGACCAGGCTTCTGCGGCAGCCAGAGAGGAACGCGCACCTCCTGCCGAGCTGGAAAGCTCCAAGGTCAAAGAGCCGGACGGAGACAAGCTTCGCCTGCAGCAGCAGGTAACTGCATTTATTTAGTTCTCTTGTCCTCCCTCTCTCTTCCTAAAGAATCCCTTATTTCTTAAGTAAGCGGCATGCTAAATGGAGCAATGAAGTGAGGCAAGCGCGTTCTGGCAGTGTTGTAGGGAACATCTGCTCTCGCCGGAGGAAGCAGTGACAAGGGCTGCCGCACACGGGGCTGCGGAACTGAAAGAGCTGGGGCAAAGAGAGCCTCAAGAGCTGCGGGGCATCACACAAGAACCAAACAGGTAGGAGAAAACCTCTAAGATCTCCACCCTCCTGCGTCAAAATGGGACAAGATCCACTTCAATCAAGAGGGAAATGGGCTCGCCCATTCCAGCAAAGGAATACACTGCAGTGTCCCTCAGCTCAGGATGGCCCATTTAGAAAAGGGAACAGTCCTGCATTATAGCAAATCTAGGCCTAAGGCCACTCAAGCCTGCTTTTTAGGCTGTGCTCATTGTTGTACTGCACCAAGCTTCCTTTTTGAGTCAAAACTTCAAATTCTAAGCAGAGCTGCTGCATTCAGAAAGAGGTATTTCTTACCTTCCAGCTACTCTACGAACATTTCTTTTAGCGGTACTTATCTTTCTTTCACATAGGGGTATTTTTTAAATGAAATGCTGGGTTTTATTAGCTGCCCTGGACATAAAGGCCTTCAGGCGCTCGTCTGAAAACAACCCCAAGCTTTTACTACGCACATCCTTTGATACATTCCATTTCACCCACAGCAGGCTCAAGCAAGAACAACAAGAGGAAGAGGAAGACAGCAACTGCAAGATGGCACTGGGAGTTCTGCTGCTAGAGTAGGCACTGTTCATTCTAGGAGAGTAGGCACTGTTCATTCTAGGAAAATAAAAGGAGAACATGCAGGATCCTCCATCTCGCTCAATACAAGAGAGGGATACACGCCTGAGAACAGCAGTATACAGCCATGGAGACCCTATTGTCAGGGAACTTCATGGTCAAATCAGAGGCTCTTGCAAAAAGGAGAAGCACTAAACGAAAGCACCTAGACAAATTCTAGAAAGCCAGAGGCCGTGATACTTAAAATACGCAGGTCTGCAGAGACATCCTCACTTCTCTGGCGCCAACCCACCTGTTCCACTGAAAACATGGAGTTTATAACCCCCCACTCAGCGACAAAAAGCGAGAGCACATCCCCACCAAGAAGCAGCAGGGGCAGCTCCATAACCACAAGCGGGCACCGCTCACACGCCCTGCTCTGCCCACCCTGCTCACACAGCCTGCTTTGGAACAAGCCTCTCCCAGACGGGAAGCGGAGCGTTAACTCCAGCCTGCCGCCAACGCTGCAGTACACGCTGGGCATTCAGTGTTGAGCTGAGCTTGCTGACGCACACACAATTCCACAAGCCTGGACACCTGGGCTAAGCATGGAAATTAAGCCTCCTCCGCCCCTCCCGCAAATACACTAACAGCAATTCTTCCCAAAGCACGCACCCGTTTTACGCCTTATCTTAACAGGAAAAAAGAGACGACTTTCGCCCAGAAATACCCCAAAATTAACACATCCAATTCTCTGGCACACTCTAAAGGGAGCTCCTACCCACCATGCATACTCCAGAACGGGACGAACCACCTCCCCGTGGGTTGGGGCCTGACCTCTCACTGAGCCGTGCCCGGCTTTCGCCTGCGCTCTCCTTCTCTTTGCTTCACCGTCCCTACTGAGTTGGCGGCACTCCCCCTGCACCGCTTCTTTTTGCATCAGTACAAGCAACTCGAGTTGGGACATGGCAAAAAGGAAACACCACTAGCGAAGTACCCAGCTGCTTTCCAGCACTTAGCAGACCACAGGGGTGCATTCCTCCCATTCCCAAAGTAGTCTTCCCCGATTCTATCTGTCCGATATCTCCTGGATGCAACCTACCAGCAGAATAGAATGCTGCTTATAGGAGCTCCGTCAAGGGAAAAAAACAGTTACTCAAGGCACTACGATTACTAACACCCTTAACTTTGCTATTGAGACGCTGCGCTTGTGCCAGCTTTGCAAGAGGAAGCATTGGTATTTTTTCTACTTTTTCCTTCCAAGTAGTATTCGGACTTGCCAAAGGAAACACTTAAAGAACGCTCAACGATATCCAAACTTAAAAGGTCTTCATTACCTTTTTCCTCATGAGAATTTCTGAGACACGGGATTTAGCAATTCAAGGACAAGGATAGGGAACCTCTTCCAGTAACTCCTGAGGTTGAAAATACGACCTACTTACCCACCATAGCCATTCTGCCCCCCAGCACTCATTTCATTACATCACACATTTGGGGTCTCCTCCTTAATTTCACTGCCTTCACACTCATTCCAACAGTTCCACTCATTCCGCGCATTTCAGCAAGAACATCATGCTCCCTTACTACTACAAGAAAGAACCACGAGAAAGCTTTTCTTTTTATCTGGGCCACAAGAACAACAACAGTAGTTACTGGCTTCACTTTGACAACAGTGATGCCAAAGGGAAAAAAAAATCCCCAGGGTGAGGGGCTTGCGCACTTTTCCAGACCCTCCAGATCTTTCTTTGTTCGCTTTTGCTTTGTTTTCTGCTTTTATTTTTTTTTTAAAACAGTGACCACACTCTAACAGCTGGTAGTGTGTCAATAAGAAGAACGGGTGCTTTGATGTTGATATGTCTGTTTCCACCACTCTTCCCTGGACTGAAGCAGGTAGCTTCTCTGAGGGCGGCTCCAACAAGAAGGCTTGGAAGCCTTCCTTTGGACTTCCTCCCAAAGGAAGACATTCCAAAAGAAATTAAATAGATTCACCGAGTCTCAAAGGGTTTCACTCTTCCCCCACCCTTGCCCTAAATGTTGTCATTCCAGCAAATGTCACCTACTTGGTTATCATCTGTCTGCTATCATGCGGGAAAGGGGAAAGAAGCAATACTTGAAGATTCATATCCCTAGCTGAAGTCAGAGAGAAGCGCAACTTAAAAGCTGAGCGTAGAAGCAAGACACACATCCAATTCCAACAGCCTTCCCCTCCAAAGAGGAGAAACTCCACACACCTCTCCCTGAGGAGACACATCCCTCCTAGTATTGGCTACTGTCATTAAAAGAGCAGCAACACAAAAAGCACAACATGGAGAAGAATACGCACATGCACGTGCGCGCACACACACACAGAGAACTGAGAAGCCCGCAGATTTCCATTAAATGCAGCCTTGCAACACTGGGGCTGGGGGACTGCACCTGCACACAGCCTTGCTCTGGGAGGAGCAGAGCTCTTTTACAGGCAGCTTCAAACTGCAAACAGCAGAAGCCAGATTCTGCAATCAAAGGCACTGCCAAAAGCTACACAGGCACCGTGTGTATTCACGCATCAAGTGGCTGGCGGAGGGATTGCAACATTTGTATTCCGAGAGATTTCCACTTTGGCATCTTTGTTGCAAGTCTTCTGCAAGAAATTGTCTTGTGGTCCCAAAGGGAACGACACGGCGGGAGTAGTGGCAACGGGAAGGACGGGCGGGGGGGTCCCAATGGCAAGGACACGGCGGGGGCGGGGCTCGCAATGGGAACGACATGTCGGGGCGATGGCAATGGGAATGTCATAGTGGACTGGGCTATTTAATCACTAGGCTAGAGGCGGGGCGTGGGCTGGGGCTGGGCTGGGGGGCCGGCGGAGGGGAGGCCAGAGGGGAGCTCAGTGTAGGCCAGCAGGCTAGTATAGAGGCTAGAGCAGAGCAGCGGGTGGAGGGCCGGGTCGGGCAGAGGCTGGGATGGAGGGGAGCGGAGAGCAGAGGGGCGGGCGGAGGGCAGGCGAGGCCAGAGCAGGGCAGTGCAGGCCAGAGGGGAGGGTGCAGGGCCCGGCAGGCAGAGTAGCGGGGCCAGAGCAGGGGCTAGGGCGGAAGGCAGGGGGCGGCTAGAGCAGAGGGGAGGGCGGAAGGCAGGGGGTGGGGGGCTGCAGGGGAGGCTGCAGGGGGCCGCTGGCGCGGAGTAGAGGCCAGGGTGGAGGTAGGGGGTAGTGTAGAGCAGAGGGGCGGGCGGAAGGTAGTGGCTGGGGCAGAGCCCAGGGCAGGGCGGAGCTAGGGGGGGGCTAGAGCAGAGCGGAGGGTGGAGCTACGGGCTGGGGTAGGCAGCTGCAGGCAGGCCTAGGTGAGGGCAGGATCAGGCCAGCGTCAGGCCAGGGCTAGGCTAGGGCAGGTAGCATCGGGGTAGGTAGGCTTAGGCCAGGGCTTAGGCTAGGCTTAGGCTAGGCCAGGTAGGCTTAAGGCACGTAGGCTATAAGGCATAGATAGGCTTAGGATAGGTAGGGGGTGGGGGTGGGGGGAGGGGGGAGGGGTGGGTGGGGGGTGGGGGGTGGGGGGAGGGCTGGGGGGGTCCAAGCTGCCAAAAGTCCTTGGAACGAGCGGAAGGCACCACCTGGTGAGTGTTACAACCCTGACAAACTTACAACTTGCTCACCAAGAGACTCTTCCTTTAGGCTTCTTTTCCCCATCTCTTTCTTTCATAGAGCTGCTCAGCACCAGTGGCAGAATCTTGCTTATTTCCTGAAACACCCGCTATCAAAGTGGACTCTCACTAGTTTATTTTTGGTTTAGCTGGTGTTGCACAGGTTCTTTTGACATTCTCTTTTCCTTTTTTGGATAGTTCTAAATCCTATCTGACAGTTAGGTATATAAAGAAAAGCATGAAGCAATAAGCGGCACTCTGTCAATCATCCTCTCATGGCTTCCTTTTTATCTGTGCCAGAAAATAATACTAAAATATACAAAAGTTGTAGACCACATTTTTCAATGCAAGCAACGATAAATAAGAAAAGGGAATCATTTCGTTCAGCCTTTGGTCCCCTTAAAAGCTCCACATGAACCCGCATGCTCACAGAACAATGTTCTGTCACCTCCAAGGAGAAAAATGGAGGGCCTGGAACAGAGATCCCACAGTGTCCCATCTCATGCTCAGCAGTCTTCTCCCACAGAAGATAAAGCATCACAAAGGAAATGGAAAGGCTTAAGTCAGACAAAGGCACAAGATCTATGTAGATCTACTTCCCCCGCCCAGCTCTTGCTAAAGTTCCATCTTCCATCACCTACTCCTTACTTGTGCTTACGTGTTTCAGGCAAAGAAGCATTTCAAAGTAGAAGAAATGCACGAGCTGAAAACCATTCTCAAATACAATAGCAGAAACGGTTGGAATTGTCCACCACTTGACAAAGGACATGCAGAATTTTCAAAGCAGTGTGCAATGCAATACAGGAACTGGTTACAATTGTCCAACACTCGACAACAGCAAGGTTCAGCACAAAGCCACCAAGAAACTCACTGGACTGAAAAGGAGACAAAGCCATGCAACATGCACATTTGCGAAGCAGGAAAGCAGAGGAAATGCAGAATTTAAAAAGGACGCTAAAATGCAATACAGGAAACGCTTGGAATTGCCCAACATTTGACAACAGCCAGGTTCAGCACAAAGCCACCAAGAAACTCACTAGACTGCAGAAGAGACGAACCAATGCAACATGCACATTTACGACACAGGAAAGCAGAGAAAAGGGAGAATTTTAAAACGATTGCGAAATACAAAAGCAGAAACAGTTGGAATTGTCCAACATTTGATAGAAGAAATGCAGAAGTTTAAAAGCACTGTGAAATGCAGTAGCAGAAACGCTTGGAATTGTCCAGCACTTGACAATGGGGAGGTTCAGCACAAAGCCACAAAGAAACTCACTGAACTGCAGAAGAGATGGACTCATGCAACACGCACATTTATTAAAGAGGAAAGCAGAGGAAATGCAGAATTTTAAAACGATTGCGAAAAACAAAAGCAGAAACCGTTGGAATTGTCCAACACTTGATAGAAGAAATGCAGAAGTTTAAAAGCACTGTGAAATGCAATAGCAGAAGCGCTTGGAATTGTCCAGCACTTGACAATGGGGAGGTTCAGCACAAAGCCACAAAGAAACTCACTAGACTGCAGAAGAGATGGACTCATGCAACATGCACATTTATTAAAGAGGAAAGCAGAGGAAATGGAGCATTTTAAAACAATTGTGAAATACAAAAGCAGAAAGAGTTGGAATTGTCCAACATTGAGAACGGGAGTGTTCAGCACAAAGCCACGAAGAAACTCATTGGAGCACAGAAGACAGGAACTGAAGCAACCTTCAGATTTATCAAATAAGAAAACAGAAGAGATGTAAGATTTTGTAAGACACTTTCAATCTCCTATGAATGCTTCAATAGCGGTACTCTCCAAATTCCTGGACAAAGACAAGCAGCTGGGCTTTTGTTGTTGCTTTTAATATTAATCCCATTGCAGGCCTTGGCGAGTTGATCATCCAAACTGCCCTTCTGAGGCTTTTGCTTGTTTGACTTGTAACTGAAGGGCCAGGCTGAGGAGAGAAGGGGGAAGATGAGAGGGAAGAAACCTTCTAATCGGAGAGTCAAGCAGGAAGGGAGAATGTTTTTGCTCGCTTTATCTTCCGGGCTGTTTAGCAAAGACAGCTGAAGGTTTCTTTTCTAATGATGCTTCTATTACTGCTCTTTGGAGATTGCTCCTATAGAGACACAGTTCTGCACACCAAAATCTGTATCTTAGGACGTGCTCCTAAGACAAATTGCGCTTTGCCTGCTCATTCAGAAAAAAATAATTCATTACAACTGGCCTTGTCTGAGCAACGATTAAGCCCTTTTTAGGAAACGTATCCAGAACATAGACAGAAAAAATGGTATGAGCACGGCAGGAAATTTGAATGTGTTTTTGATGAGCAGATGCGCTCTTTACACTTCTAGCTACAGCACTGCAGTTTTTCTTTCACTCGCTAGCTTTCAGTTTGGGCACAGAAATTGCAGCTGCCTCACCCGGGGCACTGCAACGGCCTTGGCGCTCTGTCCTTTTCAGCCTCAAGTGCAAGAGGCTAATTCCAACTAGACTAAGTCAGTACCAATTCTTTTCATAAGTCCTCTTCTTCTGCGGGCACTCGAGTGCCAGCTGTTGTTTCACCAGCTGTTGAAATGCAAGACTCAAATCCTGCAGGAGTCCTTTGGTTGTCTTTTTGCTTGAGGTCTTCCTTAAGAGTTTGGGACCGAGAGCTCACTGATGCACGGATGATCTTGTTTGTTCGTTCTCATGCAATTTACAGGTCAAGTAACAGAACAGCAGAGCTTTCTTATGCCATCGCTTTGCAAGACAGCTTGAGTCAGGTGAGAGATGCAAGTTTCCTCATAGCTCCTGTCTAACGTCTGATACAGGTAACAAGCTTTCCTGTCCTAAATGAAGGACGCAAAGATCTCTCAACTATGCATTGATATGCCCTCCCTGTGTCTCACTTTGAAGCCTCAAAGGGTAAAGGAGGAGTTCCGAGCAGAGCCCGAGCAAAACGCACAGGAAGACCAGGCTTCTGCGGCAGCCAGAGAGGAACGCGCACCTCCTGCCGAGCTGGAAAGCTCCAAGGTCAAAGAGCCGGACGGAGACAAGCTTCGCCTGCAGCAGCAGGTAACTGCATTTATTTAGTTCTCTTGTCCTCCCTCTCTCTTCCTAAAGAATCCCTTATTTCTTAAGCGGCATGCTAAATGGAGCAATGAAGTGAGGCAAGCGCGTTCTGGCAGTGTTGTAGGGAACATCTGCTCTCGCCGGAGGAAGCAGTGACAAGGGCTGCCGCACACGGGGCTGCGGAACTGAAAGAGCTGGGGCAAAGAGAGCCTCAAGAGCTGCGGGGCATCACACAAGAACCAAACAGGTAGGAGAAAACCTCTAAGATCTCCACCCTCCTGCGTCAAAATGGGACAAGATCCACTTCAATCAAGAGGGAAATGGGCTCGCCCATTCCAGCAAAGGAATACACTGCAGTGTCCCTCAGCTCAGGATGGCCCATTTAGAAAAGGGAACAGTCCTGCATTATAGCAAATCTAGGCCTAAGGCCACTCAAGCCTGCTTTTTAGGCTGTGCTCATTGTTGTACTGCACCAAGCTTCCTTTTTGAGTCAAAACTTCAAATTCTAAGCAGAGCTGCTGCATTCAGAAAGAGGTATTTCTTACCTTCCAGCTACTCTACGAACATTTCTTTTAGCGGTACTTATCTTTCTTTCACATAGGGGTATTTTTTAAATGAAATGCTGGGTTTTATTAGCTGCCCTGGACATAAAGGCCTTCAGGCGCTCGTCTGAAAACAACCCCAAGCTTTTACTACGCACATCCTTTGATACATTCCATTTCACCCACAGCAGGCTCGAGCAAGAACAACAAGAGGAAGAGGAAGACAGCAACTGCAAGATGGCACTGGGAGTTCTGCTGCTAGAGTAGGCACTGTTCATTCTAGGAGAGTAGGCACTGTTCATTCTAGGAAAATAAAAGGAGAACATGCAGGATCCTCCATCTCGCTCAATACAAGAGAGGGATACACGCCTGAGAACAGCAGTATACAGCCATGGAGACCCTATTGTCAGGGAACTTCATGGTCAAATCAGAGGCTCTTGCAAAAAGGAGAAGCACTAAACGAAAGCACCTAGACAAATTCTAGAAAGCCAGAGGCCGTGATACTTAAAATACGCAGGTCTGCAGAGACATCCTCACTTCTCTGGCGCCAACCCACCTGTTCCACTGAAAACATGGAGTTTATAACCCCCCACTCAGCGACAAAAAGCGAGAGCACATCCCCACCAAGAAGCAGCAGGGGCAGCTCCATAACCACAAGCGGGCACCGCTCACACGCCCTGCTCTGCCCACCCTGCTCACACAGCCTGCTTTGGAACAAGCCTCTCCCAGACGGGAAGCGGAGCGTTAACTCCAGCCTGCCGCCAACGCTGCAGTACACGCTGGGCATTCAGTGTTGAGCTGAGCTTGCTGACGCACACACAATTCCACAAGCCTGGACACCTGGGCTAAGCATGGAAATTAAGCCTCCTCCACCCCTCCCGCAAATACACTAACAGCAATTCTTCCCAAAGCACGCACCCGTTTTACGCCTTATCTTAACAGGAAAAAAGAGACGACTTTCGCCCAGAAATACCCCAAAATTAACACATCCAATTCTCTGGCACACTCTAAAGGGAGCTCCTACCCACCATGCATACTCCAGAACGGGACGAACCACCTCCCCGTGGGTTGGGGCCTGACCTCTCACTGAGCCGTGCCCGGCTTTCGCCTGCGCTCTCCTTCTCTTTGCTTCACCGTCCCTACTGAGTTGGCGGCACTCCCCCTGCACCGCTTCTTTTTGCATCAGTACAAGCAACTCGAGTTGGGACATGGCAAAAAGGAAACACCACTAGCGAAGTACCCAGCTGCTTTCCAGCACTTAGCAGACCACAGGGGTGCATTCCTCCCATTCCCAAAGTAGTCTTCCCCGATTCTATCTGTCCGATATCTCCTGGATGCAACCTACCAGCAGAATAGAATGCTGCTTATAGGAGCTCCGTCAAGGGAAAAAAACAGTTACTCAAGGCACTACGATTACTAACACCCTTAACTTTGCTATTGAGACGCTGCGCTTGTGCCAGCTTTGCAAGAGGAAGCATTGGTATTTTTTCTACTTTTTCCTTCCAAGTAGTATTCGGACTTGCCAAAGGAAACACTTAAAGAACGCTCAACGATATCCAAACTTAAAAGGTCTTCATTACCTTTTTCCTCATGAGAATTTCTGAGACACGGGATTTAGCAATTCAAGGACAAGGATAGGGAACCTCTTCCAGTAACTCCTGAGGTTGAAAATACGACCTACTTACCCACCATAGCCATTCTGCCCCCCAGCACTCATTTCATTACATCACACATTTGGGGTCTCCTCCTTAATTTCACTGCCTTCACACTCATTCCAACAGTTCCACTCATTCCGCGCATTTCAGCAAGAACATCATGCTCCCTTACTACTACAAGAAAGAACCACGAGAAAGCTTTTCTTTTTATCTGGGCCACAAGAACAACAACAGTAGTTACTGGCTTCACTTTGACAACAGTGATGCCAAAGGGAAAAAAAAATCCCCAGGGTGAGGGGCTTGCGCACTTTTCCAGACCCTCCAGATCTTTCTTTGTTCGCTTTTGCTTTGTTTTCTGCTTTTATTTTTTTTTAAAACAGTGACCACACTCTAACAGCTGGTAGTGTGTCAATAAGAAGAACGGGTGCTTTGATGTTGATATGTCTGTTTCCACCACTCTTCCCTGGACTGAAGCAGGTAGCTTCTCTGAGGGCGGCTCCAACAAGAAGGCTTGGAAGCCTTCCTTTGGACTTCCTCCCAAAGGAAGACATTCCAAAAGAAATTAAATAGATTCACCGAGTCTCAAAGGGTTTCACTCTTCCCCCACCCTTGCCCTAAATGTTGTCATTCCAGCAAATGTCACCTACTTGGTTATCATCTGTCTGCTATCATGCGGGAAAGGGGAAAGAAGCAATACTTGAAGATTCATATCCCTAGCTGAAGTCAGAGAGAAGCGCAACTTAAAAGCTGAGCGTAGAAGCAAGACACACATCCAATTCCAACAGCCTTCCCCTCCAAAGAGGAGAAACTCCACACACCTCTCCCTGAGGAGACACATCCCTCCTAGTATTGGCTACTGTCATTAAAAGAGCAGCAACACAAAAAGCACAACATGGAGAAGAATACGCACATGCACGTGCGCGCACACACACACAGAGAACTGAGAAGCCCGCAGATTTCCATTAAATGCAGCCTTGCAACACTGGGGCTGGGGGACTGCACCTGCACACAGCCTTGCTCTGGGAGGAGCAGAGCTCTTTTACAGGCAGCTTCAAACTGCAAACAGCAGAAGCCAGATTCTGCAATCAAAGGCACTGCCAAAAGCTACACAGGCACCGTGTGTATTCACGCATCAAGTGGCTGGCGGAGGGATTGCAACATTTGTATTCCGAGAGATTTCCACTTTGGCATCTTTGTTGCAAGTCTTCTGCAAGAAATTGTCTTGTGGTCCCAAAGGGAACGACATGGCGGGAGTAGTGGCAACGGGAAGGACGGGCGGGGGGGTCCCAATGGCAAGGACACGGCGGGGGCGGGGCTCGCAATGGGAACGACATGTCGGGGCGATGGCAATGGGAATGTCATAGTGGACTGGGCTATTTAATCACTAGGCTAGAGGCGGGGCGTGGGCTGGGGCTGGGCTGGGGGGCCGGCGGAGGGGAGGCCAGAGGGGAGCTCAGTGTAGGCCAGCAGGCTAGTATAGAGGCTAGAGCAGAGCAGCGGGTGGAGGGCCGGGTCGGGCAGAGGCTGGGATGGAGGGGAGCGGAGAGCAGAGGGGCGGGCGGAGGGCAGGCGAGGCCAGAGCAGGGCAGTGCAGGCCAGAGGGGAGGGTGCAGGGCCCGGCAGGCAGAGTAGCGGGGCCAGAGCAGGGGCTAGGGCGGAAGGCAGGGGGCGGCTAGAGCAGAGGGGAGGGCGGAAGGCAGGGGGTGGGGGGCTGCAGGGGAGGCTGCAGGGGGCCGCTGGCGCGGAGTAGAGGCCAGGGTGGAGGTAGGGGGTAGTGTAGAGCAGAGGGGCGGGCGGAAGGTAGTGGCTGGGGCAGAGCCCAGGGCAGGGCGGAGCTAGGGGGGGGCTAGAGCAGAGCGGAGGGTGGAGCTACGGGCTGGGGTAGGCAGCTGCAGGCAGGCCTAGGTGAGGGCAGGATCAGGCCAGCGTCAGGCCAGGGCTAGGCTAGGGCAGGTAGCATCGGGGTAGGTAGGCTTAGGCCAGGGCTTAGGCTAGGCTTAGGCTAGGCCAGGTAGGCTTAAGGCACGTAGGCTATAAGGCATAGATAGGCTTAGGATAGGTAGGGGGTGGGGGTGGGGGTGGGGGGAGGGGGGAGGGGTGGGTGGGGGGTGGGGGGTGGGGGGAGGCCTGGGGGGGTCCAAGCTGCCAAAAGTCCTTGGAACGAGCGGAAGGCACCACCTGGTGAGTGTTACAACCCTGACAAACTTACAACTTGCTCACCAAGAGACTCTTCCTTTAGGCTTCTTTTCCCCATCTCTTTCTTTCATAGAGCTGCTCAGCACCAGTGGCAGAATCTTGCTTATTTCCTGAAACACCCGCTATCAAAGTGGACTCTCACTAGTTTATTTTTGGTTTAGCTGGTGTTGCACAGGTTCTTTTGACATTCTCTTTTCCTTTTTTGGATAGTTCTAAATCCTATCTGACAGTTAGGTATATAAAGAAAAGCATGAAGCAATAAGCGGCACTCTGTCAATCATCCTCTCATGGCTTCCTTTTTATCTGTGCCAGAAAATAATACTAAAATATACAAAAGTTGTAGACCACATTTTTCAATGCAAGCAACGATAAATAAGAAAAGGGAATCATTTCGTTCAGCCTTTGGTCCCCTTAAAAGCTCCACATGAACCCGCATGCTCACAGAACAATGTTCTGTCACCTCCAAGGAGAAAAACGGAGGGCCTGGAACAGAGATCCCACAGTGTCCCATCTCATGCTCAGCAGTCTTCTCCCACAGAAGATAAAGCATCACAAAGGAAATGGAAAGGCTTAAGTCAGACAAAGGCACAAGATCTATGTAGATCTACTTCCCCCGCCCAGCTCTTGCTAAAGTTCCATCTTCCATCACCTACTCCTTACTTGTGCTTACGTGTTTCAGGCAAAGAAGCATTTCAAAGTAGAAGAAATGCACGAGCTGAAAACCATTCTCAAATACAATAGCAGAAACGGTTGGAATTGTCCACCACTTGACAAAGGACATGCAGAATTTTCAAAGCAGTGTGCAATGCAATACAGGAACTGGTTACAATTGTCCAACACTCGACAACAGCAAGGTTCAGCACAAAGCCACCAAGAAACTCACTGGACTGAAAAGGAGACAAAGCCATGCAACATGCACATTTGCGAAGCAGGAAAGCAGAGGAAATGCAGAATTTAAAAAGGACGCTAAAATGCAATACAGGAAACGCTTGGAATTGCCCAACATTTGACAACAGCCAGGTTCAGCACAAAGCCACCAAGAAACTCACTAGACTGCAGAAGAGACGAACCAATGCAACATGCACATTTACGACACAGGAAAGCAGAGAAAAGGGAGAATTTTAAAACGATTGCGAAATACAAAAGCAGAAACAGTTGGAATTGTCCAACATTTGATAGAAGAAATGCAGAAGTTTAAAAGCACTGTGAAATGCAATAGCAGAAACGCTTGGAATTGTCCAGCACTTGACAATGGGGAGGTTCAGCACAAAGCCACAAAGAAACTCACTAGACTGCACAAGAGATGGACTGATGCAACATGCACATTTATTAAAGAGGAAAGCAGAGGAAATGCAGAATTTTAAAACGATTGTGAAAAACAAAAGCAAAAACCGTTGGAATTGTCCAACACTTGATAGAAGAAATGCAGAAGTTTAAAAGCACTGTGAAATGCAGTAGCAGAAACGCTTGGAATTGTCCAGCACTTGACAATGGGGAGGTTCAGCACAAAGCCACAAAGAAACTCACTGAACTGCAGAAGAGATGGACTCATGCAACACGCACATTTATTAAAGAGGAAAGCAGAGGAAATGCAGAATTTTAAAACGATTGCGAAAAACAAAAGCAGAAACCGTTGGAATTGTCCAACACTTGATAGAAGAAATGCAGAAGTTTAAAAGCACTGTGAAATGCAATAGCAGAAGCGCTTGGAATTGTCCAGCACTTGACAATGGGGAGGTTCAGCACAAAGCCACAAAGAAACTCACTAGACTGCAGAAGAGATGGACTCATGCAACATGCACATTTATTAAAGAGGAAAGCAGAGGAAATGGAGCATTTTAAAACAATTGTGAAATACAAAAGCAGAAAGAGTTGGAATTGTCCAACATTGAGAACGGGAGTGTTCAGCACAAAGCCACGAAGAAACTCATTGGAGCACAGAAGACAGGAACTGAAGCAACCTTCAGATTTATCAAATAAGAAAACAGAAGAGATGTAAGATTTTGTAAGACACTTTCAATCTCCTATGAATGCTTCAATAGCGGTACTCTCCAAATTCCTGGACAAAGACAAGCAGCTGGGCTTTTGTTGTTGCTTTTAATATTAATCCCATTGCAGGCCTTGGCGAGTTGATCATCCAAACTGCCCTTCTGAGGCTTTTGCTTGTTTGACTTGTAACTGAAGGGCCAGGCTGAGGAGAGAAGGGGGAAGATGAGAGGGAAGAAACCTTCTAATCGGAGAGTCAAGCAGGAAGGGAGAATGTTTTTGCTCGCTTTATCTTCCGGGCTGTTTAGCAAAGACAGCTGAAGGTTTCTTTTCTAATGATGCTTCTATTACTGCTCTTTGGAGATTGCTCCTATAGAGACACAGTTCTGCACACCAAAATCTGTATCTTAGGACGTGCTCCTAAGACAAATTGCGCTTTGCCTGCTCATTCAGAAAAAAATAATTCATTACAACTGGCCTTGTCTGAGCAACGATTAAGCCCTTTTTAGGAAACGTATCCAGAACATAGACAGAAAAAATGGTATGAGCACGGCAGGAAATTTGAATGTGTTTTTGATGAGCAGATGCGCTCTTTACACTTCTAGCTACAGCACTGCAGTTTTTCTTTCACTCGCTAGCTTTCAGTTTGGGCACAGAAATTGCAGCTGCCTCACCCGGGGCACTGCAACGGCCTTGGCGCTCTGTCCTTTTCAGCCTCAAGTGCAAGAGGCTAATTCCAACTAGACTAAGTCAGTACCAATTCTTTTCATAAGTCCTCTTCTTCTGCGGGCACTCGAGTGCCAGCTGTTGTTTCACCAGCTGTTGAAATGCAAGACTCAAATCCTGCAGGAGTCCTTTGGTTGTCTTTTTGCTTGAGGTCTTCCTTAAGAGTTTGGGACCGAGAGCTCACTGATGCACGGATGATCTTGTTTGTTCGTTCTCATGCAATTTACAGGTCAAGTAACAGAACAGCAGAGCTTTCTTATGCCATCGCTTTGCAAGACAATGGTCTTGTGAAAATGCACGAAGTTCTGATTCTTCTCAAGGTAGCTTTCACTTAATTTTCTAAGTTTGCTTAGAGAAATTCCTTGAAAATCTTTCTACTCACCAACAAATCCCCTGTTACGGCAATCGGCGGGCAGGTGCTGCTCAACAGGGGCAGCTCCCTCAGCCTCGGCGTCGCCTTCCGCAAAGGCAGCCGCAACCTCCAGAAGCTGGAAGGAAAGACAAGAAGCCCTCTGTGAAAATAGGATTTTTATGCCCTTCAGAATTTGCCCTCCTCACTTCAGAATGCAATGGAAACTCCAGATGCAGATTATTACTGTCAAACATTAAGGTTACATTTCTTTATTGTCAGTCAGCATCTCTGGTTGCCCTTCTGCTGTTGAAGGAATTCTGCTTCTACTAGGACTGTTGCTTTGCAAGCCAAGACGGCCACTCGTACAAACGGCCGCTGCTTTTCTGAACGCCGCCGCCACTCCACTGTCTCTTCAGTGAGGCCATTTTACTCAATCTGAGGCTCACTTTGCATCTTGCTTTTTCACAGGCTATATGAAAAGGAGGCTATGTTATGCTACTGAGCATCATTCAAGAGAGCCTCTTTTAGTATCACAACTGAATCCCCACTTACAGTATAGCAGGGGCTTACATTTCAATTTCTTGTTTTATTTGGCTGCTCAGGAGAGGCTCTCAGGACTCTCTCCATTACAGCTCAAGTTTTCTCTGGAAGATCCGCCATGTGCTAAAACACACTCTATGCATCTAGGGAAAGGCGCCTTGTGGTAGGAGCTTCCGCTGCCCGAGCCTGCACTGGAGCACAAGCAAAGGCGCTCTAGGCTAACTTCATCATTAGGTCTTGGAAGCTCGTTTTAGATCATACTTTTCTGAATAGGAATGGCCCCTGTTTTAGACGGTAAGACCCTTCAAGAACCCATTCTAAAATTGAGTCAGGTGAGAGATGCAAGTTTCCTCATAGCTCCTGTCTAACGTCTGATACAGGTAACAAGCTTTCCTGTCCTAAATGAAGGACGCAAAGATCTCTCAACTATGCATTGATATGCCCTCCCTGTGTCTCACTTTGAAGCCTCAAAGGGTAAAGGAGGAGTTCCGAGCAGAGCCCGAGCAAAACGCACAGGAAGACCAGGCTTTTGCGGCAGCCAGAGAGGAACGCGCACCTCCTGCCGAGCTGGAAAGCTCCAAGGTCAAAGAGCCGGACGGAGACAAGCTTCGCCTGCAGCAGCAGGTAACTGCATTTATTTAGTTCTCTTGTCCTCCCTCTCTCTTCCTAAAGAATCCCTTATTTCTTAAGTAAGCGGCATGCTAAATGGAGCAATGAAGTGAGGCAAGCGCGTTCTGGCAGTGTTGTAGGGAACATCTGCTCTCGCCGGAGGAAGCAGTGACAAGGGCTGCCGCACACGGGGCTGCGGAACTGAAAGAGCTGGGGCAAAGAGAGCCTCAAGAGCTGCGGGGCATCACACAAGAACCAAACAGGTAGGAGAAAACCTCTAAGATCTCCACCCTCCTGCGTCAAAATGGGACAAGATCCACTTCAATCAAGAGGGAAATGGGCTCGCCCATTCCAGCAAAGGAATACACTGCAGTGTCCCTCAGCTCAGGATGGCCCATTTAGAAAAGGGAACAGTCCTGCATTATAGCAAATCTAGGCCTAAGGCCACTCAAGCCTGCTTTTTAGGCTGTGCTCATTGTTGTACTGCACCAAGCTTCCTTTTTGAGTCAAAACTTCAAATTCTAAGCAGAGCTGCTGCATTCAGAAAGAGGTATTTCTTACCTTCCAGCTACTCTACGAACATTTCTTTTAGCGGTACTTATCTTTCTTTCACATAGGGGTATTTTTTAAATGAAATGCTGGGTTTTATTAGCTGCCCTGGACATAAAGGCCTTCAGGCGCTCGTCTGAAAACAACCCCAAGCTTTTACTACGCACATCCTTTGATACATTCCATTTCACCCACAGCAGGCTCGAGCAAGAACAACAAGAGGAAGAGGAAGACAGCAACTGCAAGATGGCACTGGGAGTTCTGCTGCTAGAGTAGGCACTGTTCATTCTAGGAGAGTAGGCACTGTTCATTCTAGGAAAATAAAAGGAGAACATGCAGGATCCTCCATCTCGCTCAATACAAGAGAGGGATACACGCCTGAGAACAGCAGTATACAGCCATGGAGACCCTATTGTCAGGGAACTTCATGGTCAAATCAGAGGCTCTTGCAAAAAGGAGAAGCACTAAACGAAAGCACCTAGACAAATTCTAGAAAGCCAGAGGCCGTGATACTTAAAATACGCAGGTCTGCAGAGACATCCTCACTTCTCTGGCGCCAACCCACCTGTTCCACTGAAAACATGGAGTTTATAACCCCCCACTCAGCGACAAAAAGCGAGAGCACATCCCCACCAAGAAGCAGCAGGGGCAGCTCCATAACCACAAGCGGGCACCGCTCACACGCCCTGCTCTGCCCACCCTGCTCACACAGCCTGCTTTGGAACAAGCCTCTCCCAGACGGGAAGCGGAGCGTTAACTCCAGCCTGCCGCCAACGCTGCAGTACACGCTGGGCATTCAGTGTTGAGCTGAGCTTGCTGACGCACACACAATTCCACAAGCCTGGACACCTGGGCTAAGCATGGAAATTAAGCCTCCTCCGCCCCTCCCGCAAATACACTAACAGCAATTCTTCCCAAAGCACGCACCCGTTTTACGCCTTATCTTAACAGGAAAAAAGAGACGACTTTCGCCCAGAAATACCCCAAAATTAACACATCCAATTCTCTGGCACACTCTAAAGGGAGCTCCTACCCACCATGCATACTCCAGAACGGGACGAACCACCTCCCCGTGGGTTGGGGCCTGACCTCTCACTGAGCCGTGCCCGGCTTTCGCCTGCGCTCTCCTTCTCTTTGCTTCACCGTCCCTACTGAGTTGGCGGCACTCCCCCTGCACCGCTTCTTTTTGCATCAGTACAAGCAACTCGAGTTGGGACATGGCAAAAAGGAAACACCACTAGCGAAGTACCCAGCTGCTTTCCAGCACTTAGCAGACCACAGGGGTGCATTCCTCCCATTCCCAAAGTAGTCTTCCCCGATTCTATCTGTCCGATATCTCCTGGATGCAACCTACCAGCAGAATAGAATGCTGCTTATAGGAGCTCCGTCAAGGGAAAAAAACAGTTACTCAAGGCACTACGATTACTAACACCCTTAACTTTGCTATTGAGACGCTGCGCTTGTGCCAGCTTTGCAAGAGGAAGCATTGGTATTTTTTCTACTTTTTCCTTCCAAGTAGTATTCGGACTTGCCAAAGGAAACACTTAAAGAACGCTCAACGATATCCAAACTTAAAAGGTCTTCATTACCTTTTTCCTCATGAGAATTTCTGAGACACGGGATTTAGCAATTCAAGGACAAGGATAGGGAACCTCTTCCAGTAACTCCTGAGGTTGAAAATACGACCTACTTACCCACCATAGCCATTCTGCCCCCCAGCACTCATTTCATTACATCACACATTTGGGGTCTCCTCCTTAATTTCACTGCCTTCACACTCATTCCAACAGTTCCACTCATTCCGCGCATTTCAGCAAGAACATCATGCTCCCTTACTACTACAAGAAAGAACCACGAGAAAGCTTTTCTTTTTATCTGGGCCACAAGAACAACAACAGTAGTTACTGGCTTCACTTTGACAACAGTGATGCCAAAGGGAAAAAAAAATCCCCAGGGTGAGGGGCTTGCGCACTTTTCCAGACCCTCCAGATCTTTCTTTGTTCGCTTTTGCTTTGTTTTCTGCTTTTATTTTTTTTTAAAACAGTGACCACACTCTAACAGCTGGTAGTGTGTCAATAAGAAGAACGGGTGCTTTGATGTTGATATGTCTGTTTCCACCACTCTTCCCTGGACTGAAGCAGGTAGCTTCTCTGAGGGCGGCTCCAACAACAAGGCTTGGAAGCCTTCCTTTGGACTTCCTCCCAAAGGAAGACATTCCAAAAGAAATTAAATAGATTCACCGAGTCTCAAAGGGTTTCACTCTTCCCCCACCCTTGCCCTAAATGTTGTCATTCCAGCAAATGTCACCTACTTGGTTATCATCTGTCTGCTATCATGCGGGAAAGGGGAAAGAAGCAATACTTGAAGATTCATATCCCTAGCTGAAGTCAGAGAGAAGCGCAACTTAAAAGCTGAGCGTAGAAGCAAGACACACATCCAATTCCAACAGCCTTCCCCTCCAAAGAGGAGAAACTCCACACACCTCTCCCTGAGGAGACACATCCCTCCTAGTATTGGCTACTGTCATTAAAAGAGCAGCAACACAAAAAGCACAACATGGAGAAGAATACGCACATGCACGTGCGCGCACACACACACAGAGAACTGAGAAGCCCGCAGATTTCCATTAAATGCAGCCTTGCAACACTGGGGCTGGGGGACTGCACCTGCACACAGCCTTGCTCTGGGAGGAGCAGAGCTCTTTTACAGGCAGCTTCAAACTGCAAACAGCAGAAGCCAGATTCTGCAATCAAAGGCACTGCCAAAAGCTACACAGGCACCGTGTGTATTCACGCATCAAGTGGCTGGCGGAGGGATTGCAACATTTGTATTCCGAGAGATTTCCACTTTGGCATCTTTGTTGCAAGTCTTCTGCAAGAAATTGTCTTGTGGTCCCAAAGGGAACGACACGGCGGGAGTAGTGGCAACGGGAAGGACGGGCGGGGGGGTCCCAATGGCAAGGACACGGCGGGGGCGGGGCTCGCAATGGGAACGACATGTCGGGGCGATGGCAATGGGAATGTCATAGTGGACTGGGCTATTTAATCACTAGGCTAGAGGCGGGGCGTGGGCTGGGGCTGGGCTGGGGGGCCGGCGGAAGGGAGGCCAGAGGGGAGCTCAGTGTAGGCCAGCAGGCTAGTATAGAGGCTAGAGCAGAGCAGCGGGTGGAGGGCCGGGTCGGGCAGAGGCTGGGATGGAGGGGAGCGGAGAGCAGAGGGGCGGGCGGAGGGCAGGCGAGGCCAGAGCAGGGCAGTGCAGGCCAGAGGGGAGGGTGCAGGGCCCGGCAGGCAGAGTAGCGGGGCCAGAGCAGGGGCTAGGGCGGAAGGCAGGGGGCGGCTAGAGCAGAGGGGAGGGCGGAAGGCAGGGGGTGGGGGGCTGCAGGGGAGGCTGCAGGGGGCCGCTGGCGCGGAGTAGAGGCCAGGGTGGAGGTAGGGGGTAGTGTAGAGCAGAGGGGCGGGCGGAAGGTAGTGGCTGGGGCAGAGCCCAGGGCAGGGCGGAGCTAGGGGGGGGCTAGAGCAGAGCGGAGGGTGGAGCTACGGGCTGGGGTAGGCAGCTGCAGGCAGGCCTAGGTGAGGGCAGGATCAGGCCAGCGTCAGGCCAGGGCTAGGCTAGGGCAGGTAGCATCGGGGTAGGTAGGCTTAGGCCAGGGCTTAGGCTAGGCTTAGGCTAGGCCAGGTAGGCTTAAGGCACGTAGGCTATAAGGCATAGATAGGCTTAGGATAGGTAGGGGGTGGGGGTGGGGGTGGGGGGAGGGGGGAGGGGTGGGTGGGGGGTGGGGGGTGGGGGGAGGCCTGGGGGGGTCCAAGCTGCCAAAAGTCCTTGGAACGAGCGGAAGGCACCACCTGGTGAGTGTTACAACCCTGACAAACTTACAACTTGCTCACCAAGAGACTCTTCCTTTAGGCTTCTTTTCCCCATCTCTTTCTTTCATAGAGCTGCTCAGCACCAGTGGCAGAATCTTGCTTATTTCCTGAAACACCCGCTATCAAAGTGGACTCTCACTAGTTTATTTTTGGTTTAGCTGGTGTTGCACAGGTTCTTTTGACATTCTCTTTTCCTTTTTTGGATAGTTCTAAATCCTATCTGACAGTTAGGTATATAAAGAAAAGCATGAAGCAATAAGCGGCACTCTGTCAATCATCCTCTCATGGCTTCCTTTTTATCTGTGCCAGAAAATAATACTAAAATATACAAAAGTTGTAGACCACATTTTTCAATGCAAGCAACGATAAATAAGAAAAGGGAATCATTTCGTTCAGCCTTTGGTCCCCTTAAAAGCTCCACATGAACCCGCATGCTCACAGAACAATGTTCTGTCACCTCCAAGGAGAAAAACGGAGGGCCTGGAACAGAGATCCCACAGTGTCCCATCTCATGCTCAGCAGTCTTCTCCCACAGAAGATAAAGCATCACAAAGGAAATGGAAAGGCTTAAGTCAGACAAAGGCACAAGATCTATGTAGATCTACTTCCCCCGCCCAGCTCTTGCTAAAGTTCCATCTTCCATCACCTACTCCTTACTTGTGCTTACGTGTTTCAGGCAAAGAAGCATTTCAAAGTAGAAGAAATGCACGAGCTGAAAACCATTCTCAAATACAATAGCAGAAACGGTTGGAATTGTCCACCACTTGACAAAGGACATGCAGAATTTTCAAAGCAGTGTGCAATGCAATACAGGAACTGGTTACAATTGTCCAACACTCGACAACAGCAAGGTTCAGCACAAAGCCACCAAGAAACTCACTGGACTGAAAAGGAGACAAAGCCATGCAACATGCACATTTGCGAAGCAGGAAAGCAGAGGAAATGCAGAATTTAAAAAGGACGCTAAAATGCAATACAGGAAACGCTTGGAATTGCCCAACATTTGACAACAGCCAGGTTCAGCACAAAGCCACCAAGAAACTCACTAGACTGCAGAAGAGACGAACCAATGCAACATGCACATTTACGACACAGGAAAGCAGAGAAAAGGGAGAATTTTAAAACGATTGCGAAATACAAAAGCAGAAACAGTTGGAATTGTCCAACATTTGATAGAAGAAATGCAGAAGTTTAAAAGCACTGTGAAATGCAATAGCAGAAACGCTTGGAATTGTCCAGCACTTGACAATGGGGAGGTTCAGCACAAAGCCACAAAGAAACTCACTAGACTGCACAAGAGATGGACTGATGCAACATGCACATTTATTAAAGAGGAAAGCAGAGGAAATGCAGAATTTTAAAACGATTGTGAAAAACAAAAGCAAAAACCGTTGGAATTGTCCAACACTTGATAGAAGAAATGCAGAAGTTTAAAAGCACTGTGAAATGCAGTAGCAGAAACGCTTGGAATTGTCCAGCACTTGACAATGGGGAGGTTCAGCACAAAGCCACAAAGAAACTCACTGAACTGCAGAAGAGATGGACTCATGCAACACGCACATTTATTAAAGAGGAAAGCAGAGGAAATGCAGAATTTTAAAACGATTGCGAAAAACAAAAGCAGAAACCGTTGGAATTGTCCAACACTTGATAGAAGAAATGCAGAAGTTTAAAAGCACTGTGAAATGCAATAGCAGAAGCGCTTGGAATTGTCCAGCACTTGACAATGGGGAGGTTCAGCACAAAGCCACAAAGAAACTCACTAGACTGCAGAAGAGATGGACTCATGCAACATGCACATTTATGAAAGAGGAAAGCAGAGGAAATGGAGCATTTTAAAACAATTGTGAAATACAAAAGCAGAAAGAGTTGGAATTGTCCAACATTGAGAACGGGAGTGTTCAGCACAAAGCCACGAAGAAACTCATTGGAGCACAGAAGACAGGAACTGAAGCAACCTTCAGATTTATCAAATAAGAAAACAGAAGAGATGTAAGATTTTGTAAGACACTTTCAATCTCCTATGAATGCTTCAATAGCGGTACTCTCCAAATTCCTGGACAAAGACAAGCAGCTGGGCTTTTGTTGTTGCTTTTAATATTAATCCCATTGCAGGCCTTGGCGAGTTGATCATCCAAACTGCCCTTCTGAGGCTTTTGCTTGTTTGACTTGTAACTGAAGGGCCAGGCTGAGGAGAGAAGGGGGAAGATGAGAGGGAAGAAACCTTCTAATCGGAGAGTCAAGCAGGAAGGGAGAATGCTTTTGCTCGCTTTATCTTCCGGGCTGTTTAGCAAAGACAGCTGAAGGTTTCTTTTCTAATGATGCTTCTATTACTGCTCTTTGGAGATTGCTCCTATAGAGACACAGTTCTGCACACCAAAATCTGTATCTTAGGACGTGCTCCTAAGACAAATTGCGCTTTGCCTGCTCATTCAGAAAAAAATAATTCATTACAACTGGCCTTGTCTGAGCAACGATTAAGCCCTTTTTAGGAAACGTATCCAGAACATAGACAGAAAAAATGGTATGAGCACGGCAGGAAATTTGAATGTGTTTTTGATGAGCAGATGCGCTCTTTACACTTCTAGCTACAGCACTGCAGTTTTTCTTTCACTCGCTAGCTTTCAGTTTGGGCACAGAAATTGCAGCTGCCTCACCCGGGGCACTGCAACGGCCTTGGCGCTCTGTCCTTTTCAGCCTCAAGTGCAAGAGGCTAATTCCAACTAGACTAAGTCAGTACCAATTCTTTTCATAAGTCCTCTTCTTCTGCGGGCACTCGAGTGCCAGCTGTTGTTTCACCAGCTGTTGAAATGCAAGACTCAAATCCTGCAGGAGTCCTTTGGTTGTCTTTTTGCTTGAGGTCTTCCTTAAGAGTTTGGGACCGAGAGCTCACTGATGCACGGATGATCTTGTTTGTTCGTTCTCATGCAATTTACAGGTCAAGTAACAGAACAGCAGAGCTTTCTTATGCCATCGCTTTGCAAGACAATGGTCTTGTGAAAATGCACGAAGTTCTGATTCTTCTCAAGGTAGCTTTCACTTAATTTTCTAAGTTTGCTTAGAGAAATTCCTTGAAAATCTTTCTACTCACCAACAAATCCCCTGTTACGGCAATCGGCGGGCAGGTGCTGCTCAACAGGGGCAGCTCCCTCAGCCTCGGCGTCGCCTTCCGCAAAGGCAGCCGCAACCTCCAGAAGCTGGAAGGAAAGACAAGAAGCCCTCTGTGAAAATAGGATTTTTATGCCCTTCAGAATTTGCCCTCCTCACTTCAGAATGCAATGGAAACTCCAGATGCAGATTATTACTGTCAAACATTAAGGTTACATTTCTTTATTGTCAGTCAGCATCTCTGGTTGCCCTTCTGCTGTTGAAGGAATTCTGCTTCTACTAGGACTGTTGCTTTGCAAGCCAAGACGGCCACTCGTACAAACGGCCGCTGCTTTTCTGAACGCCGCCGCCACTCCACTGTCTCTTCAGTGAGGCCATTTTACTCAATCTGAGGCTCACTTTGCATCTTGCTTTTTCACAGGCTATATGAAAAGGAGGCTATGTTATGCTACTGAGCATCATTCAAGAGAGCCTCTTTTAGTATCACAACTGAATCCCCACTTACAGTATAGCAGGGGCTTACATTTCAATTTCTTGTTTTATTTGGCTGCTCAGGAGAGGCTCTCAGGACTCTCTCCATTACAGCTCAAGTTTTCTCTGGAAGATCCGCCATGTGCTAAAACACACTCTATGCATCTAGGGAAAGGCGCCTTGTGGTAGGAGCTTCCGCTGCCTGAGCCTGCACTGGAGCACAAGCAAAGGCGCTCTAGGCTAACTTCATCATTAGGTCTTGGAAGCTCGTTTTAGATCATACTTTTCTGAATAGGAATGGCCCCTGTTTTAGACGGTAAGACCCTTCAAGAACCCATTCTAAAATTGAGTCAGGTGAGAGATGCAAGTTTCCTCATAGCTCCTGTCTAACGTCTGATACAGGTAACAAGCTTTCCTGTCCTAAATGAAGGACGCAAGGATCTCTCAACTATGCATTGATATGCCCTCCCTGTGTCTCACTTTGAAGCCTCAAAGGGTAAAGGAGGAGTTCCGAGCAGAGCCCGAGCAAAACGCACAGGAAGACCAGGCTTCTGCGGCAGCCAGAGAGGAACGCGCACCTCCTGCCGAGCTGGAAAGCTCCAAGGTCAAAGAGCCGGACGGAGACAAGCTTCGCCTGCAGCAGCAGGTAACTGCATTTATTTAGTTCTCTTGTCCTCCCTCTCTCTTCCTAAAGAATCCCTTATTTCTTAAGTAAGCGGCATGCTAAGTGGAGCAATGAAGTGAGGCAAGCGCGTTCTGGCAGTGTTGTAGGGAACATCTGCTCTCGCCGGAGGAAGCAGTGACAAGGGCTGCCGCACACGGGGCTGCGGAACTGAAAGAGCTGGGGCAAAGAGAGCCTCAAGAGCTGCGGGGCATCACACAAGAACCAAACAGGTAGGAGAAAACCTCTAAGATCTCCACCCTCCTGCGTCAAAATGGGACAAGATCCACTTCAATCAAGAGGGAAATGGGCTCGCCCATTCCAGCAAAGGAATACACTGCAGTGTCCCTCAGCTCAGGATGGCCCATTTAGAAAAGGGAACAGTCCTGCATTATAGCAAATCTAGGCCTAAGGCCACTCAAGCCTGCTTTTTAGGCTGTGCTCATTGTTGTACTGCACCAAGCTTCCTTTTTGAGTCAAAACTTCAAATTCTAAGCAGAGCTGCTGCATTCAGAAAGAGGTATTTCTTACCTTCCAGCTACTCTACGAACATTTCTTTTAGCGGTACTTATCTTTCTTTCACATAGGGGTATTTTTTAAATGAAATGCTGGGTTTTATTAGCTGCCCTGGACATAAAGGCCTTCAGGCGCTCGTCTGAAAACAACCCCAAGCTTTTACTACGCACATCCTTTGATACATTCCATTTCACCCACAGCAGGCTCGAGCAAGAACAACAAGAGGAAGAGGAAGACAGCAACTGCAAGATGGCACTGGGAGTTCTGCTGCTAGAGTAGGCACTGTTCATTCTAGGAGAGTAGGCACTGTTCATTCTAGGAAAATAAAAGGAGAACATGCAGGATCCTCCATCTCGCTCAATACAAGAGAGGGATACACGCCTGAGAACAGCAGTATACAGCCATGGAGACCCTATTGTCAGGGAACTTCATGGTCAAATCAGAGGCTCTTGCAAAAAGGAGAAGCACTAAACGAAAGCACCTAGACAAATTCTAGAAAGCCAGAGGCCGTGATACTTAAAATACGCAGGTCTGCAGAGACATCCTCACTTCTCTGGCGCCAACCCACCTGTTCCACTGAAAACATGGAGTTTATAACCCCCCACTCAGCGACAAAAAGCGAGAGCACATCCCCACCAAGAAGCAGCAGGGGCAGCTCCATAACCACAAGCGGGCACCGCTCACACGCCCTGCTCTGCCCACCCTGCTCACACAGCCTGCTTTGGAACAAGCCTCTCCCAGACGGGAAGCGGAGCGTTAACTCCAGCCTGCCGCCAACGCTGCAGTACACGCTGGGCATTCAGTGTTGAGCTGAGCTTGCTGACGCACACACAATTCCACAAGCCTGGACACCTGGGCTAAGCATGGAAATTAAGCCTCCTCCGCCCCTCCCGCAAATACACTAACAGCAATTCTTCCCAAAGCACGCACCCGTTTTACGCCTTATCTTAACAGGAAAAAAGAGACGACTTTCGCCCAGAAATACCCCAAAATTAACACATCCAATTCTCTGGCACACTCTAAAGGGAGCTCCTACCCACCATGCATACTCCAGAACGGGACGAACCACCTCCCCGTGGGTTGGGGCCTGACCTCTCACTGAGCCGTGCCCGGCTTTCGCCTGCGCTCTCCTTCTCTTTGCTTCACCGTCCCTACTGAGTTGGCGGCACTCCCCCTGCACCGCTTCTTTTTGCATCAGTACAAGCAACTCGAGTTGGGACATGGCAAAAAGGAAACACCACTAGCGAAGTACCCAGCTGCTTTCCAGCACTTAGCAGACCACAGGGGTGCATTCCTCCCATTCCCAAAGTAGTCTTCCCCGATTCTATCTGTCCGATATCTCCTGGATGCAACCTACCAGCAGAATAGAATGCTGCTTATAGGAGCTCCGTCAAGGGAAAAAAACAGTTACTCAAGGCACTACGATTACTAACACCCTTAACTTTGCTATTGAGACGCTGCGCTTGTGCCAGCTTTGCAAGAGGAAGCATTGGTATTTTTTCTACTTTTTCCTTCCAAGTAGTATTCGGACTTGCCAAAGGAAACACTTAAAGAACGCTCAACGATATCCAAACTTAAAAGGTCTTCATTACCTTTTTCCTCATGAGAATTTCTGAGACACGGGATTTAGCAATTCAAGGACAAGGATAGGGAACCTCTTCCAGTAACTCCTGAGGTTGAAAATACGACCTACTTACCCACCATAGCCATTCTGCCCCCCAGCACTCATTTCATTACATCACACATTTGGGGTCTCCTCCTTAATTTCACTGCCTTCACACTCATTCCAACAGTTCCACTCATTCCGCGCATTTCAGCAAGAACATCATGCTCCCTTACTACTACAAGAAAGAACCACGAGAAAGCTTTTCTTTTTATCTGGGCCACAAGAACAACAACAGTAGTTACTGGCTTCACTTTGACAACAGTGATGCCAAAGGGAAAAAAAAATCCCCAGGGTGAGGGGCTTGCGCACTTTTCCAGACCCTCCAGATCTTTCTTTGTTCGCTTTTGCTTTGTTTTCTGCTTTTATTTTTTTTTAAAACAGTGACCACACTCTAACAGCTGGTAGTGTGTCAATAAGAAGAACGGGTGCTTTGATGTTGATATGTCTGTTTCCACCACTCTTCCCTGGACTGAAGCAGGTAGCTTCTCTGAGGGCGGCTCCAACAAGAAGGCTTGGAAGCCTTCCTTTGGACTTCCTCCCAAAGGAAGACATTCCAAAAGAAATTAAATAGATTCACCGAGTCTCAAAGGGTTTCACTCTTCCCCCACCCTTGCCCTAAATGTTGTCATTCCAGCAAATGTCACCTACTTGGTTATCATCTGTCTGCTATCATGCGGGAAAGGGGAAAGAAGCAATACTTGAAGATTCATATCCCTAGCTGAAGTCAGAGAGAAGCGCAACTTAAAAGCTGAGCGTAGAAGCAAGACACACATCCAATTCCAACAGCCTTCCCCTCCAAAGAGGAGAAACTCCACACACCTCTCCCTGAGGAGACACATCCCTCCTAGTATTGGCTACTGTCATTAAAAGAGCAGCAACACAAAAAGCACAACATGGAGAAGAATACGCACATGCACGTGCGCGCACACACACACAGAGAACTGAGAAGCCCGCAGATTTCCATTAAATGCAGCCTTGCAACACTGGGGCTGGGGGACTGCACCTGCACACAGCCTTGCTCTGGGAGGAGCAGAGCTCTTTTACAGGCAGCTTCAAACTGCAAACAGCAGAAGCCAGATTCTGCAATCAAAGGCACTGCCAAAAGCTACACAGGCACCGTGTGTATTCACGCATCAAGTGGCTGGCGGAGGGATTGCAACATTTGTATTCCGAGAGATTTCCACTTTGGCATCTTTGTTGCAAGTCTTCTGCAAGAAATTGTCTTGTGGTCCCAAAGGGAACGACACGGCGGGAGTAGTGGCAACGGGAAGGACGGGCGGGGGGGTCCCAATGGCAAGGACACGGCGGGGGCGGGGCTCGCAATGGGAACGACATGTCGGGGCGATGGCAATGGGAATGTCATAGTGGACTGGGCTATTTAATCACTAGGCTAGAGGCGGGGCGTGGGCTGGGGCTGGGCTGGGGGGCCGGCGGAGGGGAGGCCAGAGGGGAGCTCAGTGTAGGCCAGCAGGCTAGTATAGAGGCTAGAGCAGAGCAGCGGGTGGAGGGCCGGGTCGGGCAGAGGCTGGGATGGAGGGGAGCGGAGAGCAGAGGGGCGGGCGGAGGGCAGGCGAGGCCAGAGCAGGGCAGTGCAGGCCAGAGGGGAGGGTGCAGGGCCCGGCAGGCAGAGTAGCGGGGCCAGAGCAGGGGCTAGGGCGGAAGGCAGGGGGCGGCTAGAGCAGAGGGGAGGGCGGAAGGCAGGGGGTGGGGGGCTGCAGGGGAGGCTGCAGGGGGCCGCTGGCGCGGAGTAGAGGCCAGGGTGGAGGTAGGGGGTAGTGTAGAGCAGAGGGGCGGGCGGAAGGTAGTGGCTGGGGCAGAGCCCAGGGCAGGGCGGAGCTAGGGGGGGGCTAGAGCAGAGCGGAGGGTGGAGCTACGGGCTGGGGTAGGCAGCTGCAGGCAGGCCTAGGTGAGGGCAGGATCAGGCCAGCGTCAGGCCAGGGCTAGGCTAGGGCAGGTAGCATCGGGGTAGGTAGGCTTAGGCCAGGGCTTAGGCTAGGCTTAGGCTAGGCCAGGTAGGCTTAAGGCACGTAGGCTATAAGGCATAGATAGGCTTAGGATAGGTAGGGGGTGGGGGTGGGGGTGGGGGGAGGGGGGAGGGGTGGGTGGGGGGTGGGGGGTGGGGGGAGGCCTGGGGGGGTCCAAGCTGCCAAAAGTCCTTGGAACGAGCGGAAGGCACCACCTGGTGAGTGTTACAACCCTGACAAACTTACAACTTGCTCACCAAGAGACTCTTCCTTTAGGCTTCTTTTCCCCATCTCTTTCTTTCATAGAGCTGCTCAGCACCAGTGGCAGAATCTTGCTTATTTCCTGAAACACCCGCTATCAAAGTGGACTCTCACTAGTTTATTTTTGGTTTAGCTGGTGTTGCACAGGTTCTTTTGACATTCTCTTTTCCTTTTTTGGATAGTTCTAAATCCTATCTGACAGTTAGGTATATAAAGAAAAGCATGAAGCAATAAGCGGCACTCTGTCAATCATCCTCTCATGGCTTCCTTTTTATCTGTGCCAGAAAATAATACTAAAATATACAAAAGTTGTAGACCACATTTTTCAATGCAAGCAACGATAAATAAGAAAAGGGAATCATTTCGTTCAGCCTTTGGTCCCCTTAAAAGCTCCACATGAACCCGCATGCTCACAGAACAATGTTCTGTCACCTCCAAGGAGAAAAACGGAGGGCCTGGAACAGAGATCCCACAGTGTCCCATCTCATGCTCAGCAGTCTTCTCCCACAGAAGATAAAGCATCACAAAGGAAATGGAAAGGCTTAAGTCAGACAAAGGCACAAGATCTATGTAGATCTACTTCCCCCGCCCAGCTCTTGCTAAAGTTCCATCTTCCATCACCTACTCCTTACTTGTGCTTACGTGTTTCAGGCAAAGAAGCATTTCAAAGTAGAAGAAATGCACGAGCTGAAAACCATTCTCAAATACAATAGCAGAAACGGTTGGAATTGTCCACCACTTGACAAAGGACATGCAGAATTTTCAAAGCAGTGTGCAATGCAATACAGGAACTGGTTACAATTGTCCAACACTCGACAACAGCAAGGTTCAGCACAAAGCCACCAAGAAACTCACTGGACTGAAAAGGAGACAAAGCCATGCAACATGCACATTTGCGAAGCAGGAAAGCAGAGGAAATGCAGAATTTAAAAAGGACGCTAAAATGCAATACAGGAAACGCTTGGAATTGCCCAACATTTGACAACAGCCAGGTTCAGCACAAAGCCACCAAGAAACTCACTAGACTGCAGAAGAGACGAACCAATGCAACATGCACATTTACGACACAGGAAAGCAGAGAAAAGGGAGAATTTTAAAACGATTGCGAAATACAAAAGCAGAAACAGTTGGAATTGTCCAACATTTGATAGAAGAAATGCAGAAGTTTAAAAGCACTGTGAAATGCAATAGCAGAAACGCTTGGAATTGTCCAGCACTTGACAATGGGGAGGTTCAGCACAAAGCCACAAAGAAACTCACTAGACTGCACAAGAGATGGACTGATGCAACATGCACATTTATTAAAGAGGAAAGCAGAGGAAATGCAGAATTTTAAAACGATTGTGAAAAACAAAAGCAAAAACCGTTGGAATTGTCCAACACTTGATAGAAGAAATGCAGAAGTTTAAAAGCACTGTGAAATGCAGTAGCAGAAACGCTTGGAATTGTCCAGCACTTGACAATGGGGAGGTTCAGCACAAAGCCACAAAGAAACTCACTGAACTGCAGAAGAGATGGACTCATGCAACACGCACATTTATTAAAGAGGAAAGCAGAGGAAATGCAGAATTTTAAAACGATTGCGAAAAACAAAAGCAGAAACCGTTGGAATTGTCCAACACTTGATAGAAGAAATGCAGAAGTTTAAAAGCACTGTGAAATGCAATAGCAGAAGCGCTTGGAATTGTCCAGCACTTGACAATGGGGAGGTTCAGCACAAAGCCACAAAGAAACTCACTAGACTGCAGAAGAGATGGACTCATGCAACATGCACATTTATTAAAGAGGAAAGCAGAGGAAATGGAGCATTTTAAAACAATTGTGAAATACAAAAGCAGAAAGAGTTGGAATTGTCCAACATTGAGAACGGGAGTGTTCAGCACAAAGCCACGAAGAAACTCATTGGAGCACAGAAGACAGGAACTGAAGCAACCTTCAGATTTATCAAATAAGAAAACAGAAGAGATGTAAGATTTTGTAAGACACTTTCAATCTCCTATGAATGCTTCAATAGCGGTACTCTCCAAATTCCTGGACAAAGACAAGCAGCTGGGCTTTTGTTGTTGCTTTTAATATTAATCCCATTGCAGGCCTTGGCGAGTTGATCATCCAAACTGCCCTTCTGAGGCTTTTGCTTGTTTGACTTGTAACTGAAGGGCCAGGCTGAGGAGAGAAGGGGGAAGATGAGAGGGAAGAAACCTTCTAATCGGAGAGTCAAGCAGGAAGGGAGAATGTTTTTGCTCGCTTTATCTTCCGGGCTGTTTAGCAAAGACAGCTGAAGGTTTCTTTTCTAATGATGCTTCTATTACTGCTCTTTGGAGATTGCTCCTATAGAGACACAGTTCTGCACACCAAAATCTGTATCTTAGGACGTGCTCCTAAGACAAATTGCGCTTTGCCTGCTCATTCAGAAAAAAATAATTCATTACAACTGGCCTTGTCTGAGCAACGATTAAGCCCTTTTTAGGAAACGTATCCAGAACATAGACAGAAAAAATGGTATGAGCACGGCAGGAAATTTGAATGTGTTTTTGATGAGCAGATGCGCTCTTTACACTTCTAGCTACAGCACTGCAGTTTTTCTTTCACTCGCTAGCTTTCAGTTTGGGCACAGAAATTGCAGCTGCCTCACCCGGGGCACTGCAACGGCCTTGGCGCTCTGTCCTTTTCAGCCTCAAGTGCAAGAGGCTAATTCCAACTAGACTAAGTCAGTACCAATTCTTTTCATAAGTCCTCTTCTTCTGCGGGCACTCGAGTGCCAGCTGTTGTTTCACCAGCTGTTGAAATGCAAGACTCAAATCCTGCAGGAGTCCTTTGGTTGTCTTTTTGCTTGAGGTCTTCCTTAAGAGTTTGGGACCGAGAGCTCACTGATGCACGGATGATCTTGTTTGTTCGTTCTCATGCAATTTACAGGTCAAGTAACAGAACAGCAGAGCTTTCTTATGCCATCGCTTTGCAAGACAATGGTCTTGTGAAAATGCACGAAGTTCTGATTCTTCTCAAGGTAGCTTTCACTTAATTTTCTAAGTTTGCTTAGAGAAATTCCTTGAAAATCTTTCTACTCACCAACAAATCCCCTGTTACGGCAATCGGCGGGCAGGTGCTGCTCAACAGGGGCAGCTCCCTCAGCCTCGGCGTCGCCTTCCGCAAAGGCAGCCGCAACCTCCAGAAGCTGGAAGGAAAGACAAGAAGCCCTCTGTGAAAATAGGATTTTTATGCCCTTCAGAATTTGCCCTCCTCACTTCAGAATGCAATGGAAACTCCAGATGCAGATTATTACTGTCAAACATTAAGGTTACATTTCTTTATTGTCAGTCAGCATCTCTGGTTGCCCTTCTGCTGTTGAAGGAATTCTGCTTCTACTAGGACTGTTGCTTTGCAAGCCAAGACGGCCACTCGTACAAACGGCCGCTGCTTTTCTGAACGCCGCCGCCACTCCACTGTCTCTTCAGTGAGGCCATTTTACTCAATCTGAGGCTCACTTTGCATCTTGCTTTTTCACAGGCTATATGAAAAGGAGGCTATGTTATGCTACTGAGCATCATTCAAGAGAGCCTCTTTTAGTATCACAACTGAATCCCCACTTACAGTATAGCAGGGGCTTACATTTCAATTTCTTGTTTTATTTGGCTGCTCAGGAGAGGCTCTCAGGACTCTCTCCATTACAGCTCAAGTTTTCTCTGGAAGATCCGCCATGTGCTAAAACACACTCTATGCATCTAGGGAAAGGCGCCTTGTGGTAGGAGCTTCCGCTGCCCGAGCCTGCACTGGAGCACAAGCAAAGGCGCTCTAGGCTAACTTCATCATTAGGTCTTGGAAGCTCGTTTTAGATCATACTTTTCTGAATAGGAATGGCCCCTGTTTTAGACGGTAAGACCCTTCAAGAACCCATTCTAAAATTGAGTCAGGTGAGAGATGCAAGTTTCCTCATAGCTCCTGTCTAACGTCTGATACAGGTAACAAGCTTTCCTGTCCTAAATGAAGGACGCAAAGATCTCTCAACTATGCATTGATATGCCCTCCCTGTGTCTCACTTTGAAGCCTCAAAGGGTAAAGGAGGAGTTCCGAGCAGAGCCCGAGCAAAACGCACAGGAAGACCAGGCTTTTGCGGCAGCCAGAGAGGAACGCGCACCTCCTGCCGAGCTGGAAAGCTCCAAGGTCAAAGAGCCGGACGGAGACAAGCTTCGCCTGCAGCAGCAGGTAACTGCATTTATTTAGTTCTCTTGTCCTCCCTCTCTCTTCCTAAAGAATCCCTTATTTCTTAAGTAAGCGGCATGCTAAATGGAGCAATGAAGTGAGGCAAGCGCGTTCTGGCAGTGTTGTAGGGAACATCTGCTCTCGCCGGAGGAAGCAGTGACAAGGGCTGCCGCACACGGGGCTGCGGAACTGAAAGAGCTGGGGCAAAGAGAGCCTCAAGAGCTGCGGGGCATCACACAAGAACCAAACAGGTAGGAGAAAACCTCTAAGATCTCCACCCTCCTGCGTCAAAATGGGACAAGATCCACTTCAATCAAGAGGGAAATGGGCTCGCCCATTCCAGCAAAGGAATACACTGCAGTGTCCCTCAGCTCAGGATGGCCCATTTAGAAAAGGGAACAGTCCTGCATTATAGCAAATCTAGGCCTAAGGCCACTCAAGCCTGCTTTTTAGGCTGTGCTCATTGTTGTACTGCACCAAGCTTCCTTTTTGAGTCAAAACTTCAAATTCTAAGCAGAGCTGCTGCATTCAGAAAGAGGTATTTCTTACCTTCCAGCTACTCTACGAACATTTCTTTTAGCGGTACTTATCTTTCTTTCACATAGGGGTATTTTTTAAATGAAATGCTGGGTTTTATTAGCTGCCCTGGACATAAAGGCCTTCAGGCGCTCGTCTGAAAACAACCCCAAGCTTTTACTACGCACATCCTTTGATACATTCCATTTCACCCACAGCAGGCTCGAGCAAGAACAACAAGAGGAAGAGGAAGACAGCAACTGCAAGATGGCACTGGGAGTTCTGCTGCTAGAGTAGGCACTGTTCATTCTAGGAGAGTAGGCACTGTTCATTCTAGGAAAATAAAAGGAGAACATGCAGGATCCTCCATCTCGCTCAATACAAGAGAGGGATACACGCCTGAGAACAGCAGTATACAGCCATGGAGACCCTATTGTCAGGGAACTTCATGGTCAAATCAGAGGCTCTTGCAAAAAGGAGAAGCACTAAACGAAAGCACCTAGACAAATTCTAGAAAGCCAGAGGCCGTGATACTTAAAATACGCAGGTCTGCAGAGACATCCTCACTTCTCTGGCGCCAACCCACCTGTTCCACTGAAAACATGGAGTTTATAACCCCCCACTCAGCGACAAAAAGCGAGAGCACATCCCCACCAAGAAGCAGCAGGGGCAGCTCCATAACCACAAGCGGGCACCGCTCACACGCCCTGCTCTGCCCACCCTGCTCACACAGCCTGCTTTGGAACAAGCCTCTCCCAGACGGGAAGCGGAGCGTTAACTCCAGCCTGCCGCCAACGCTGCAGTACACGCTGGGCATTCAGTGTTGAGCTGAGCTTGCTGACGCACACACAATTCCACAAGCCTGGACACCTGGGCTAAGCATGGAAATTAAGCCTCCTCCGCCCCTCCCGCAAATACACTAACAGCAATTCTTCCCAAAGCACGCACCCGTTTTACGCCTTATCTTAACAGGAAAAAAGAGACGACTTTCGCCCAGAAATACCCCAAAATTAACACATCCAATTCTCTGGCACACTCTAAAGGGAGCTCCTACCCACCATGCATACTCCAGAACGGGACGAACCACCTCCCCGTGGGTTGGGGCCTGACCTCTCACTGAGCCGTGCCCGGCTTTCGCCTGCGCTCTCCTTCTCTTTGCTTCACCGTCCCTACTGAGTTGGCGGCACTCCCCCTGCACCGCTTCTTTTTGCATCAGTACAAGCAACTCGAGTTGGGACATGGCAAAAAGGAAACACCACTAGCGAAGTACCCAGCTGCTTTCCAGCACTTAGCAGACCACAGGGGTGCATTCCTCCCATTCCCAAAGTAGTCTTCCCCGATTCTATCTGTCCGATATCTCCTGGATGCAACCTACCAGCAGAATAGAATGCTGCTTATAGGAGCTCCGTCAAGGGAAAAAAACAGTTACTCAAGGCACTACGATTACTAACACCCTTAACTTTGCTATTGAGACGCTGCGCTTGTGCCAGCTTTGCAAGAGGAAGCATTGGTATTTTTTCTACTTTTTCCTTCCAAGTAGTATTCGGACTTGCCAAAGGAAACACTTAAAGAACGCTCAACGATATCCAAACTTAAAAGGTCTTCATTACCTTTTTCCTCATGAGAATTTCTGAGACACGGGATTTAGCAATTCAAGGACAAGGATAGGGAACCTCTTCCAGTAACTCCTGAGGTTGAAAATACGACCTACTTACCCACCATAGCCATTCTGCCCCCCAGCACTCATTTCATTACATCACACATTTGGGGTCTCCTCCTTAATTTCACTGCCTTCACACTCATTCCAACAGTTCCACTCATTCCGCGCATTTCAGCAAGAACATCATGCTCCCTTACTACTACAAGAAAGAACCACGAGAAAGCTTTTCTTTTTATCTGGGCCACAAGAACAACAACAGTAGTTACTGGCTTCACTTTGACAACAGTGATGCCAAAGGGAAAAAAAAATCCCCAGGGTGAGGGGCTTGCGCACTTTTCCAGACCCTCCAGATCTTTCTTTGTTCGCTTTTGCTTTGTTTTCTGCTTTTATTTTTTTTTAAAACAGTGACCACACTCTAACAGCTGGTAGTGTGTCAATAAGAAGAACGGGTGCTTTGATGTTGATATGTCTGTTTCCACCACTCTTCCCTGGACTGAAGCAGGTAGCTTCTCTGAGGGCGGCTCCAACAAGAAGGCTTGGAAGCCTTCCTTTGGACTTCCTCCCAAAGGAAGACATTCCAAAAGAAATTAAATAGATTCACCGAGTCTCAAAGGGTTTCACTCTTCCCCCACCCTTGCCCTAAATGTTGTCATTCCAGCAAATGTCACCTACTTGGTTATCATCTGTCTGCTATCATGCGGGAAAGGGGAAAGAAGCAATACTTGAAGATTCATATCCCTAGCTGAAGTCAGAGAGAAGCGCAACTTAAAAGCTGAGCGTAGAAGCAAGACACACATCCAATTCCAACAGCCTTCCCCTCCAAAGAGGAGAAACTCCACACACCTCTCCCTGAGGAGACACATCCCTCCTAGTATTGGCTACTGTCATTAAAAGAGCAGCAACACAAAAAGCACAACATGGAGAAGAATACGCACATGCACGTGCGCGCACACACACACAGAGAACTGAGAAGCCCGCAGATTTCCATTAAATGCAGCCTTGCAACACTGGGGCTGGGGGACTGCACCTGCACACAGCCTTGCTCTGGGAGGAGCAGAGCTCTTTTACAGGCAGCTTCAAACTGCAAACAGCAGAAGCCAGATTCTGCAATCAAAGGCACTGCCAAAAGCTACACAGGCACCGTGTGTATTCACGCATCAAGTGGCTGGCGGAGGGATTGCAACATTTGTATTCCGAGAGATTTCCACTTTGGCATCTTTGTTGCAAGTCTTCTGCAAGAAATTGTCTTGTGGTCCCAAAGGGAACGACACGGCGGGAGTAGTGGCAACGGGAAGGACGGGCGGGGGGGTCCCAATGGCAAGGACACGGCGGGGGCGGGGCTCGCAATGGGAACGACATGTCGGGGCGATGGCAATGGGAATGTCATAGTGGACTGGGCTATTTAATCACTAGGCTAGAGGCGGGGCGTGGGCTGGGGCTGGGCTGGGGGGCCGGCGGAAGGGAGGCCAGAGGGGAGCTCAGTGTAGGCCAGCAGGCTAGTATAGAGGCTAGAGCAGAGCAGCGGGTGGAGGGCCGGGTCGGGCAGAGGCTGGGATGGAGGGGAGCGGAGAGCAGAGGGGCGGGCGGAGGGCAGGCGAGGCCAGAGCAGGGCAGTGCAGGCCAGAGGGGAGGGTGCAGGGCCCGGCAGGCAGAGTAGCGGGGCCAGAGCAGGGGCTAGGGCGGAAGGCAGGGGGCGGCTAGAGCAGAGGGGAGGGCGGAAGGCAGGGGGTGGGGGGCTGCAGGGGAGGCTGCAGGGGGCCGCTGGCGCGGAGTAGAGGCCAGGGTGGAGGTAGGGGGTAGTGTAGAGCAGAGGGGCGGGCGGAAGGTAGTGGCTGGGGCAGAGCCCAGGGCAGGGCGGAGCTAGGGGGGGGCTAGAGCAGAGCGGAGGGTGGAGCTACGGGCTGGGGTAGGCAGCTGCAGGCAGGCCTAGGTGAGGGCAGGATCAGGCCAGCGTCAGGCCAGGGCTAGGCTAGGGCAGGTAGCATCGGGGTAGGTAGGCTTAGGCCAGGGCTTAGGCTAGGCTTAGGCTAGGCCAGGTAGGCTTAAGGCACGTAGGCTATAAGGCATAGATAGGCTTAGGATAGGTAGGGGGTGGGGGTGGGGGTGGGGGGAGGGGGGAGGGGTGGGTGGGGGGTGGGGGGTGGGGGGAGGCCTGGGGGGGTCCAAGCTGCCAAAAGTCCTTGGAACGAGCGGAAGGCACCACCTGGTGAGTGTTACAACCCTGACAAACTTACAACTTGCTCACCAAGAGACTCTTCCTTTAGGCTTCTTTTCCCCATCTCTTTCTTTCATAGAGCTGCTCAGCACCAGTGGCAGAATCTTGCTTATTTCCTGAAACACCCGCTATCAAAGTGGACTCTCACTAGTTTATTTTTGGTTTAGCTGGTGTTGCACAGGTTCTTTTGACATTCTCTTTTCCTTTTTTGGATAGTTCTAAATCCTATCTGACAGTTAGGTATATAAAGAAAAGCATGAAGCAATAAGCGGCACTCTGTCAATCATCCTCTCATGGCTTCCTTTTTATCTGTGCCAGAAAATAATACTAAAATATACAAAAGTTGTAGACCACATTTTTCAATGCAAGCAACGATAAATAAGAAAAGGGAATCATTTCGTTCAGCCTTTGGTCCCCTTAAAAGCTCCACATGAACCCGCATGCTCACAGAACAATGTTCTGTCACCTCCAAGGAGAAAAACGGAGGGCCTGGAACAGAGATCCCACAGTGTCCCATCTCATGCTCAGCAGTCTTCTCCCACAGAAGATAAAGCATCACAAAGGAAATGGAAAGGCTTAAGTCAGACAAAGGCACAAGATCTATGTAGATCTACTTCCCCCGCCCAGCTCTTGCTAAAGTTCCATCTTCCATCACCTACTCCTTACTTGTGCTTACGTGTTTCAGGCAAAGAAGCATTTCAAAGTAGAAGAAATGCACGAGCTGAAAACCATTCTCAAATACAATAGCAGAAACGGTTGGAATTGTCCACCACTTGACAAAGGACATGCAGAATTTTCAAAGCAGTGTGCAATGCAATACAGGAACTGGTTACAATTGTCCAACACTCGACAACAGCAAGGTTCAGCACAAAGCCACCAAGAAACTCACTGGACTGAAAAGGAGACAAAGCCATGCAACATGCACATTTGCGAAGCAGGAAAGCAGAGGAAATGCAGAATTTAAAAAGGACGCTAAAATGCAATACAGGAAACGCTTGGAATTGCCCAACATTTGACAACAGCCAGGTTCAGCACAAAGCCACCAAGAAACTCACTAGACTGCAGAAGAGACGAACCAATGCAACATGCACATTTACGACACAGGAAAGCAGAGAAAAGGGAGAATTTTAAAACGATTGCGAAATACAAAAGCAGAAACAGTTGGAATTGTCCAACATTTGATAGAAGAAATGCAGAAGTTTAAAAGCACTGTGAAATGCAATAGCAGAAACGCTTGGAATTGTCCAGCACTTGACAATGGGGAGGTTCAGCACAAAGCCACAAAGAAACTCACTAGACTGCACAAGAGATGGACTGATGCAACATGCACATTTATTAAAGAGGAAAGCAGAGGAAATGCAGAATTTTAAAACGATTGTGAAAAACAAAAGCAAAAACCGTTGGAATTGTCCAACACTTGATAGAAGAAATGCAGAAGTTTAAAAGCACTGTGAAATGCAGTAGCAGAAACGCTTGGAATTGTCCAGCACTTGACAATGGGGAGGTTCAGCACAAAGCCACAAAGAAACTCACTGAACTGCAGAAGAGATGGACTCATGCAACACGCACATTTATTAAAGAGGAAAGCAGAGGAAATGCAGAATTTTAAAACGATTGCGAAAAACAAAAGCAGAAACCGTTGGAATTGTCCAACACTTGATAGAAGAAATGCAGAAGTTTAAAAGCACTGTGAAATGCAATAGCAGAAGCGCTTGGAATTGTCCAGCACTTGACAATGGGGAGGTTCAGCACAAAGCCACAAAGAAACTCACTAGACTGCAGAAGAGATGGACTCATGCAACATGCACATTTATGAAAGAGGAAAGCAGAGGAAATGGAGCATTTTAAAACAATTGTGAAATACAAAAGCAGAAAGAGTTGGAATTGTCCAACATTGAGAACGGGAGTGTTCAGCACAAAGCCACGAAGAAACTCATTGGAGCACAGAAGACAGGAACTGAAGCAACCTTCAGATTTATCAAATAAGAAAACAGAAGAGATGTAAGATTTTGTAAGACACTTTCAATCTCCTATGAATGCTTCAATAGCGGTACTCTCCAAATTCCTGGACAAAGACAAGCAGCTGGGCTTTTGTTGTTGCTTTTAATATTAATCCCATTGCAGGCCTTGGCGAGTTGATCATCCAAACTGCCCTTCTGAGGCTTTTGCTTGTTTGACTTGTAACTGAAGGGCCAGGCTGAGGAGAGAAGGGGGAAGATGAGAGGGAAGAAACCTTCTAATCGGAGAGTCAAGCAGGAAGGGAGAATGTTTTTGCTCGCTTTATCTTCCGGGCTGTTTAGCAAAGACAGCTGAAGGTTTCTTTTCTAATGATGCTTCTATTACTGCTCTTTGGAGATTGCTCCTATAGAGACACAGTTCTGCACACCAAAATCTGTATCTTAGGACGTGCTCCTAAGACAAATTGCGCTTTGCCTGCTCATTCAGAAAAAAATAATTCATTACAACTGGCCTTGTCTGAGCAACGATTAAGCCCTTTTTAGGAAACGTATCCAGAACATAGACAGAAAAAATGGTATGAGCACGGCAGGAAATTTGAATGTGTTTTTGATGAGCAGATGCGCTCTTTACACTTCTAGCTACAGCACTGCAGTTTTTCTTTCACTCGCTAGCTTTCAGTTTGGGCACAGAAATTGCAGCTGCCTCACCCGGGGCGCTGCAACGGCCTTGGCGCTCTGTCCTTTTCAGCCTCAAGTGCAAGAGGCTAATTCCAACTAGACTAAGTCAGTACCAATTCTTTTCATAAGTCCTCTTCTTCTGCGGGCACTCGAGTGCCAGCTGTTGTTTCACCAGCTGTTGAAATGGAAGACTCAAATCCTGCAGGAGTCCTTTGGTTGTCTTTTTGCTTGAGGTCTTCCTTAAGAGTTTGGGACCGAGAGCTCACTGATGCACGGATGATCTTGTTTGTTCGTTCTCATGCAATTTACAGGTCAAGTAACAGAACAGCAGAGCTTTCTTATGCCATCGCTTTGCAAGACAATGGTCTTGTGAAAATGCACGAAGTTCTGATTCTTCTCAAGGTAGCTTTCACTTAATTTTCTAAGTTTGCTTAGAGAAATTCCTTGAAAATCTTTCTACTCACCAACAAATCCCCTGTTACGGCAATCGGCGGGCAGGTGCTGCTCAACAGGGGCAGCTCCCTCAGCCTCGGCGTCGCCTTCCGCAAAGGCAGCCGCAACCTCCAGAAGCTGGAAGGAAAGACAAGAAGCCCTCTGTGAAAATAGGATTTTTATGCCCTTCAGAATTTGCCCTCCTCACTTCAGAATGCAATGGAAACTCCAGATGCAGATTATTACTGTCAAACATTAAGGTTACATTTCTTTATTGTCAGTCAGCATCTCTGGTTGCCCTTCTGCTGTTGAAGGAATTCTGCTTCTACTAGGACTGTTGCTTTGCAAGCCAAGACGGCCACTCGTACAAACGGCCGCTGCTTTTCTGAACGCCGCCGCCACTCCACTGTCTCTTCAGTGAGGCCATTTTACTCAATCTGAGGCTCACTTTGCATCTTGCTTTTTCACAGGCTATATGAAAAGGAGGCTATGTTATGCTACTGAGCATCATTCAAGAGAGCCTCTTTTAGCATCACAACTGAATCCCCACTTACAGTATAGCAGGGGCTTACATTTCAATTTCTTGTTTTATTTGGCTGCTCAGGAGAGGCTCTCAGGACTCTCTCCATTACAGCTCAAGTTTTCTCTGGAAGATCCGCCATGTGCTAAAACACACTCTATGCATCTAGGGAAAGGCGCCTTGTGGTAGGAGCTTCCGCTGCCTGAGCCTGCACTGGAGCACAAGCAAAGGCGCTCTAGGCTAACTTCATCATTAGGTCTTGGAAGCTCGTTTTAGATCATACTTTTCTGAATAGGAATGGCCCCTGTTTTAGACGGTAAGACCCTTCAAGAACCCATTCTAAAATTGAGTCAGGTGAGAGATGCAAGTTTCCTCATAGCTCCTGTCTAACGTCTGATACAGGTAACAAGCTTTCCTGTCCTAAATGAAGGACGCAAAGATCTCTCAACTATGCATTGATATGCCCTCCCTGTGTCTCACTTTGAAGCCTCAAAGGGTAAAGGAGGAGTTCCGAGCAGAGCCCGAGCAAAACGCACAGGAAGACCAGGCTTCTGCGGCAGCCAGAGAGGAACGCGCACCTCCTGCCGAGCTGGAAAGCTCCAAGGTCAAAGAGCCGGACGGAGACAAGCTTCGCCTGCAGCAGCAGGTAACTGCATTTATTTAGTTCTCTTGTCCTCCCTCTCTCTTCCTAAAGAATCCCTTATTTCTTAAGTAAGCGGCATGCTAAATGGAGCAATGAAGTGAGGCAAGCGCGTTCTGGCAGTGTTGTAGGGAACATCTGCTCTCGCCGGAGGAAGCAGTGACAAGGGCTGCCGCACACGGGGCTGCGGAACTGAAAGAGCTGGGGCAAAGAGAGCCTCAAGAGCTGCGGGGCATCACACAAGAACCAAACAGGTAGGAGAAAACCTCTAAGATCTCCACCCTCCTGCGTCAAAATGGGACAAGATCCACTTCAATCAAGAGGGAAATGGGCTCGCCCATTCCAGCAAAGGAATACACTGCAGTGTCCCTCAGCTCAGGATGGCCCATTTAGAAAAGGGAACAGTCCTGCATTATAGCAAATCTAGGCCTAAGGCCACTCAAGCCTGCTTTTTAGGCTGTGCTCATTGTTGTACTGCACCAAGCTTCCTTTTTGAGTCAAAACTTCAAATTCTAAGCAGAGCTGCTGCATTCAGAAAGAGGTATTTCTTACCTTCCAGCTACTCTACGAACATTTCTTTTAGCGGTACTTATCTTTCTTTCACATAGGGGTATTTTTTAAATGAAATGCTGGGTTTTATTAGCTGCCCTGGACATAAAGGCCTTCAGGCGCTCGTCTGAAAACAACCCCAAGCTTTTACTACGCACATCCTTTGATACATTCCATTTCACCCACAGCAGGCTCGAGCAAGAACAACAAGAGGAAGAGGAAGACAGCAACTGCAAGATGGCACTGGGAGTTCTGCTGCTAGAGTAGGCACTGTTCATTCTAGGAGAGTAGGCACTGTTCATTCTAGGAAAATAAAAGGAGAACATGCAGGATCCTCCATCTCGCTCAATACAAGAGAGGGATACACGCCTGAGAACAGCAGTATACAGCCATGGAGACCCTATTGTCAGGGAACTTCATGGTCAAATCAGAGGCTCTTGCAAAAAGGAGAAGCACTAAACGAAAGCACCTAGACAAATTCTAGAAAGCCAGAGGCCGTGATACTTAAAATACGCAGGTCTGCAGAGACATCCTCACTTCTCTGGCGCCAACCCACCTGTTCCACTGAAAACATGGAGTTTATAACCCCCCACTCAGCGACAAAAAGCGAGAGCACATCCCCACCAAGAAGCAGCAGGGGCAGCTCCATAACCACAAGCGGGCACCGCTCACACGCCCTGCTCTGCCCACCCTGCTCACACGGCCTGCTTTGGAACAAGCCTCTCCCAGACGGGAAGCGGAGCGTTAACTCCAGCCTGCCGCCAACGCTGCAGTACACGCTGGGCATTCAGTGTTGAGCTGAGCTTGCTGACGCACACACAATTCCACAAGCCTGGACACCTGGGCTAAGCATGGAAATTAAGCCTCCTCCGCCCCTCCCGCAAATACACTAACAGCAATTCTTCCCAAAGCACGCACCCGTTTTACGCCTTATCTTAACAGGAAAAAAGAGACGACTTTCGCCCAGAAATACCCCAAAATTAACACATCCAATTCTCTGGCACACTCTAAAGGGAGCTCCTACCCACCATGCATACTCCAGAACGGGACGAACCACCTCCCCGTGGGTTGGGGCCTGACCTCTCACTGAGCCGTGCCCGGCTTTCGCCTGCGCTCTCCTTCTCTTTGCTTCACCGTCCCTACTGAGTTGGCGGCACTCCCCCTGCACCGCTTCTTTTTGCATCAGTACAAGCAACTCGAGTTGGGACATGGCAAAAAGGAAACACCACTAGCGAAGTACCCAGCTGCTTTCCAGCACTTAGCAGACCACAGGGGTGCATTCCTCCCATTCCCAAAGTAGTCTTCCCCGATTCTATCTGTCCGATATCTCCTGGATGCAACCTACCAGCAGAATAGAATGCTGCTTATAGGAGCTCCGTCAAGGGAAAAAAACAGTTACTCAAGGCACTACGATTACTAACACCCTTAACTTTGCTATTGAGACGCTGCGCTTGTGCCAGCTTTGCAAGAGGAAGCATTGGTATTTTTTCTACTTTTTCCTTCCAAGTAGTATTCGGACTTGCCAAAGGAAACACTTAAAGAACGCTCAACGATATCCAAACTTAAAAGGTCTTCATTACCTTTTTCCTCATGAGAATTTCTGAGACACGGGATTTAGCAATTCAAGGACAAGGATAGGGAACCTCTTCCAGTAACTCCTGAGGTTGAAAATACGACCTACTTACCCACCATAGCCATTCTGCCCCCCCAGCACTCATTTCATTACATCACACATTTGGGGTCTCCTCCTTAATTTCACTGCCTTCACACTCATTCCAACAGTTCCACTCATTCCGCGCATTTCAGCAAGAACATCATGCTCCCTTACTACTACAAGAAAGAACCACGAGAAAGCTTTTCTTTTTATCTGGGCCACAAGAACAACAACAGTAGTTACTGGCTTCACTTTGACAACAGTGATGCCAAAGGGAAAAAAAAATCCCCAGGGTGAGGGGCTTGCGCACTTTTCCAGACCCTCCAGATCTTTCTTTGTTCGCTTTTGCTTTGTTTTCTGCTTTTATTTTTTTTTAAAACAGTGACCACACTCTAACAGCTGGTAGTGTGTCAATAAGAAGAACGGGTGCTTTGATGTTGATATGTCTGTTTCCACCACTCTTCCCTGGACTGAAGCAGGTAGCTTCTCTGAGGGCGGCTCCAACAAGAAGGCTTGGAAGCCTTCCTTTGGACTTCCTCCCAAAGGAAGACATTCCAAAAGAAATTAAATAGATTCACCGAGTCTCAAAGGGTTTCACTCTTCCCCCACCCTTGCCCTAAATGTTGTCATTCCAGCAAATGTCACCTACTTGGTTATCATCTGTCTGCTATCATGCGGGAAAGGGGAAAGAAGCAGTACTTGAAGATTTCATTGACTAGGATCCCTGGAGTGCTGGTGTAGTCACCTCTTGCCTTCTCAGTCTAAAACGTGATGCAGTTAAGTCAGTGTTTGCACCCTGGTATATTAGAAGAGGAGAGTTACAAGACCGGATAGCATTATTGGCATTATTGCAAAAACGCCCAAGGTACTTTGGAGCTCAGGTAATCTAGACCATAATGGAGCGCTGTTGCCGCAGGAGCCCCGGGAAGGGCCCTGCAATCACAGCCCATCCCCTCACCCGGTACCAAAGCCCTGCAGAGCAGCGGGGAGCGGCACTGCCCGAGCGCGGGGCTGGACCTCCGCCGCCAGCCCCCAACTTCCGCGGGGCTGGACCTCCGCGGCCGGCACCGCCCGTGCGCGGCCGCCCGCGGGGACCTCCGCGGCCGGGGCTGCAGCCGAGGGCAGCAGAGCGCGGTGCGGAGCAGTGCGCGTGCGCCCCCTGGCGGTGCGGAGGCTGCGCGTGGGGCAAGCGGGGCCGGCAGTACGGCGCATGCGCGGACCCCTCCCCTTGGGCACTGATGTCTCATCGCCGCGCGAGGACAGCAGTGGCCACGGCCATACCGGGGCAGGACCGCTTATTCCTTTGAAAGCTTCCCCGGATCTCACGGGATCGTCCCTGCTTCCGACTAGGAAGGCGGCCTCTGCAGGCATGCCGTGTCTATTGCGACATGGCCACCCGGAACCCCCCCTAGAGACTGCAGCTCCCGGCATGCCCTGCAGCCAACGACATGGCCGACCGGAACGCCTTCACGAGACTGCAGCTCCCGGCATGCCCTACAGACTACAACATGGCCGCCCGGAAACCCCTCACGAGACTGCAGCTCCCGGCATGCCCTGCAGGCTACGACATGGCCGCCCGGAACGCCGTAACAAGACTACAGCTCCCGGCATGCCCTGCAGGCTACGACATGGCCGCCCGGATCCCCTTCACCAGACCGCAGCTCCCTGCTTGCCGTGCAAACGCCATGGCCGTGCGGCAGCGCCGTCCCGGGACACCCCTGCTGCGGCCGGCCGGGGCAGCGGCGCTCTGGGGCGGCTCCCTCGAGAGCGGGGCGCGCCCGGATTGCGCCGCAGAGCCCCGCGGGACCCCGCGGCCACGGGCTCCCGACACTGCCGCGAGAGGGCGCCCTGCCCCTGCGCAGGGCAGTCCCGAGCGGGGAACTGCACACCTGAGTGCCTGGGACGTGGCGGAGCTCTGGCGTGTTTACATTGACCGTCTGTCCTGCCACCTTCATCACTTCTACTGTCTGCACAGGCTCCTCCATCTTCTCGTGTTGTTAGCGGATGGATGCCCTGTGAGAAGGCAAAGAAAGGAAGACGTTGAAAAGGAAATTAAACAGATTCACGGAGCCTCAAAGGGTTTCACTCTTTCCTCCCATCCTTGCTCTAAATGTTGTCATTCGGGCCAATGTAATCTACTTGGTTATCATCTACCTGCTATCGTACAGGAAAAGGGAAAGAAGTGAGCAGAATGCTTAAGTTTGCGTATTCACCAATAAGGGGATTTCCCCACAGCCTTGCTCTGGGAGGAGCACAGCTCTTTTACAGGCAGCTCCAAACTACAAACAGCAGAAGCCAGATTCTGCAATCCCTCGAGAGGGGCACTGTCAAAATCTACACAGGCACCGTGCGTATTCATGCATCAAGTCGATGACAGAGGGATTGCAACATTTGTATTCCGAGAGATTTCTACTTTAGCATTTTTATTACAAGTCTTCTGCAAGAAATTGTCTTTTGATCCAAGGTGCCAAAAGTCCTTGGAACGAGCGGAAGGCACCACCTGGTGAGTGGTACAACCTGACAAATGTACAACTTACTCACCAAGAGACTCTTCCTTTAGGCTTCTTTTCCTCATCTCTTTTTTTCATAGAGCTGCTCAGCACCAGTGGCAGAATCTTGCTTATTTCCTGAAACACCCGCTATGAATGTGGACTCTCACTAGTCTATTTTTGGTTTAGCTGGTATTGCCCAGGGTATTTTGACATTCTCTTTTCCTTTTTTTGCTCGTTCTGAATCCTATTTGACAATGAATGATATAAAGAAATGTGGAATCGTTCTTGGAGGAATATGGCCACCCGATGAACCAGTCATACGAGCAGCTGCCGCAGACCAAAAATGGTCACCTGGAACCTGCGCAATGAGGAAGGTTCTAGAAGATCGACAGAGCCTGACACCAACCAATCAGAGAGAGGAAAGGCTCTAGCCAATCAGACGATACGGGGGCGTGCATGCGGGGAACGGAAATGGTATATAAGGGACAGCTTTGTGTGAGTAAACATTTTTTTTTTTTTCTTCTTCTTCTTCTTCTTCCCAGCTTGGTTCACACTGGGTTGTGCTGTGCCCACGGTTTTTCTCTCCTCAGATGGTGAACCCCGACGTGAGACACCGCACAGAGCTTCAAATTGGAGAGGTGCGTGGGGAACCCTAAGGAGAGGCCCAGCTGGAGGACGGCTCAGTGGGACTGAGACCAGAATGGGTCAGGGGACGGCCCGGGGACAAAGAAGAAAGTATGTTGCAACGGGACACCCTGTGAGGTGAGCAGCTGGGGCAGGAGATGCGTCAAGGAGTCACAAAAGAAGAAGATGCAATTGTTCAACTTCTCCTGCATATACTCTCTTAGAGAGCAATTAAGTATGATGAGCTTATCCTCCAGAACTTGCTAATTTGGTGTTGAGAAGACGGGTTCCCCGCTGAACCAGAAAACGCTTTTGAAGTTGAAGTATGGGAAAAGGTCGGAGAAAAACTGTGGGACAGAGTAAGCAATGGTAGTAAAGAAGCAGAAAACTTAGCTACCACTTGGAGGTTGGTGCTATCAACCTTGCAAAATTTAAAAGCAGAAAGATCTGCAGCTGCTGGGGTGTTCGCCGCCCGAAGACCTTCGTCAGGGTCAGCAGCATATCTGGCTCATATTAGAGTACTCAAACAACCTCCTGTCCCGACCTCTGTATCACCATCAGCACTCCAGATGGAGGAGCAGCTAGGGATGGGAGAGGGGAAGATGGAGGTAGACGAGCCCTGGCCATCGCCTCCGCCTTCGGGAGAAGAAGCTCCTGAAAGAACTGTAGGAGCCAAAGATGCAAAGGATCCACCGCCAATACCGCCACGCCAGCCGCCTGATAGCAGCGGGACAATGTTTTATCCACCCCTACTGCCCTCACCACCCCCATCTCCTGCACCTCAACCGCCCCTCGCGCCCCTGGGACGTGTGGAGTGGGCAAACGAACTGTTACGAAAGTTAGGCGAAAAGGAAAGAGATGTGATTTGGGAGAGAGTTTTGCAAGAGGAAGGAGGGGCTGTGCTCACACATTGGGAGGAAAACAAAAGATGGGGTCGAGGGGACGATGTAGGGGGATGGAGGAGGTGGGTTTGAAGGATATGATGCAAAGAAACATTGGAAAGGAATTATTCAAAATGCAATAATAGAAGGGGAATTCCTTCCTAATGCCTATCCGGTAGTTATGGGGGGTCAAAATCAGCCAAATCAGTGGGTGCCGCTGTCATGGGATCTGATTAAGGAAGCTCGTAAGTCGGTACAACGATACGGTTTACATGGGCCTTTTACGCAAGCTATACTTAATAACATATTTACGGGGCATTTGCTAACACCTCATGATACCAGACAATTGGCTTCCGTCCTGCTGGGTCCTATGCAGGAAGTGCTGTGGCGCACTCGGTGGCAGGATGCGGCTGCCGCTCTCGCTAATTTGGATAGAGCTGAAGGGGACCCATTGCGCCTGGTCTCAACAGACGTGCTCACTGCGAGAGGTCAGGGGGCTGATGCACAACGGCAAGCTCAATTAAATGCAGTTGTTTTGCGCTTATCAGCGACCCTGGCGCGAGAGGTACTCAGGACCCTTCCTGAGGACAGAGGAAAACTGCAACTTGACACGCTGATGATGACAGAAATTGAGGAGACCTTGAAGAAAGGAGGTCTTCAGATAGTTCCTGAGAAAATACAAACACAACCAGCCTGGAAATATCTCGGCTGGGAAATTACCAAAACAACAGTGAGACCCCAGAAAATAGAAATAAAATTTGACATAAAGACCTTGAATGATATTCAAAAGGTACTGGGAGACTGGAATTGGGTAAGAACAATTTGTGCTCTTACCAATTCAGAACTAGCCCCTTTAATGAAACTGTTAAAGGGAGGAGGGGGCGCGGACACACCTCGAGCATTGACAGAAGAGGCAGAGCAAGCTTTAAAAACAATAAGCAAAAAAGTCACTACAGCGTATACATATCCCTGGGATCCCGACTATGTTATTGGCCTTTTGCTTGTTAACCACAATTGTTATCCTTTTGCATCGATTTTTCAGTGGGTAATGGATAAGGACCCACTCCATGTTTTAGAGGGGACCTTCCTGTCCATACAGCCAAAATGAACCGTTACCATGCAGCTTGAGGCATTTTCTCAGTTAATAATGAAGGGGAGACAGAGAATTGTGCAAATTGCGGGCACGGAGCCAGCGTTTATGGTCATACCATTAGAAGCAGAATATTTACAGTGGGCTGTACAGAACTCAACTGCCTTACAGCTGGTGTTTTTGAAGTTTCAGGGGGAACTGAAGGTTCATTTGCCTCCTCACCGATTTTTCAGTCTTATCATCTCTAGGGCAATATGCGGAGCAGCCACCAAAGCAATCACGGTATCCAGTTGCGGGGTTAACGTTTTTTTCAGAATCTGGGGGAAAATCTCAGAAGGCAGCCTTAACTTGGAGGGAAGACGAGCAGTGGCATGATGTGGTCATTACAAATTTCCAGGAGTCCACACAGCAGCTTGAGTTGCGGGCAGTGGTGGAAGTGTTTCGTCGGTGGGAAACACAATCTCTTAATGTAGTCTGTGATTCTCCATATGTGGTAGGAATAGTACAATGAATGGAACGCGCTTTGTTTAAAGAAGTAGATAACGAACAGCTGTTTTCATTGTTCAAGGAATTATGGCTTTTGCTGGAAGAAAGGAAATGCAGGTATTTTATTACACGGATTAGGAGTGACATAGGTATCCTAGATGGCCTAGCATAAGGAAATCAGGGAGCGGACATGCTCGTGGCATCCACATGAGCAGCCCCATCCGTCGATCGCTTTACACAACCTAGGCGATCACACAAGTTTTTTCACCAGTCTGCAAACATCCTTCAACGTAGGTTTGGCTTAACGGAAACAGATGTGAGAGGCATAGTAAAATGTTGTCCAGAAAGTCCAGAAAGACTCTTTTATAACCCCCCACTCAGCGACAAAAAGCGAGAGCACATCCCCACCAAGAAGCAGCAGGGGCAGCTCCATAACCACAAGCGGGCACCGCTCACACGCCCTGCTCTGCCCACCCTGCTCACACAGCCTGCTTTGGAACAAGCCTCTCCCAGACGGGAAGCGGAGCGTTAACTCCAGCCTGCCGCCAACGCTGCAGTACACGCTGGGCATTCAGTGTTGAGCTGAGCTTGCTGACGCACACACAATTCCACAAGCCTGGACACCTGGGCTAAGCGTGGAAATTAAGCCTCCTCCGCCCCTCCCGCAAATACACTAACAGCAATTTTTCCCAAAGCACGCACCCGTTTTACGCCTTATCTTAACAGGAAAAAAGAGACGACTTTCGCCCAGAAATACCCCAAAATTAACACATCCAATTCTCTGGCACACTCTAAAGTGAGCTCCTACCCACCATGCATACTCCAGAATGGGACGAACCACCTCCCCGTGGGTTGGGGCCTGACCTCTCACTGAGCCGTGTCCGGCTTTCGCCTGCGCTCTCCTTCTCTTTGCTTCACCGTCCCTACTGAGTTGGCGGCACTCCCCCTGCACCGCTTCTTTTTGCATCAGTACAAGCAACTCGAGTTGGGACATGGCAAAAAGGAAACACCACTAGCGAAGTACCCAGCTGCTTTCCAGCACTTAGCAGGCCACAGGGGTGCATTCCTCCCATTCCCAAAGTAGTCTTCCCTGATTCTATCTGTCCGATATCTCCTGGATGCATCCTACCAGCAGAATAGAATGCTGCTTATAGGAGCTCCGTCAAGGGAAAAAAACAGTTACTCAAGGCACTACGATTACTAACACCCTTAACTTTGCTATTGAGACGCTGCGCTTGTGCCAGCTTTGCAAGAGGAAGCATTGGTATTTTTTCTACTTTTTCCTTCCAAGTAGTATTCGGACTTGCCAAAGGAAACACTTAAAGAACGCTCAACGATATCCAAACTTAAAAGGTCTTCATTACCTTTTTCCTCATGAGAATTTCTGAGACACGGGATTTAGCAATTCAAGGACAAGGATAGGGAACCTCTTCCAGTAACTCCTGAGGTTGAAAATACGACCTACTTACCCACCATAGCCATTCTGCCCCCCAGCACTCATTTCATTACATCACACATTTGGGGTCTCCTCCTTAATTTCACTGCCTTCACACTCATTCCAACAGTTCCACTCATTCCGCGCATTTCAGCAAGAACATCATGCTCCCTTACTACTACAAGAAAGAACCACGAGAAAGCTTTTCTTTTTATCTGGGCCACAAGAACAACAACAGTAGTTACTGGCTTCACTTTGACAACAGTGATGCCAAAGGGAAAAAAAAATCCCCAGGGTGAGGGGCTTGCGCACTTTTCCAGACCCTCCAGATCTTTCTTTGTTCGCTTTTGCTTTGTTTTCTGCTTTTATTTTTTTTTAAAACAGTGACCACACTCTAACAGCTGGTAGTGTGTCAATAAGAAGAACGGGTGCTTTGATGTTGATATGTCTGTTTCCACCACTCTTCCCTGGACTGAAGCAGGTAGCTTCTCTGAGGGCGGCTCCAACAACAAGGCTTGGAAGCCTTCCTTTGGACTTCCTCCCAAAGGAAGACATTCCAAAAGAAATTAAATAGATTCACCGAGTCTCAAAGGGTTTCACTCTTCCCCCACCCTTGCCCTAAATGTTGTCATTCCAGCAAATGTCACCTACTTGGTTATCATCTGTCTGCTATCATGCGGGAAAGGGGAAAGAAGCAATACTTGAAGATTCATATCCCTAGCTGAAGTCAGAGAGAAGCGCAACTTAAAAGCTGAGCGTAGAAGCAAGACACACATCCAATTCCAACAGCCTTCCCCTCCAAAGAGGAGAAACTCCACACACCTCTCCCTGAGGAGACACATCCCTCCTAGTATTGGCTACTGTCATTAAAAGAGCAGCAACACAAAAAGCACAACATGGAGAAGAATACGCACATGCACGTGCGCGCACACACACACAGAGAACTGAGAAGCCCGCAGATTTCCATTAAATGCAGCCTTGCAACACTGGGGCTGGGGGACTGCACCTGCACACAGCCTTGCTCTGGGAGGAGCAGAGCTCTTTTACAGGCAGCTTCAAACTGCAAACAGCAGAAGCCAGATTCTGCAATCAAAGGCACTGCCAAAAGCTACACAGGCACCGTGTGTATTCACGCATCAAGTGGCTGGCGGAGGGATTGCAACATTTGTATTCCGAGAGATTTCCACTTTGGCATCTTTGTTGCAAGTCTTCTGCAAGAAATTGTCTTGTGGTCCCAAAGGGAACGACACGGCGGGAGTAGTGGCAACGGGAAGGACGGGCGGGGGGGTCCCAATGGCAAGGACACGGCGGGGGCGGGGCTCGCAATGGGAACGACATGTCGGGGCGATGGCAATGGGAATGTCATAGTGGACTGGGCTATTTAATCACTAGGCTAGAGGCGGGGCGTGGGCTGGGGCTGGGCTGGGGGGCCGGCGGAGGGGAGGCCAGAGGGGAGCTCAGTGTAGGCCAGCAGGCTAGTATAGAGGCTAGAGCAGAGCAGCGGGTGGAGGGCCGGGTCGGGCAGAGGCTGGGATGGAGGGGAGCGGAGAGCAGAGGGGCGGGCGGAGGGCAGGCGAGGCCAGAGCAGGGCAGTGCAGGCCAGAGGGGAGGGTGCAGGGCCCGGCAGGCAGAGTAGCGGGGCCAGAGCAGGGGCTAGGGCGGAAGGCAGGGGGCGGCTAGAGCAGAGGGGAGGGCGGAAGGCAGGGGGTGGGGGGCTGCAGGGGAGGCTGCAGGGGGCCGCTGGCGCGGAGTAGAGGCCAGGGTGGAGGTAGGGGGTAGTGTAGAGCAGAGGGGCGGGCGGAAGGTAGTGGCTGGGGCAGAGCCCAGGGCAGGGCGGAGCTAGGGGGGGGCTAGAGCAGAGCGGAGGGTGGAGCTACGGGCTGGGGTAGGCAGCTGCAGGCAGGCCTAGGTGAGGGCAGGATCAGGCCAGCGTCAGGCCAGGGCTAGGCTAGGGCAGGTAGCATCGGGGTAGGTAGGCTTAGGCCAGGGCTTAGGCTAGGCTTAGGCTAGGCCAGGTAGGCTTAAGGCACGTAGGCTATAAGGCATAGATAGGCTTAGGATAGGTAGGGGGTGGGGGTGGGGGTGGGGGGAGGGGGGAGGGGTGGGTGGGGGGTGGGGGGTGGGGGGAGGGCTGGGGGGGTCCAAGCTGCCAAAAGTCCTTGGAACGAGCGGAAGGCACCACCTGGTGAGTGTTACAACCCTGACAAACTTACAACTTGCTCACCAAGAGACTCTTCCTTTAGGCTTCTTTTCCCCATCTCTTTCTTTCATAGAGCTGCTCAGCACCAGTGGCAGAATCTTGCTTATTTCCTGAAACACCCGCTATCAAAGTGGACTCTCACTAGTTTATTTTTGGTTTAGCTGGTGTTGCACAGGTTCTTTTGACATTCTCTTTTCCTTTTTTGGATAGTTCTAAATCCTATCTGACAGTTAGGTATATAAAGAAAAGCATGAAGCAATAAGCGGCACTCTGTCAATCATCCTCTCATGGCTTCCTTTTTATCTGTGCCAGAAAATAATACTAAAATATACAAAAGTTGTAGACCACATTTTTCAATGCAAGCAACGATAAATAAGAAAAGGGAATCATTTCGTTCAGCCTTTGGTCCCCTTAAAAGCTCCACATGAACCCGCATGCTCACAGAACAATGTTCTGTCACCTCCAAGGAGAAAAACGGAGGGCCTGGAACAGAGATCCCACAGTGTCCCATCTCATGCTCAGCAGTCTTCTCCCACAGAAGATAAAGCATCACAAAGGAAATGGAAAGGCTTAAGTCAGACAAAGGCACAAGATCTATGTAGATCTACTTCCCCCGCCCAGCTCTTGCTAAAGTTCCATCTTCCATCACCTACTCCTTACTTGTGCTTACGTGTTTCAGGCAAAGAAGCATTTCAAAGTAGAAGAAATGCACGAGCTGAAAACCATTCTCAAATACAATAGCAGAAACGGTTGGAATTGTCCACCACTTGACAAAGGACATGCAGAATTTTCAAAGCAGTGTGCAATGCAATACAGGAACTGGTTACAATTGTCCAACACTCGACAACAGCAAGGTTCAGCACAAAGCCACCAAGAAACTCACTGGACTGAAAAGGAGACAAAGCCATGCAACATGCACATTTGCGAAGCAGGAAAGCAGAGGAAATGCAGAATTTAAAAAGGACGCTAAAATGCAATACAGGAAACGCTTGGAATTGCCCAACATTTGACAACAGCCAGGTTCAGCACAAAGCCACCAAGAAACTCACTAGACTGCAGAAGAGACGAACCAATGCAACATGCACATTTACGACACAGGAAAGCAGAGAAAAGGGAGAATTTTAAAACGATTGCGAAATACAAAAGCAGAAACAGTTGGAATTGTCCAACATTTGATAGAAGAAATGCAGAAGTTTAAAAGCACTGTGAAATGCAATAGCAGAAACGCTTGGAATTGTCCAGCACTTGACAATGGGGAGGTTCAGCACAAAGCCACAAAGAAACTCACTAGACTGCACAAGAGATGGACTGATGCAACATGCACATTTATTAAAGAGGAAAGCAGAGGAAATGCAGAATTTTAAAACGATTGTGAAAAACAAAAGCAAAAACCGTTGGAATTGTCCAACACTTGATAGAAGAAATGCAGAAGTTTAAAAGCACTGTGAAATGCAGTAGCAGAAACGCTTGGAATTGTCCAGCACTTGACAATGGGGAGGTTCAGCACAAAGCCACAAAGAAACTCACTGAACTGCAGAAGAGATGGACTCATGCAACACGCACATCTATTAAAGAGGAAAGCAGAGGAAATGCAGAATTTTAAAACGATTGCGAAAAACAAAAGCAGAAACCGTTGGAATTGTCCAACACTTGATAGAAGAAATGCAGAAGTTTAAAAGCACTGTGAAATGCAATAGCAGAAGCGCTTGGAATTGTCCAGCACTTGACAATGGGGAGGTTCAGCACAAAGCCACAAAGAAACTCACTAGACTGCAGAAGAGATGGACTCATGCAACATGCACATTTATGAAAGAGGAAAGCAGAGGAAATGGAGCATTTTAAAACAATTGTGAAATACAAAAGCAGAAAGAGTTGGAATTGTCCAACATTGAGAACGGGAGTGTTCAGCACAAAGCCACGAAGAAACTCATTGGAGCACAGAAGACAGGAACTGAAGCAACCTTCAGATTTATCAAATAAGAAAACAGAAGAGATGTAAGATTTTGTAAGACACTTTCAATCTCCTATGAATGCTTCAATAGCGGTACTCTCCAAATTCCTGGACAAAGACAAGCAGCTGGGCTTTTGTTGTTGCTTTTAATATTAATCCCATTGCAGGCCTTGGCGAGTTGATCATCCAAACTGCCCTTCTGAGGCTTTTGCTTGTTTGACTTGTAACTGAAGGGCCAGGCTGAGGAGAGAAGGGGGAAGATGAGAGGGAAGAAACCTTCTAATCGGAGAGTCAAGCAGGAAGGGAGAATGTTTTTGCTCGCTTTATCTTCCGGGCTGTTTAGCAAAGACAGCTGAAGGTTTCTTTTCTAATGATGCTTCTATTACTGCTCTTTGGAGATTGCTCCTATAGAGACACAGTTCTGCACACCAAAATCTGTATCTTAGGACGTGCTCCTAAGACAAATTGCGCTTTGCCTGCTCATTCAGAAAAAAATAATTCATTACAACTGGCCTTGTCTGAGCAACGATTAAGCCCTTTTTAGGAAACGTATCCAGAACATAGACAGAAAAAATGGTATGAGCACGGCAGGAAATTTGAATGTGTTTTTGATGAGCAGATGCGCTCTTTACACTTCTAGCTACAGCACTGCAGTTTTTCTTTCACTCGCTAGCTTTCAGTTTGGGCACAGAAATTGCAGCTGCCTCACCCGGGGCACTGCAACGGCCTTGGCGCTCTGTCCTTTTCAGCCTCAAGTGCAAGAGGCTAATTCCAACTAGACTAAGTCAGTACCAATTCTTTTCATAAGTCCTCTTCTTCTGCGGGCACTCGAGTGCCAGCTGTTGTTTCACCAGCTGTTGAAATGCAAGACTCAAATCCTGCAGGAGTCCTTTGGTTGTCTTTTTGCTTGAGGTCTTCCTTAAGAGTTTGGGACCGAGAGCTCACTGATGCACGGATGATCTTGTTTGTTCGTTCTCATGCAATTTACAGGTCAAGTAACAGAACAGCAGAGCTTTCTTATGCCATCGCTTTGCAAGACAATGGTCTTGTGAAAATGCACGAAGTTCTGATTCTTCTCAAGGTAGCTTTCACTTAATTTTCTAAGTTTGCTTAGAGAAATTCCTTGAAAATCTTTCTACTCACCAACAAATCCCCTGTTACGGCAATCGGCGGGCAGGTGCTGCTCAACAGGGGCAGCTCCCTCAGCCTCGGCGTCGCCTTCCGCAAAGGCAGCCGCAACCTCCAGAAGCTGGAAGGAAAGACAAGAAGCCCTCTGTGAAAATAGGATTTTTATGCCCTTCAGAATTTGCCCTCCTCACTTCAGAATGCAATGGAAACTCCAGATGCAGATTATTACTGTCAAACATTAAGGTTACATTTCTTTATTGTCAGTCAGCATCTCTGGTTGCCCTTCTGCTGTTGAAGGAATTCTGCTTCTACTAGGACTGTTGCTTTGCAAGCCAAGACGGCCACTCGTACAAACGGCCGCTGCTTTTCTGAACGCCGCCGCCACTCCACTGTCTCTTCAGTGAGGCCATTTTACTCAATCTGAGGCTCACTTTGCATCTTGCTTTTTCACAGGCTATATGAAAAGGAGGCTATGTTATGCTACTGAGCATCATTCAAGAGAGCCTCTTTTAGCATCACAACTGAATCCCCACTTACAGTATAGCAGGGGCTTACATTTCAATTTCTTGTTTTATTTGGCTGCTCAGGAGAGGCTCTCAGGACTCTCTCCATTACAGCTCAAGTTTTCTCTGGAAGATCCGCCATGTGCTAAAACACACTCTATGCATCTAGGGAAAGGCGCCTTGTGGTAGGAGCTTCCGCTGCCTGAGCCTGCACTGGAGCACAAGCAAAGGCGCTCTAGGCTAACTTCATCATTAGGTCTTGGAAGCTCGTTTTAGATCATACTTTTCTGAATAGGAATGGCCCCTGTTTTAGACGGTAAGACCCTTCAAGAACCCATTCTAAAATTGAGTCAGGTGAGAGATGCAAGTTTCCTCATAGCTCCCGTCTAACGTCTGATACAGGTAACAAGCTTTCCTGTCCTAAATGAAGGACGCAAAGATCTCTCAACTATGCATTGATATGCCCTCCCTGTGTCTCACTTTGAAGCCTCAAAGGGTAAAGGAGGAGTTCCGAGCAGAGCCCGAGCAAAACGCACAGGAAGACCAGGCTTCTGCGGCAGCCAGAGAGGAACGCGCACCTCCTGCCGAGCTGGAAAGCTCCAAGGTCAAAGAGCCGGACGGAGACAAGCTTCGCCTGCAGCAGCAGGTAACTGCATTTATTTAGTTCTCTTGTCCTCCCTCTCTCTTCCTAAAGAATCCCTTATTTCTTAAGTAAGCGGCATGCTAAATGGAGCAATGAAGTGAGGCAAGCGCGTTCTGGCAGTGTTGTAGGGAACATCTGCTCTCGCCGGAGGAAGCAGTGACAAGGGCTGCCGCACACGGGGCTGCGGAACTGAAAGAGCTGGGGCAAAGAGAGCCTCAAGAGCTGCGGGGCATCACACAAGAACCAAACAGGTAGGAGAAAACCTCTAAGATCTCCACCCTCCTGCGTCAAAATGGGACAAGATCCACTTCAATCAAGAGGGAAATGGGCTCGCCCATTCCAGCAAAGGAATACACTGCAGTGTCCCTCAGCTCAGGATGGCCCATTTAGAAAAGGGAACAGTCCTGCATTATAGCAAATCTAGGCCTAAGGCCACTCAAGCCTGCTTTTTAGGCTGTGCTCATTGTTGTACTGCACCAAGCTTCCTTTTTGAGTCAAAACTTCAAATTCTAAGCAGAGCTGCTGCATTCAGAAAGAGGTATTTCTTACCTTCCAGCTACTCTACGAACATTTCTTTTAGCGGTACTTATCTTTCTTTCACATAGGGGTATTTTTTAAATGAAATGCTGGGTTTTATTAGCTGCCCTGGACATAAAGGCCTTCAGGCGCTCGTCTGAAAACAACCCCAAGCTTTTACTACGCACATCCTTTGATACATTCCATTTCACCCACAGCAGGCTCGAGCAAGAACAACAAGAGGAAGAGGAAGACAGCAACTGCAAGATGGCACTGGGAGTTCTGCTGCTAGAGTAGGCACTGTTCATTCTAGGAGAGTAGGCACTGTTCATTCTAGGAAAATAAAAGGAGAACATGCAGGATCCTCCATCTCGCTCAATACAAGAGAGGGATACACGCCTGAGAACAGCAGTATACAGCCATGGAGACCCTATTGTCAGGGAACTTCATGGTCAAATCAGAGGCTCTTGCAAAAAGGAGAAGCACTAAACGAAAGCACCTAGACAAATTCTAGAAAGCCAGAGGCCGTGATACTTAAAATACGCAGGTCTGCAGAGACATCCTCACTTCTCTGGCACCAACCCACCTGTTCCACTGAAAACATGGAGTTTATAACCCCCCACTCAGCGACAAAAAGCGAGAGCACATCCCCACCAAGAAGCAGCAGGGGCAGCTCCATAACCACAAGCGGGCACCGCTCACACGCCCTGCTCTGCCCACCCTGCTCACACAGCCTGCTTTGGAACAAGCCTCTCCCAGACGGGAAGCGGAGCGTTAACTCCAGCCTGCCGCCAACGCTGCAGTACACGCTGGGCATTCAGTGTTGAGCTGAGCTTGCTGACGCACACACAATTCCACAAGCCTGGACACCTGGGCTAAGCATGGAAATTAAGCCTCCTCCGCCCCTCCCGCAAATACACTAACAGCAATTCTTCCCAAAGCACGCACCCGTTTTACGCCTTATCTTAACAGGAAAAAAGAGACGACTTTCGCCCAGAAATACCCCAAAATTAACACATCCAATTCTCTGGCACACTCTAAAGGGAGCTCCTACCCACCATGCATACTCCAGAACGGGACGAACCACCTCCCCGTGGGTTGGGGCCTGACCTCTCACTGAGCCGTGCCCGGCTTTCGCCTGCGCTCTCCTTCTCTTTGCTTCACCGTCCCTACTGAGTTGGCGGCACTCCCCCTGCACCGCTTCTTTTTGCATCAGTACAAGCAACTCGAGTTGGGACATGGCAAAAAGGAAACACCACTAGCGAAGTACCCAGCTGCTTTCCAGCACTTAGCAGACCACAGGGGTGCATTCCTCCCATTCCCAAAGTAGTCTTCCCCGATTCTATCTGTCCGATATCTCCTGGATGCAACCTACCAGCAGAATAGAATGCTGCTTATAGGAGCTCCGTCAAGGGAAAAAAACAGTTACTCAAGGCACTACGATTACTAACACCCTTAACTTTGCTATTGAGACGCTGCGCTTGTGCCAGCTTTGCAAGAGGAAGCATTGGTATTTTTTCTACTTTTTCCTTCCAAGTAGTATTCGGACTTGCCAAAGGAAACACTTAAAGAACGCTCAACGATATCCAAACTTAAAAGGTCTTCATTACCTTTTTCCTCATGAGAATTTCTGAGACACGGGATTTAGCAATTCAAGGACAAGGATAGGGAACCTCTTCCAGTAACTCCTGAGGTTGAAAATACGACCTACTTACCCACCATAGCCATTCTGCCCCCCAGCACTCATTTCATTACATCACACATTTGGGGTCTCCTCCTTAATTTCACTGCCTTCACACTCATTCCAACAGTTCCACTCATTCCGCGCATTTCAGCAAGAACATCATGCTCCCTTACTACTACAAGAAAGAACCACGAGAAAGCTTTTCTTTTTATCTGGGCCACAAGAACAACAACAGTAGTTACTGGCTTCACTTTGACAACAGTGATGCCAAAGGGAAAAAAAAATCCCCAGGGTGAGGGGCTTGCGCACTTTTCCAGACCCTCCAGATCTTTCTTTGTTCGCTTTTGCTTTGTTTTCTGCTTTTATTTTTTTTTTAAAACAGTGACCACACTCTAACAGCTGGTAGTGTGTCAATAAGAAGAACGGGTGCTTTGATGTTGATATGTCTGTTTCCACCACTCTTCCCTGGACTGAAGCAGGTAGCTTCTCTGAGGGCGGCTCCAACAAGAAGGCTTGGAAGCCTTCCTTTGGACTTCCTCCCAAAGGAAGACATTCCAAAAGAAATTAAATAGATTCACCGAGTCTCAAAGGGTTTCACTCTTCCCCCACCCTTGCCCTAAATGTTGTCATTCCAGCAAATGTCACCTACTTGGTTATCATCTGTCTGCTATCATGCGGGAAAGGGGAAAGAAGCAATACTTGAAGATTCATATCCCTAGCTGAAGTCAGAGAGAAGCGCAACTTAAAAGCTGAGCGTAGAAGCAAGACACACATCCAATTCCAACAGCCTTCCCCTCCAAAGAGGAGAAACTCCACACACCTCTCCCTGAGGAGACACATCCCTCCTAGTATTGGCTACTGTCATTAAAAGAGCAGCAACACAAAAAGCACAACATGGAGAAGAATACGCACATGCACGTGCGCGCACACACACACAGAGAACTGAGAAGCCCGCAGATTTCCATTAAATGCAGCCTTGCAACACTGGGGCTGGGGGACTGCACCTGCACACAGCCTTGCTCTGGGAGGAGCAGAGCTCTTTTACAGGCAGCTTCAAACTGCAAACAGCAGAAGCCAGATTCTGCAATCAAAGGCACTGCCAAAAGCTACACAGGCACCGCGTGTATTCACGCATCAAGTGGCTGGCGGAGGGATTGCAACATTTGTATTCCGAGAGATTTCCACTTTGGCATCTTTGTTGCAAGTCTTCTGCAAGAAATTGTCTTGTGGTCCCAAAGGGAACGACACGGCGGGAGTAGTGGCAACGGGAAGGACGGGCGGGGGGGTCCCAATGGCAAGGACACGGCGGGGGCGGGGCTCGCAATGGGAACGACATGTCGGGGCGATGGCAATGGGAATGTCATAGTGGACTGGGCTATTTAATCACTAGGCTAGAGGCGGGGCGTGGGCTGGGGCTGGGCTGGGGGGCCGGCGGAGGGGAGGCCAGAGGGGAGCTCAGTGTAGGCCAGCAGGCTAGTATAGAGGCTAGAGCAGAGCAGCGGGTGGAGGGCCGGGTCGGGCAGAGGCTGGGATGGAGGGGAGCGGAGAGCAGAGGGGCGGGCGGAGGGCAGGCGAGGCCAGAGCAGGGCAGTGCAGGCCAGAGGGGAGGATGCAGGGCCCGGCAGGCAGAGTAGCGGGGCCAGAGCAGGGGCTAGGGCGGAAGGCAGGGGGCGGCTAGAGCAGAGGGGAGGGCGGAAGGCAGGGGGTGGGGGGCTGCAGGGGAGGCTGCAGGGGGCCGCTGGCGCGGAGTAGAGGCCAGGGTGGAGGTAGGGGGTAGTGTAGAGCAGAGGGGCGGGCGGAAGGTAGTGGCTGGGGCAGAGCCCAGGGCAGGGCGGAGCTAGGGGGGGGCTAGAGCAGAGCGGAGGGTGGAGCTACGGGCTGGGGTAGGCAGCTGCAGGCAGGCCTAGGTGAGGGCAGGATCAGGCCAGCGTCAGGCCAGGGCTAGGCTAGGGCAGGTAGCATCGGGGTAGGTAGGCTTAGGCCAGGGCTTAGGCTAGGCTTAGGCTAGGCCAGGTAGGCTTAAGGCACGTAGGCTATAAGGCATAGATAGGCTTAGGATAGGTAGGGGGTGGGGGTGGGGGTGGGGGGAGGGGGGAGGGGTGGGTGGGGGGTGGGGGGTGGGGGGAGGGCTGGGGGGGTCCAAGCTGCCAAAAGTCCTTGGAACGAGCGGAAGGCACCACCTGGTGAGTGTTACAACCCTGACAAACTTACAACTTGCTCACCAAGAGACTCTTCCTTTAGGCTTCTTTTCCCCATCTCTTTCTTTCATAGAGCTGCTCAGCACCAGTGGCAGAATCTTGCTTATTTCCTGAAACACCCGCTATCAAAGTGGACTCTCACTAGTTTATTTTTGGTTTAGCTGGTGTTGCACAGGTTCTTTTGACATTCTCTTTTCCTTTTTTGGATAGTTCTAAATCCTATCTGACAGTTAGGTATATAAAGAAAAGCATGAAGCAATAAGCGGCACTCTGTCAATCATCCTCTCATGGCTTCCTTTTTATCTGTGCCAGAAAATAATACTAAAATATACAAAAGTTGTAGACCACATTTTTCAATGCAAGCAACGATAAATAAGAAAAGGGAATCATTTCGTTCAGCCTTTGGTCCCCTTAAAAGCTCCACATGAACCCGCATGCTCACAGAACAATGTTCTGTCACCTCCAAGGAGAAAAACGGAGGGCCTGGAACAGAGATCCCACAGTGTCCCATCTCATGCTCAGCAGTCTTCTCCCACAGAAGATAAAGCATCACAAAGGAAATGGAAAGGCTTAAGTCAGACAAAGGCACAAGATCTATGTAGATCTACTTCCCCCGCCCAGCTCTTGCTAAAGTTCCATCTTCCATCACCTACTCCTTACTTGTGCTTACGTGTTTCAGGCAAAGAAGCATTTCAAAGTAGAAGAAATGCACGAGCTGAAAACCATTCTCAAATACAATAGCAGAAACGGTTGGAATTGTCCACCACTTGACAAAGGACATGCAGAATTTTCAAAGCAGTGTGCAATGCAATACAGGAACTGGTTACAATTGTCCAACACTCGACAACAGCAAGGTTCAGCACAAAGCCACCAAGAAACTCACTGGACTGAAAAGGAGACAAAGCCATGCAACATGCACATTTGCGAAGCAGGAAAGCAGAGGAAATGCAGAATTTAAAAAGGACGCTAAAATGCAATACAGGAAACGCTTGGAATTGCCCAACATTTGACAACAGCCAGGTTCAGCACAAAGCCACCAAGAAACTCACTAGACTGCAGAAGAGACGAACCAATGCAACATGCACATTTACGACACAGGAAAGCAGAGAAAAGGGAGAATTTTAAAACGATTGCGAAATACAAAAGCAGAAACAGTTGGAATTGTCCAACATTTGATAGAAGAAATGCAGAAGTTTAAAAGCACTGTGAAATGCAATAGCAGAAACGCTTGGAATTGTCCAGCACTTGACAATGGGGAGGTTCAGCACAAAGCCACAAAGAAACTCACTAGACTGCACAAGAGATGGACTGATGCAACATGCACATTTATTAAAGAGGAAAGCAGAGGAAATGCAGAATTTTAAAACGATTGTGAAAAACAAAAGCAAAAACCGTTGGAATTGTCCAACACTTGATAGAAGAAATGCAGAAGTTTAAAAGCACTGTGAAATGCAGTAGCAGAAACGCTTGGAATTGTCCAGCACTTGACAATGGGGAGGTTCAGCACAAAGCCACAAAGAAACTCACTGAACTGCAGAAGAGATGGACTCATGCAACACGCACATTTATTAAAGAGGAAAGCAGAGGAAATGCAGAATTTTAAAACGATTGCGAAAAACAAAAGCAGAAACCGTTGGAATTGTCCAACACTTGATAGAAGAAATGCAGAAGTTTAAAAGCACTGTGAAATGCAATAGCAGAAGCGCTTGGAATTGTCCAGCACTTGACAATGGGGAGGTTCAGCACAAAGCCACAAAGAAACTCACTAGACTGCAGAAGAGATGGACTCATGCAACATGCACATTTATTAAAGAGGAAAGCAGAGGAAATGGAGCATTTTAAAACAATTGTGAAATACAAAAGCAGAAAGAGTTGGAATTGTCCAACATTGAGAATGGGAGTGTTCAGCACAAAGCCACGAAGAAACTCATTGGAGCACAGAAGACAGGAACTGAAGCAACCTTCAGATTTATCAAATAAGAAAACAGAAGAGATGTAAGATTTTGTAAGACACTTTCAATCTCCTATGAATGCTTCAACAGCGGTACTCTCCAAATTCCTGGACAAAGACAAGCAGCTGGGCTTTTGTTGTTGCTTTTAATATTAATCCCATTGCAGGCCTTGGCGAGTTGATCATCCAAACTGCCCTTCTGAGGCTTTTGCTTGTTTGACTTGTAACTGAAGGGCCAGGCTGAGGAGAGAAGGGGGAAGATGAGAGGGAAGAAACCTTCTAATCGGAGAGTCAAGCAGGAAGGGAGAATGTTTTTGCTCGCTTTATCTTCCGGGCTGTTTAGCAAAGACAGCTGAAGGTTTCTTTTCTAATGATGCTTCTATTACTGCTCTTTGGAGATTGCTCCTATAGAGACACAGTTCTGCACACCAAAATCTGTATCTTAGGACGTGCTCCTAAGACAAATTGCGCTTTGCCTGCTCATTCAGAAAAAAATAATTCATTACAACTGGCCTTGTCTGAGCAACGATTAAGCCCTTTTTAGGAAACGTATCCAGAACATAGACAGAAAAAATGGTATGAGCACGGCAGGAAATTTGAATGTGTTTTTGATGAGCAGATGCGCTCTTTACACTTCTAGCTACAGCACTGCAGTTTTTCTTTCACTCGCTAGCTTTCAGTTTGGGCACAGAAATTGCAGCTGCCTCACCCGGGGCACTGCAACGGCCTTGGCGCTCTGTCCTTTTCAGCCTCAAGTGCAAGAGGCTAATTCCAACTAGACTAAGTCAGTACCAATTCTTTTCATAAGTCCTCTTCTTCTGCGGGCACTCGAGTGCCAGCTGTTGTTTCACCAGCTGTTGAAATGCAAGACTCAAATCCTGCAGGAGTCCTTTGGTTGTCTTTTTGCTTGAGGTCTTCCTTAAGAGTTTGGGACCGAGAGCTCACTGATGCACGGATGATCTTGTTTGTTTGTTCGTTCTCATGCAATTTACAGGTCAAGTAACAGAACAGCAGAGCTTTCTTATGCCATCGCTTTGCAAGACAATGGTCTTGTGAAAATGCACGAAGTTCTGATTCTTCTCAAGGTAGCTTTCACTTAATTTTCTAAGTTTGCTTAGAGAAATTCCTTGAAAATCTTTCTACTCACCAACAAATCCCCTGTTACGGCAATCGGCGGGCAGGTGCTGCTCAACAGGGGCAGCTCCCTCAGCCTCGGCGTCGCCTTCCGCAAAGGCAGCCGCAACCTCCAGAAGCTGGAAGGAAAGACAAGAAGCCCTCTGTGAAAATAGGATTTTTATGCCCTTCAGAATTTGCCCTCCTCACTTCAGAATGCAATGGAAACTCCAGATGCAGATTATTACTGTCAAACATTAAGGTTACATTTCTTTATTGTCAGTCAGCATCTCTGGTTGCCCTTCTGCTGTTGAAGGAATTCTGCTTCTACTAGGACTGTTGCTTTGCAAGCCAAGACGGCCACTCGTACAAACGGCCGCTGCTTTTCTGAACGCCGCCGCCACTCCACTGTCTCTTCAGTGAGGCCATTTTACTCAATCTGAGGCTCACTTTGCATCTTGCTTTTTCACAGGCTATATGAAAAGGAGGCTATGTTATGCTACTGAGCATCATTCAAGAGAGCCTCTTTTAGTATCACAACTGAATCCCCACTTACAGTATAGCAGGGGCTTACATTTCAATTTCTTGTTTTATTTGGCTGCTCAGGAGAGGCTCTCAGGACTCTCTCCATTACAGCTCAAGTTTTCTCTGGAAGATCCGCCATGTGCTAAAACACACTCTATGCATCTAGGGAAAGGCGCCTTGTGGTAGGAGCTTCCGCTGCCTGAGCCTGCACTGGAGCACAAGCAAAGGCGCTCTAGGCTAACTTCATCATTAGGTCTTGGAAGCTCGTTTTAGATCATACTTTTCTGAATAGGAATGGCCCCTGTTTTAGACGGTAAGACCCTTCAAGAACCCATTCTAAAATTGAGTCAGGTGAGAGATGCAAGTTTCCTCATAGCTCCTGTCTAACGTCTGATACAGGTAACAAGCTTTCCTGTCCTAAATGAAGGACGCAAAGATCTCTCAACTATGCATTGATATGCCCTCCCTGTGTCTCACTTTGAAGCCTCAAAGGGTAAAGGAGGAGTTCCGAGCAGAGCCCGAGCAAAACGCACAGGAAGACCAGGCTTCTGCGGCAGCCAGAGAGGAACGCGCACCTCCTGCCGAGCTGGAAAGCTCCAAGGTCAAAGAGCCGGACGGAGACAAGCTTCGCCTGCAGCAGCAGGTAACTGCATTTATTTAGTTCTCTTGTCCTCCCTCTCTCTTCCTAAAGAATCCCTTATTTCTTAAGTAAGCGGCATGCTAAATGGAGCAATGAAGTGAGGCAAGCGCGTTCTGGCAGTGTTGTAGGGAACATCTGCTCTCGCCGGAGGAAGCAGTGACAAGGGCTGCCGCACACGGGGCTGCGGAACTGAAAGAGCTGGGGCAAAGAGAGCCTCAAGAGCTGCGGGGCATCACACAAGAACCAAACAGGTAGGAGAAAACCTCTAAGATCTCCACCCTCCTGCGTCAAAATGGGACAAGATCCACTTCAATCAAGAGGGAAATGGGCTCGCCCATTCCAGCAAAGGAATACACTGCAGTGTCCCTCAGCTCAGGATGGCCCATTTAGAAAAGGGAACAGTCCTGCATTATAGCAAATCTAGGCCTAAGGCCACTCAAGCCTGCTTTTTAGGCTGTGCTCATTGTTGTACTGCACCAAGCTTCCTTTTTGAGTCAAAACTTCAAATTCTAAGCAGAGCTGCTGCATTCAGAAAGAGGTATTTCTTACCTTCCAGCTACTCTACGAACATTTCTTTTAGCGGTACTTATCTTTCTTTCACATAGGGGTATTTTTTAAATGAAATGCTGGGTTTTATTAGCTGCCCTGGACATAAAGGCCTTCAGGCGCTCGTCTGAAAACAACCCCAAGCTTTTACTACGCACATCCTTTGATACATTCCATTTCACCCACAGCAGGCTCGAGCAAGAACAACAAGAGGAAGAGGAAGACAGCAACTGCAAGATGGCACTGGGAGTTCTGCTGCTAGAGTAGGCACTGTTCATTCTAGGAGAGTAGGCACTGTTCATTCTAGGAAAATAAAAGGAGAACATGCAGGATCCTCCATCTCGCTCAATACAAGAGAGGGATACACGCCTGAGAACAGCAGTATACAGCCATGGAGACCCTATTGTCAGGGAACTTCATGGTCAAATCAGAGGCTCTTGCAAAAAGGAGAAGCACTAAACGAAAGCACCTAGACAAATTCTAGAAAGCCAGAGGCCGTGATACTTAAAATACGCAGGTCTGCAGAGACATCCTCACTTCTCTGGCGCCAACCCACCTGTTCCACTGAAAACATGGAGTTTATAACCCCCCACTCAGCGACAAAAAGCGAGAGCACATCCCCACCAAGAAGCAGCAGGGGCAGCTCCATAACCACAAGCGGGCACCGCTCACACGCCCTGCTCTGCCCACCCTGCTCACACAGCCTGCTTTGGAACAAGCCTCTCCCAGACGGGAAGCGGAGCGTTAACTCCAGCCTGCCGCCAACGCTGCAGTACACGCTGGGCATTCAGTGTTGAGCTGAGCTTGCTGACGCACACACAATTCCACAAGCCTGGACACCTGGGCTAAGCATGGAAATTAAGCCTCCTCCGCCCCTCCCGCAAATACACTAACAGCAATTCTTCCCAAAGCACGCACCCGTTTTACGCCTTATCTTAACAGGAAAAAAGAGACGACTTTCGCCCAGAAATACCCCAAAATTAACACATCCAATTCTCTGGCACACTCTAAAGGAAGCTCCTACCCACCATGCATACTCCAGAACGGGACGAACCACCTCCCCGTGGGTTGGGGCCTGACCTCTCACTGAGCCGTGCCCGGCTTTCGCCTGCGCTCTCCTTCTCTTTGCTTCACCGTCCCTACTGAGTTGGCGGCACTCCCCCTGCACCGCTTCTTTTTGCATCAGTACAAGCAACTCGAGTTGGGACATGGCAAAAAGGAAACACCACTAGCGAAGTACCCAGCTGCTTTCCAGCACTTAGCAGACCACAGGGGTGCATTCCTCCCATTCCCAAAGTAGTCTTCCCCGATTCTATCTGTCCGATATCTCCTGGATGCAACCTACCAGCAGAATAGAATGCTGCTTATAGGAGCTCCGTCAAGGGAAAAAAACAGTTACTCAAGGCACTACGATTACTAACACCCTTAACTTTGCTATTGAGACGCTGCGCTTGTGCCAGCTTTGCAAGAGGAAGCATTGGTATTTTTTCTACTTTTTCCTTCCAAGTAGTATTCGGACTTGCCAAAGGAAACACTTAAAGAACGCTCAACGATATCCAAACTTAAAAGGTCTTCATTACCTTTTTCCTCATGAGAATTTCTGAGACACGGGATTTAGCAATTCAAGGACAAGGATAGGGAACCTCTTCCAGTAACTCCTGAGGTTGAAAATACGACCTACTTACCCACCATAGCCATTCTGCCCCCCAGCACTCATTTCATTACATCACACATTTGGGGTCTCCTCCTTAATTTCACTGCCTTCACACTCATTCCAACAGTTCCACTCATTCCGCGCATTTCAGCAAGAACATCATGCTCCCTTACTACTACAAGAAAGAACCACGAGAAAGCTTTTCTTTTTATCTGGGCCACAAGAACAACAACAGTAGTTACTGGCTTCACTTTGACAACAGTGATGCCAAAGGGAAAAAAAAATCCCCAGGGTGAGGGGCTTGCGCACTTTTCCAGACCCTCCAGATCTTTCTTTGTTCGCTTTTGCTTTGTTTTCTGCTTTTATTTTTTTTTAAAACAGTGACCACACTCTAACAGCTGGTAGTGTGTCAATAAGAAGAACGGGTGCTTTGATGTTGATATGTCTGTTTCCACCACTCTTCCCTGGACTGAAGCAGGTAGCTTCTCTGAGGGCGGCTCCAACAAGAAGGTTTGGAAGCCTTCCTTTGGACTTCCTCCCAAAGGAAGACATTCCAAAAGAAATTAAATAGATTCACCGAGTCTCAAAGGGTTTCACTCTTCCCCCACCCTTGCCCTAAATGTTGTCATTCCAGCAAATGTCACCTACTTGGTTATCATCTGTCTGCTATCATGCGGGAAAGGGGAAAGAAGCAATACTTGAAGATTCATATCCCTAGCTGAAGTCAGAGAGAAGCGCAACTTAAAAGCTGAGCGTAGAAGCAAGACACACATCCAATTCCAACAGCCTTCCCCTCCAAAGAGGAGAAACTCCACACACCTCTCCCTGAGGAGACACATCCCTCCTAGTATTGGCTACTGTCATTAAAAGAGCAGCAACACAAAAAGCACAACATGGAGAAGAATACGCACATGCACGTGCGCGCACACACACACAGAGAACTGAGAAGCCCGCAGATTTCCATTAAATGCAGCCTTGCAACACTGGGGCTGGGGGACTGCACCTGCACACAGCCTTGCTCTGGGAGGAGCAGAGCTCTTTTACAGGCAGCTTCAAACTGCAAACAGCAGAAGCCAGATTCTGCAATCAAAGGCACTGCCAAAAGCTACACAGGCACCGCGTGTATTCACGCATCAAGTGGCTGGCGGAGGGATTGCAACATTTGTATTCCGAGAGATTTCCACTTTGGCATCTTTGTTGCAAGTCTTCTGCAAGAAATTGTCTTGTGGTCCCAAAGGGAACGACACGGCGGGAGTAGTGGCAACGGGAAGGACGGGCGGGGGGGTCCCAATGGCAAGGACACGGCGGGGGCGGGGCTCGCAATGGGAACGACATGTCGGGGCGATGGCAATGGGAATGTCATAGTGGACTGGGCTATTTAATCACTAGGCTAGAGGCGGGGCGTGGGCTGGGGCTGGGCTGGGGGGCCGGCGGAGGGGAGGCCAGAGGGGAGCTCAGTGTAGGCCAGCAGGCTAGTATAGAGGCTAGAGCAGAGCAGCGGGTGGAGGGCCGGGTCGGGCAGAGGCTGGGATGGAGGGGAGCGGAGAGCAGAGGGGCGGGCGGAGGGCAGGCGAGGCCAGAGCAGGGCAGTGCAGGCCAGAGGGGAGGGTGCAGGGCCCGGCAGGCAGAGTAGCGGGGCCAGAGCAGGGGCTAGGGCGGAAGGCAGGGGGCGGCTAGAGCAGAGGGGAGGGCGGAAGGCAGGGGGTGGGGGGCTGCAGGGGAGGCTGCAGGGGGCCGCTGGCGCGGAGTAGAGGCCAGGGTGGAGGTAGGGGGTAGTGTAGAGCAGAGGGGCGGGCGGAAGGTAGTGGCTGGGGCAGAGCCCAGGGCAGGGCGGAGCTAGGGGGGGGCTAGAGCAGAGCGGAGGGTGGAGCTACGGGCTGGGGTAGGCAGCTGCAGGCAGGCCTAGGTGAGGGCAGGATCAGGCCAGCGTCAGGCCAGGGCTAGGCTAGGGCAGGTAGCATCGGGGTAGGTAGGCTTAGGCCAGGGCTTAGGCTAGGCTTAGGCTAGGCCAGGTAGGCTTAAGGCACGTAGGCTATAAGGCATAGATAGGCTTAGGATAGGTAGGGGGTGGGGGTGGGGGTGGGGGGAGGGGGGAGGATTGGGGGGAGGGGGAGGGCTGGGGGGGTCCAAGCTGCCAAAAGTCCTTGGAACGAGCGGAAGGCACCACCTGGTGAGTGTTACAACCCTGACAAACTTACAACTTGCTCACCAAGAGACTCTTCCTTTAGGCTTCTTTTCCCCATCTCTTTCTTTCATAGAGCTGCTCAGCACCAGTGGCAGAATCTTGCTTATTTCCTGAAACACCCGCTATCAAAGTGGACTCTCACTAGTTTATTTTTGGTTTAGCTGGTGTTGCACAGGTTCTTTTGACATTCTCTTTTCCTTTTTTGGATAGTTCTAAATCCTATCTGACAGTTAGGTATATAAAGAAAAGCATGAAGCAATAAGCGGCACTCTGTCAATCATCCTCTCATGGCTTCCTTTTTATCTGTGCCAGAAAATAATACTAAAATATACAAAAGTTGTAGACCACATTTTTCAATGCAAGCAACGATAAATAAGAAAAGGGAATCATTTCGTTCAGCCTTTGGTCCCCTTAAAAGCTCCACATGAACCCGCATGCTCACAGAACAATGTTCTGTCACCTCCAAGGAGAAAAACGGAGGGCCTGGAACAGAGATCCCACAGTGTCCCATCTCATGCTCAGCAGTCTTCTCCCACAGAAGATAAAGCATCACAAAGGAAATGGAAAGGCTTAAGTCAGACAAAGGCACAAGATCTATGTAGATCTACTTCCCCCGCCCAGCTCTTGCTAAAGTTCCATCTTCCATCACCTACTCCTTACTTGTGCTTACGTGTTTCAGGCAAAGAAGCATTTCAAAGTAGAAGAAATGCACGAGCTGAAAACCATTCTCAAATACAATAGCAGAAACGGTTGGAATTGTCCACCACTTGACAAAGGACATGCAGAATTTTCAAAGCAGTGTGCAATGCAATACAGGAACTGGTTACAATTGTCCAACACTCGACAACAGCAAGGTTCAGCACAAAGCCACCAAGAAACTCACTGGACTGAAAAGGAGACAAAGCCATGCAACATGCACATTTGCGAAGCAGGAAAGCAGAGGAAATGCAGAATTTAAAAAGGACGCTAAAATGCAATACAGGAAACGCTTGGAATTGCCCAACATTTGACAACAGCCAGGTTCAGCACAAAGCCACCAAGAAACTCACTAGACTGCAGAAGAGACGAACCAATGCAACATGCACATTTACGACACAGGAAAGCAGAGAAAAGGGAGAATTTTAAAACGATTGCGAAATACAAAAGCAGAAACAGTTGGAATTGTCCAACATTTGATAGAAGAAATGCAGAAGTTTAAAAGCACTGTGAAATGCAATAGCAGAAACGCTTGGAATTGTCCAGCACTTGACAATGGGGAGGTTCAGCACAAAGCCACAAAGAAACTCACTGAACTGTAGAAGAGATGGACTCATGCAACACGCACATTTATTAAAGAGGAAAGCAGAGGAAATGCAGAATTTTAAAACGATTGCGAAAAACAAAAGCAGAAACCGTTGGAATTGTCCAACACTTGATAGAAGAAATGCAGAAGTTTAAAAGCACTGTGAAATGCAATAGCAGAAGCGCTTGGAATTGTCCAGCACTTGACAATGGGGAGGTTCAGCACAAAGCCACAAAGAAACTCACTAGACTGCAGAAGAGATGGACTCATGCAACATGCACATTTATTAAAGAGGAAAGCAGAGGAAATGGAGCATTTTAAAACCATTGTGAAATACAAAAGCAGAAAGAGTTGGAATTGTCCAACATTGAGAACGGGAGTGTTCAGCACAAAGCCACGAAGAAACTCATTGGAGCACAGAAGACAGGAACTGAAGCAACCTTCAGATTTATCAAATAAGAAAACAGAAGAGATGTAAGATTTTGTAAGACACTTTCAATCTCCTATGAATGCTTCAATAGCGGTACTCTCCAAATTCCTGGACAAAGACAAGCAGCTGGGCTTTTGTTGTTGCTTTTAATATTAATCCCATTGCAGGCCTTGGCGAGTTGATCATCCAAACTGCCCTTCTGAGGCTTTTGCTTGTTTGACTTGTAACTGAAGGGCCAGGCTGAGGAGAGAAGGGGGAAGATGAGAGGGAAGAAACCTTCTAATCGGAGAGTCAAGCAGGAAGGGAGAATGTTTTTGCTCGCTTTATCTTCCGGGCTGTTTAGCAAAGACAGCTGAAGGTTTCTTTTCTAATGATGCTTCTATTACTGCTCTTTGGAGATTGCTCCTATAGAGACACAGTTCTGCACACCAAAATCTGTATCTTAGGACGTGCTCCTAAGACAAATTGCGCTTTGCCTGCTCATTCAGAAAAAAATAATTCATTACAACTGGCCTTGTCTGAGCAACGATTAAGCCCTTTTTAGGAAACGTATCCAGAACATAGACAGAAAAAATGGTATGAGCACGGCAGGAAATTTGAATGTGTTTTTGATGAGCAGATGCGCTCTTTACACTTCTAGCTACAGCACTGCAGTTTTTCTTTCACTCGCTAGCTTTCAGTTTGGGCACAGAAATTGCAGCTGCCTCACCCGGGGCACTGCAACGGCCTTGGCGCTCTGTCCTTTTCAGCCTCAAGTGCAAGAGGCTAATTCCAACTAGACTAAGTCAGTACCAATTCTTTTCATAAGTCCTCTTCTTCTGCGGGCACTCGAGTGCCAGCTGTTGTTTCACCAGCTGTTGAAATGCAAGACTCAAATCCTGCAGGAGTCCTTTGGTTGTCTTTTTGCTTGAGGTCTTCCTTAAGAGTTTGGGACCGAGAGCTCACTGATGCACGGATGATCTTGTTTGTTCGTTCTCATGCAATTTACAGGTCAAGTAACAGAACAGCAGAGCTTTCTTATGCCATCGCTTTGCAAGACAATGGTCTTGTGAAAATGCACGAAGTTCTGATTCTTCTCAAGGTAGCTTTCACTTAATTTTCTAAGTTTGCTTAGAGAAATTCCTTGAAAATCTTTCTACTCACCAACAAATCCCCTGTTACGGCAATCGGCGGGCAGGTGCTGCTCAACAGGGGCAGCTCCCTCAGCCTCGGCGTCGCCTTCCGCAAAGGCAGCCGCAACCTCCAGAAGCTGGAAGGAAAGACAAGAAGCCCTCTGTGAAAATAGGATTTTTATGCCCTTCAGAATTTGCCCTCCTCACTTCAGAATGCAATGGAAACTCCAGATGCAGATTATTACTGTCAAACATTAAGGTTACATTTCTTTATTGTCAGTCAGCATCTCTGGTTGCCCTTCTGCTGTTGAAGGAATTCTGCTTCTACTAGGACTGTTGCTTTGCAAGCCAAGACGGCCACTCGTACAAACGGCCGCTGCTTTTCTGAACGCCGCCGCCACTCCACTGTCTCTTCAGTGAGGCCATTTTACTCAATCTGAGGCTCACTTTGCATCTTGCTTTTTCACAGGCTATATGAAAAGGAGGCTATGTTATGCTACTGAGCATCATTCAAGAGAGCCTCTTTTAGTATCACAACTGAATCCCCACTTACAGTATAGCAGGGGCTTACATTTCAATTTCTTGTTTTATTTGGCTGCTCAGGAGAGGCTCTCAGGACTCTCTCCATTACAGCTCAAGTTTTCTCTGGAAGATCCGCCATGTGCTAAAACACACTCTATGCATCTAGGGAAAGGCGCCTTGTGGTAGGAGCTTCCGCTGCCTGAGCCTGCACTGGAGCACAAGCAAAGGCGCTCTAGGCTAACTTCATCATTAGGTCTTGGAAGCTCGTTTTAGATCATACTTTTCTGAATAGGAATGGCCCCTGTTTTAGACGGTAAGACCCTTCAAGAACCCATTCTAAAATTGAGTCAGGTGAGAGATGCAAGTTTCCTCATAGCTCCTGTCTAACGTCTGATACAGGTAACAAGCTTTCCTGTCCTAAATGAAGGACGCAAAGATCTCTCAACTATGCATTGATATGCCCTCCCTGTGTCTCACTTTGAAGCCTCAAAGGGTAAAGGAGGAGTTCCGAGCAGAGCCCGAGCAAAACGCACAGGAAGACCAGGCTTCTGCGGCAGCCAGAGAGGAACGCGCACCTCCTGCCGAGCTGGAAAGCTCCAAGGTCAAAGAGCCGGACGGAGACAAGCTTCGCCTGCAGCAGCAGGTAACTGCATTTATTTAGTTCTCTTGTCCTCCCTCTCTCTTCCTAAAGAATCCCTTATTTCTTAAGTAAGCGGCATGCTAAATGGAGCAATGAAGTGAGGCAAGCGCGTTCTGGCAGTGTTGTAGGGAACATCTGCTCTCGCCGGAGGAAGCAGTGACAAGGGCTGCCGCACACGGGGCTGCGGAACTGAAAGAGCTGGGGCAAAGAGAGCCTCAAGAGCTGCGGGGCATCACACAAGAACCAAACAGGTAGGAGAAAACCTCTAAGATCTCCACCCTCCTGCGTCAAAATGGGACAAGATCCACTTCAATCAAGAGGGAAATGGGCTCGCCCATTCCAGCAAAGGAATACACTGCAGTGTCCCTCAGCTCAGGATGGCCCATTTAGAAAAGGGAACAGTCCTGCATTATAGCAAATCTAGGCCTAAGGCCACTCAAGCCTGCTTTTTAGGCTGTGCTCATTGTTGTACTGCACCAAGCTTCCTTTTTGAGTCAAAACTTCAAATTCTAAGCAGAGCTGCTGCATTCAGAAAGAGGTATTTCTTACCTTCCAGCTACTCTACGAACATTTCTTTTAGCGGTACTTATCTTTCTTTCACATAGGGGTATTTTTTAAATGAAATGCTGGGTTTTATTAGCTGCCCTGGACATAAAGGCCTTCAGGCGCTCGTCTGAAAACAACCCCAAGCTTTTACTACGCACATCCTTTGATACATTCCATTTCACCCACAGCAGGCTCGAGCAAGAACAACAAGAGGAAGAGGAAGACAGCAACTGCAAGATGGCACTGGGAGTTCTGCTGCTAGAGTAGGCACTGTTCATTCTAGGAGAGTAGGCACTGTTCATTCTAGGAAAATAAAAGGAGAACATGCAGGATCCTCCATCTCGCTCAATACAAGAGAGGGATACACGCCTGAGAACAGCAGTATACAGCCATGGAGACCCTATTGTCAGGGAACTTCATGGTCAAATCAGAGGCTCTTGCAAAAAGGAGAAGCACTAAACGAAAGCACCTAGACAAATTCTAGAAAGCCAGAGGCCGTGATACTTAAAATACGCAGGTCTGCAGAGACATCCTCACTTCTCTGGCGCCAACCCACCTGTTCCACTGAAAACATGGAGTTTATAACCCCCCACTCAGCGACAAAAAGCGAGAGCACATCCCCACCAAGAAGCAGCAGGGGCAGCTCCATAACCACAAGCGGGCACCGCTCACACGCCCTGCTCTGCCCACCCTGCTCACACAGCCTGCTTTGGAACAAGCCTCTCCCAGACGGGAAGCGGAGCGTTAACTCCAGCCTGCCGCCAACGCTGCAGTACACGCTGGGCATTCAGTGTTGAGCTGAGCTTGCTGACGCACACACAATTCCACAAGCCTGGACACCTGGGCTAAGCATGGAAATTAAGCCTCCTCCGCCCCTCCCGCAAATACACTAACAGCAATTCTTCCCAAAGCACGCACCCGTTTTACGCCTTATCTTAACAGGAAAAAAGAGACGACTTTCGCCCAGAAATACCCCAAAATTAACACATCCAATTCTCTGGCACACTCTAAAGGGAGCTCCTACCCACCATGCATACTCCAGAACGGGACGAACCACCTCCCCGTGGGTTGGGGCCTGACCTCTCACTGAGCCGTGCCCGGCTTTCGCCTGCGCTCTCCTTCTCTTTGCTTCACCGTCCCTACTGAGTTGGCGGCACTCCCCCTGCACCGCTTCTTTTTGCATCAGTACAAGCAACTCGAGTTGGGACATGGCAAAAAGGAAACACCACTAGCGAAGTACCCAGCTGCTTTCCAGCACTTAGCAGACCACAGGGGTGCATTCCTCCCATTCCCAAAGTAGTCTTCCCCGATTCTATCTGTCCGATATCTCCTGGATGCAACCTACCAGCAGAATAGAATGCTGCTTATAGGAGCTCCGTCAAGGGAAAAAAACAGTTACTCAAGGCACTACGATTACTAACACCCTTAACTTTGCTATTGAGACGCTGCGCTTGTGCCAGCTTTGCAAGAGGAAGCATTGGTATTTTTTCTACTTTTTCCTTCCAAGTAGTATTCGGACTTGCCAAAGGAAACACTTAAAGAACGCTCAACGATATCCAAACTTAAAAGGTCTTCATTACCTTTTTCCTCATGAGAATTTCTGAGACACGGGATTTAGCAATTCAAGGACAAGGATAGGGAACCTCTTCCAGTAACTCCTGAGGTTGAAAATACGACCTACTTACCCACCATAGCCATTCTGCCCCCCAGCACTCATTTCATTACATCACACATTTGGGGTCTCCTCCTTAATTTCACTGCCTTCACACTCATTCCAACAGTTCCACTCATTCCGCGCATTTCAGCAAGAACATCATGCTCCCTTACTACTACAAGAAAGAACCACGAGAAAGCTTTTCTTTTTATCTGGGCCACAAGAACAACAACAGTAGTTACTGGCTTCACTTTGACAACAGTGATGCCAAAGGGAAAAAAAAATCCCCAGGGTGAGGGGCTTGCGCACTTTTCCAGACCCTCCGGATCTTTCTTTGTTCGCTTTTGCTTTGTTTTCTGCTTTTATTTTTTTTTAAAACAGTGACCACACTCTAACAGCTGGTAGTGTGTCAATAAGAAGAACGGGTGCTTTGATGTTGATATGTCTGTTTCCACCACTCTTCCCTGGACTGAAGCAGGTAGCTTCTCTGAGGGCGGCTCCAACAAGAAGGCTTGGAAGCCTTCCTTTGGACTTCCTCCCAAAGGAAGACATTCCAAAAGAAATTAAATAGATTCACCGAGTCTCAAAGGGTTTCACTCTTCCCCCACCCTTGCCCTAAATGTTGTCATTCCAGCAAATGTCACCTACTTGGTTATCATCTGTCTGCTATCATGCGGGAAAGGGGAAAGAAGCAATACTTGAAGATTCATATCCCTAGCTGAAGTCAGAGAGAAGCGCAACTTAAAAGCTGAGCGTAGAAGCAAGACACACATCCAATTCCAACAGCCTTCCCCTCCAAAGAGGAGAAACTCCACACACCTCTCCCTGAGGAGACACATCCCTCCTAGTATTGGCTACTGTCATTAAAAGAGCAGCAACACAAAAAGCACAACATGGAGAAGAATACGCACATGCACGTGCGCGCACACACACACAGAGAACTGAGAAGCCCGCAGATTTCCATTAAATGCAGCCTTGCAACACTGGGGCTGGGGGACTGCACCTGCACACAGCCTTGCTCTGGGAGGAGCAGAGCTCTTTTACAGGCAGCTTCAAACTGCAAACAGCAGAAGCCAGATTCTGCAATCAAAGGCACTGCCAAAAGCTACACAGGCACCGTGTGTATTCACGCATCAAGTGGCTGGCGGAGGGATTGCAACATTTGTATTCCGAGAGATTTCCACTTTGGCATCTTTGTTGCAAGTCTTCTGCAAGAAATTGTCTTGTGGTCCCAAAGGGAACGACACGGCGGGAGTAGTGGCAACGGGAAGGACGGGCGGGGGGGTCCCAATGGCAAGGACACGGCGGGGGCGGGGCTCGCAATGGGAACGACATGTCGGGGCGATGGCAATGGGAATGTCATAGTGGACTGGGCTATTTAATCACTAGGCTAGAGGCGGGGCGTGGGCTGGGGCTGGGCTGGGGGGCCGGCAGAGGGGAGGCCAGAGGGGAGCTCAGTGTAGGCCAGCAGGCTAGTATAGAGGCTAGAGCAGAGCAGCGGGTGGAGGGCCGGGTCGGGCAGAGGCTGGGATGGAGGGGAGCGGAGAGCAGAGGGGCGGGCGGAGGGCAGGCGAGGCCAGAGCAGGGCAGTGCAGGCCAGAGGGGAGGGTGCAGGGCCCGGCAGGCAGAGTAGCGGGGCCAGAGCAGGGGCTAGGGCGGAAGGCAGGGGGCGGCTAGAGCAGAGGGGAGGGCGGAAGGCAGGGGGTGGGGGGCTGCAGGGGAGGCTGCAGGGGGCCGCTGGCGCGGAGTAGAGGCCAGGGTGGAGGTAGGGGGTAGTGTAGAGCAGAGGGGCGGGCGGAAGGTAGTGGCTGGGGCAGAGCCCAGGGCAGGGCGGAGCTAGGGGGGGGCTAGAGCAGAGCGGAGGGTGGAGCTACGGGCTGGGGTAGGCAGCTGCAGGCAGGCCTAGGTGAGGGCAGGATCAGGCCAGCGTCAGGCCAGGGCTAGGCTAGGGCAGGTAGCATCGGGGTAGGTAGGCTTAGGCCAGGGCTTAGGCTAGGCTTAGGCTAGGCCAGGTAGGCTTAAGGCACGTAGGCTATAAGGCATAGATAGGCTTAGGATAGGTAGGGGGTGGGGGTGGGGGTGGGGGGAGGGGGGAGGGGTGGGTGGGGGGTGGGGGGTGGGGGGAGGGCTGGGGGGGTCCAAGCTGCCAAAAGTCCTTGGAACGAGCGGAAGGCACCACCTGGTGAGTGTTACAACCCTGACAAACTTACAACTTGCTCACCAAGAGACTCTTCCTTTAGGCTTCTTTTCCCCATCTCTTTCTTTCATAGAGCTGCTCAGCACCAGTGGCAGAATCTTGCTTATTTCCTGAAACACCCGCTATCAAAGTGGACTCTCACTAGTTTATTTTTGGTTTAGCTGGTGTTGCACAGGTTCTTTTGACATTCTCTTTTCCTTTTTTGGATAGTTCTAAATCCTATCTGACAGTTAGGTATATAAAGAAAAGCATGAAGCAATAAGCGGCACTCTGTCAATCATCCTCTCATGGCTTCCTTTTTATCTGTGCCAGAAAATAATACTAAAATATACAAAAGTTGTAGACCACATTTTTCAATGCAAGCAACGATAAATAAGAAAAGGGAATCATTTCGTTCAGCCTTTGGTCCCCTTAAAAGCTCCACATGAACCCGCATGCTCACAGAACAATGTTCTGTCACCTCCAAGGAGAAAAACGGAGGGCCTGGAACAGAGATCCCACAGTGTCCCATCTCATGCTCAGCAGTCTTCTCCCACAGAAGATAAAGCATCACAAAGGAAATGGAAAGGCTTAAGTCAGACAAAGGCACAAGATCTATGTAGATCTACTTCCCCCGCCCAGCTCTTGCTAAAGTTCCATCTTCCATCACCTACTCCTTACTTGTGCTTACGTGTTTCAGGCAAAGAAGCATTTCAAAGTAGAAGAAATGCACGAGCTGAAAACCATTCTCAAATACAATAGCAGAAACGGTTGGAATTGTCCACCACTTGACAAAGGACATGCAGAATTTTCAAAGCAGTGTGCAATGCAATACAGGAACTGGTTACAATTGTCCAACACTCGACAACAGCAAGGTTCAGCACAAAGCCACCAAGAAACTCACTGGACTGAAAAGGAGACAAAGCCATGCAACATGCACATTTGCGAAGCAGGAAAGCAGAGGAAATGCAGAATTTAAAAAGGACGCTAAAATGCAATACAGGAAACGCTTGGAATTGCCCAACATTTGACAACAGCCAGGTTCAGCACAAAGCCACCAAGAAACTCACTAGACTGCAGAAGAGACGAACCAATGCAACATGCACATTTACGACACAGGAAAGCAGAGAAAAGGGAGAATTTTAAAACGATTGCGAAATACAAAAGCAGAAACAGTTGGAATTGTCCAACATTTGATAGAAGAAATGCAGAAGTTTAAAAGCACTGTGAAATGCAATAGCAGAAACGCTTGGAATTGTCCAGCACTTGACAATGGGGAGGTTCAGCACAAAGCCACAAAGAAACTCACTAGACTGCACAAGAGATGGACTGATGCAACATGCACATTTATTAAAGAGGAAAGCAGAGGAAATGCAGAATTTTAAAACGATTGTGAAAAACAAAAGCAAAAACCGTTGGAATTGTCCAACACTTGATAGAAGAAATGCAGAAGTTTAAAAGCACTGTGAAATGCAGTAGCAGAAACGCTTGGAATTGTCCAGCACTTGACAATGGGGAGGTTCAGCACAAAGCCACAAAGAAACTCACTGAACTGCAGAAGAGATGGACTCATGCAACACGCACATTTATTAAAGAGGAAAGCAGAGGAAATGCAGAATTTTAAAACGATTGCGAAAAACAAAAGCAGAAACCGTTGGAATTGTCCAACACTTGATAGAAGAAATGCAGAAGTTTAAAAGCACTGTGAAATGCAATAGCAGAAGCGCTTGGAATTGTCCAGCACTTGACAATGGGGAGGTTCAGCACAAAGCCACAAAGAAACTCACTAGACTGCAGAAGAGATGGACTCATGCAACATGCACATTTATTAAAGAGGAAAGCAGAGGAAATGGAGCATTTTAAAACAATTGTGAAATACAAAAGCAGAAAGAGTTGGAATTGTCCAACATTGAGAACGGGAGTGTTCAGCACAAAGCCACGAAGAAACTCATTGGAGCACAGAAGACAGGAACTGAAGCAACCTTCAGATTTATCAAATAAGAAAACAGAAGAGATGTAAGATTTTGTAAGACACTTTCAATCTCCTATGAATGCTTCAATAGCGGTACTCTCCAAATTCCTGGACAAAGACAAGCAGCTGGGCTTTTGTTGTTGCTTTTAATATTAATCCCATTGCAGGCCTTGGCGAGTTGATCATCCAAAGTGCCCTTCTGAGGCTTTTGCTTGTTTGACTTGTAACTGAAGGGCCAGGCTGAGGAGAGAAGGGGGAAGATGAGAGGGAAGAAACCTTCTAATCGGAGAGTCAAGCAGGAAGGGAGAATGTTTTTGCTCGCTTTATCTTCCGGGCTGTTTAGCAAAGACAGCTGAAGGTTTCTTTTCTAATGATGCTTCTATTACTGCTCTTTGGAGATTGCTCCTATAGAGACACAGTTCTGCACACCAAAATCTGTATCTTAGGACGTGCTCCTAAGACAAATTGCGCTTTGCCTGCTCATTCAGAAAAAAATAATTCATTACAACTGGCCTTGTCTGAGCAACGATTAAGCCCTTTTTAGGAAACGTATCCAGAACATAGACAGAAAAAATGGTATGAGCACGGCAGGAAATTTGAATGTGTTTTTGATGAGCAGATGCGCTCTTTGCACTTCTAGCTACAGCACTGCAGTTTTTCTTTCACTCGCTAGCTTTCAGTTTGGGCACAGAAATTGCAGCTGCCTCACCCGGGGCACTGCAACGGCCTTGGCGCTCTGTCCTTTTCAGCCTCAAGTGCAAGAGGCTAATTCCAACTAGACTAAGTCAGTACCAATTCTTTTCATAAGTCCTCTTCTTCTGCGGGCACTCGAGTGCCAGCTGTTGTTTCACCAGCTGTTGAAATGCAAGACTCAAATCCTGCAGGAGTCCTTTGGTTGTCTTTTTGCTTGAGGTCTTCCTTAAGAGTTTGGGACCGAGAGCTCACTGATGCACGGATGATCTTGTTTGTTCGTTCTCATGCAATTTACAGGTCAAGTAACAGAACAGCAGAGCTTTCTTATGCCATCGCTTTGCAAGACAATGGTCTTGTGAAAATGCACGAAGTTCTGATTCTTCTCAAGGTAGCTTTCACTTAATTTTCTAAGTTTGCTTAGAGAAATTCCTTGAAAATCTTTCTACTCACCAACAAATCCCCTGTTACGGCAATCGGCGGGCAGGTGCTGCTCAACAGGGGCAGCTCCCTCAGCCTCGGCGTCGCCTTCCGCAAAGGCAGCCGCAACCTCCAGAAGCTGGAAGGAAAGACAAGAAGCCCTCTGTGAAAATAGGATTTTTATGCCCTTCAGAATTTGCCCTCCTCACTTCAGAATGCAATGGAAACTCCAGATGCAGATTATTACTGTCAAACATTAAGGTTACATTTCTTTATTGTCAGTCAGCATCTCTGGTTGCCCTTCTGCTGTTGAAGGAATTCTGCTTCTACTAGGACTGTTGCTTTGCAAGCCAAGACGGCCACTCGTACAAACGGCCGCTGCTTTTCTGAACGCCGCCGCCACTCCACTGTCTCTTCAGTGAGGCCATTTTACTCAATCTGAGGCTCACTTTGCATCTTGCTTTTTCACAGGCTATATGAAAAGGAGGCTATGTTATGCTACTGAGCATCATTCAAGAGAGCCTCTTTTAGCATCACAACTGAATCCCCACTTACAGTATAGCAGGGGCTTACATTTCAATTTCTTGTTTTATTTGGCTGCTCAGGAGAGGCTCTCAGGACTCTCTCCATTACAGCTCAAGTTTTCTCTGGAAGATCCGCCATGTGCTAAAACACACTCTATGCATCTAGGGAAAGGCGCCTTGTGGTAGGAGCTTCCGCTGCCTGAGCCTGCACTGGAGCACAAGCAAAGGCGCTCTAGGCTAACTTCATCATTAGGTCTTGGAAGCTCGTTTTAGATCATACTTTTCTGAATAGGAATGGCCCCTGTTTTAGACGGTAAGACCCTTCAAGAACCCATTCTAAAATTGAGTCAGGTGAGAGATGCAAGTTTCCTCATAGCTCCTGTCTAACGTCTGATACAGGTAACAAGCTTTCCTGTCCTAAATGAAGGACGCAAAGATCTCTCAACTATGCATTGATATGCCCTCCCTGTGTCTCACTTTGAAGCCTCAAAGGGTAAAGGAGGAGTTCCGAGCAGAGCCCGAGCAAAACGCACAGGAAGACCAGGCTTCTGCGGCAGCCAGAGAGGAACGCGCACCTCCTGCCGAGCTGGAAAGCTCCAAGGTCAAAGAGCCGGACGGAGACAAGCTTCGCCTGCAGCAGCAGGTAACTGCATTTATTTAGTTCTCTTGTCCTCCCTCTCTCTTCCTAAAGAATCCCTTATTTCTTAAGTAAGCGGCATGCTAAATGGAGCAATGAAGTGAGGCAAGCGCGTTCTGGCAGTGTTGTAGGGAACATCTGCTCTCGCCGGAGGAAGCAGTGACAAGGGCTGCCGCACACGGGGCTGCGGAACTGAAAGAGCTGGGGCAAAGAGAGCCTCAAGAGCTGCGGGGCATCACACAAGAACCAAACAGGTAGGAGAAAACCTCTAAGATCTCCACCCTCCTGCGTCAAAATGGGACAAGATCCACTTCAATCAAGAGGGAAATGGGCTCGCCCATTCCAGCAAAGGAATACACTGCAGTGTCCCTCGGCTCAGGATGGCCCATTTAGAAAAGGGAACAGTCCTGCATTATAGCAAATCTAGGCCTAAGGCCACTCAAGCCTGCTTTTTAGGCTGTGCTCATTGTTGTACTGCACCAAGCTTCCTTTTTGAGTCAAAACTTCAAATTCTAAGCAGAGCTGCTGCATTCAGAAAGAGGTATTTCTTACCTTCCAGCTACTCTACGAACATTTCTTTTAGCGGTACTTATCTTTCTTTCACATAGGGGTATTTTTTAAATGAAATGCTGGGTTTTATTAGCTGCCCTGGACATAAAGGCCTTCAGGCGCTCGTCTGAAAACAACCCCAAGCTTTTACTACGCACATCCTTTGATACATTCCATTTCACCCACAGCAGGCTCGAGCAAGAACAACAAGAGGAAGAGGAAGACAGCAACTGCAAGATGGCACTGGGAGTTCTGCTGCTAGAGTAGGCACTGTTCATTCTAGGAGAGTAGGCACTGTTCATTCTAGGAAAATAAAAGGAGAACATGCAGGATCCTCCATCTCGCTCAATACAAGAGAGGGATACACGCCTGAGAACAGCAGTATACAGCCATGGAGACCCTATTGTCAGGGAACTTCATGGTCAAATCAGAGGCTCTTGCAAAAAGGAGAAGCACTAAACGAAAGCACCTAGACAAATTCTAGAAAGCCAGAGGCCGTGATACTTAAAATACGCAGGTCTGCAGAGACATCCTCACTTCTCTGGCGCCAACCCACCTGTTCCACTGAAAACATGGAGTTTATAACCCCCCACTCAGCGACAAAAAGCGAGAGCACATCCCCACCAAGAAGCAGCAGGGGCAGCTCCATAACCACAAGCGGGCACCGCTCACACGCCCTGCTCTGCCCACCCTGCTCACACAGCCTGCTTTGGAACAAGCCTCTCCCAGACGGGAAGCGGAGCGTTAACTCCAGCCTGCCGCCAACGCTGCAGTACACGCTGGGCATTCAGTGTTGAGCTGAGCTTGCTGACGCACACACAATTCCACAAGCCTGGACACCTGGGCTAAGCATGGAAATTAAGCCTCCTCCGCCCCTCCCGCAAATACACTAACAGCAATTCTTCCCAAAGCACGCACCCGTTTTACGCCTTATCTTAACAGGAAAAAAGAGACGACTTTCGCCCAGAAATACCCCAAAATTAACACATCCAATTCTCTGGCACACTCTAAAGGGAGCTCCTACCCACCATGCATACTCCAGAACGGGACGAACCACCTCCCCGTGGGTTGGGGCCTGACCTCTCACTGAGCCGTGCCCGGCTTTCGCCTGCGCTCTCCTTCTCTTTGCTTCACCGTCCCTACTGAGTTGGCGGCACTCCCCCTGCACCGCTTCTTTTTGCATCAGTACAAGCAACTCGAGTTGGGACATGGCAAAAAGGAAACACCACTAGCGAAGTACCCAGCTGCTTTCCAGCACTTAGCAGACCACAGGGGTGCATTCCTCCCATTCCCAAAGTAGTCTTCCCCGATTCTATCTGTCCGATATCTCCTGGATGCAACCTACCAGCAGAATAGAATGCTGCTTATAGGAGCTCCGTCAAGGGAAAAAAACAGTTACTCAAGGCACTACGATTACTAACACCCTTAACTTTGCTATTGAGACGCTGCGCTTGTGCCAGCTTTGCAAGAGGAAGCATTGGTATTTTTTCTACTTTTTCCTTCCAAGTAGTATTCGGACTTGCCAAAGGAAACACTTAAAGAACGCTCAACGATATCCAAACTTAAAAGGTCTTCATTACCTTTTTCCTCATGAGAATTTCTGAGACACGGGATTTAGCAATTCAAGGACAAGGATAGGGAACCTCTTCCAGTAACTCCTGAGGTTGAAAATACGACCTACTTACCCACCATAGCCATTCTGCCCCCCAGCACTCATTTCATTACATCACACATTTGGGGTCTCCTCCTTAATTTCACTGCCTTCACACTCATTCCAACAGTTCCACTCATTCCGCGCATTTCAGCAAGAACATCATGCTCCCTTACTACTACAAGAAAGAACCACGAGAAAGCTTTTCTTTTTATCTGGGCCACAAGAACAACAACAGTAGTTACTGGCTTCACTTTGACAACAGTGATGCCAAAGGGAAAAAAAAATCCCCAGGGTGAGGGGCTTGCGCACTTTTCCAGACCCTCCAGATCTTTCTTTGTTCGCTTTTGCTTTGTTTTCTGCTTTTATTTTTTTTTAAAACAGTGACCACACTCTAACAGCTGGTAGTGTGTCAATAAGAAGAACGGGTGCTTTGATGTTGATATGTCTGTTTCCACCACTCTTCCCTGGACTGAAGCAGGTAGCTTCTCTGAGGGCGGCTCCAACAAGAAGGCTTGGAAGCCTTCCTTTGGACTTCCTCCCAAAGGAAGACATTCCAAAAGAAATTAAATAGATTCACCGAGTCTCAAAGGGTTTCACTCTTCCCCCACCCTTGCCCTAAATGTTGTCATTCCAGCAAATGTCACCTACTTGGTTATCATCTGTCTGCTATCATGCGGGAAAGGGGAAAGAAGCAATACTTGAAGATTCATATCCCTAGCTGAAGTCAGAGAGAAGCGCAACTTAAAAGCTGAGCGTAGAAGCAAGACACACATCCAATTCCAACAGCCTTCCCCTCCAAAGAGGAGAAACTCCACACACCTCTCCCTGAGGAGACACATCCCTCCTAGTATTGGCTACTGTCATTAAAAGAGCAGCAACACAAAAAGCACAACATGGAGAAGAATACGCACATGCACGTGCGCGCACACACACACAGAGAACTGAGAAGCCCGCAGATTTCCATTAAATGCAGCCTTGCAACACTGGGGCTGGGGGACTGCACCTGCACACAGCCTTGCTCTGGGAGGAGCAGAGCTCTTTTACAGGCAGCTTCAAACTGCAAACAGCAGAAGCCAGATTCTGCAATCAAAGGCACTGCCAAAAGCTACACAGGCACCGTGTGTATTCACGCATCAAGTGGCTGGCGGAGGGATTGCAACATTTGTATTCCGAGAGATTTCCACTTTGGCATCTTTGTTGCAAGTCTTCTGCAAGAAATTGTCTTGTGGTCCCAAAGGGAACGACACGGCGGGAGTAGTGGCAACGGGAAGGACGGGCGGGGGGGTCCCAATGGCAAGGACACGGCGGGGGCGGGGCTCGCAATGGGAACGACATGTCGGGGCGATGGCAATGGGAATGTCATAGTGGACTGGGCTATTTAATCACTAGGCTAGAGGCGGGGCGTGGGCTGGGGCTGGGCTGGGGGGCCGGCGGAGGGGAGGCCAGAGGGGAGCTCAGTGTAGGCCAGCAGGCTAGTATAGAGGCTAGAGCAGAGCAGCGGGTGGAGGGCCGGGTCGGGCAGAGGCTGGGATGGAGGGGAGCGGAGAGCAGAGGGGCGGGCGGAGGGCAGGCGAGGCCAGAGCAGGGCAGTGCAGGCCAGAGGGGAGGGTGCAGGGCCCGGCAGGCAGAGTAGCGGGGCCAGAGCAGGGGCTAGGGCGGAAGGCAGGGGGCGGCTAGAGCAGAGGGGAGGGCGGAAGGCAGGGGGTGGGGGGCTGCAGGGGAGGCTGCAGGGGGCCGCTGGCGCGGAGTAGAGGCCAGGGTGGAGGTAGGGGGTAGTGTAGAGCAGAGGGGCGGGCGGAAGGTAGTGGCTGGGGCAGAGCCCAGGGCAGGGCGGAGCTAGGGGGGGGCTAGAGCAGAGCGGAGGGTGGAGCTACGGGCTGGGGTAGGCAGCTGCAGGCAGGCCTAGGTGAGGGCAGGATCAGGCCAGCGTCAGGCCAGGGCTAGGCTAGGGCAGGTAGCATCGGGGTAGGTAGGCTTAGGCCAGGGCTTAGGCTAGGCTTAGGCTAGGCCAGGTAGGCTTAAGGCACGTAGGCTATAAGGCATAGATAGGCTTAGGATAGGTAGGGGGTGGGGGTGGGGGTGGGGGGAGGGGGGAGGGGTGGGTGGGGGGTGGGGGGTGGGGGGAGGGCTGGGGGGGTCCAAGCTGCCAAAAGTCCTTGGAACGAGCGGAAGGCACCACCTGGTGAGTGTTACAACCCTGACAAACTTACAACTTGCTCACCAAGAGACTCTTCCTTTAGGCTTCTTTTCCCCATCTCTTTCTTTCATAGAGCTGCTCAGCACCAGTGGCAGAATCTTGCTTATTTCCTGAAACACCCGCTATCAAAGTGGACTCTCACTAGTTTATTTTTGGTTTAGCTGGTGTTGCACAGGTTCTTTTGACATTCTCTTTTCCTTTTTTGGATAGTTCTAAATCCTATCTGACAGTTAGGTATATAAAGAAAAGCATGAAGCAATAAGCGGCACTCTGTCAATCATCCTCTCATGGCTTCCTTTTTATCTGTGCCAGAAAATAATACTAAAATATACAAAAGTTGTAGACCACATTTTTCAATGCAAGCAACGATAAATAAGAAAAGGGAATCATTTCGTTCAGCCTTTGGTCCCCTTAAAAGCTCCACATGAACCCGCATGCTCACAGAACAATGTTCTGTCACCTCCAAGGAGAAAAACGGAGGGCCTGGAACAGAGATCCCACAGTGTCCCATCTCATGCTCAGCAGTCTTCTCCCACAGAAGATAAAGCATCACAAAGGAAATGGAAAGGCTTAAGTCAGACAAAGGCACAAGATCTATGTAGATCTACTTCCCCCGCCCAGCTCTTGCTAAAGTTCCATCTTCCATCACCTACTCCTTACTTGTGCTTACGTGTTTCAGGCAAAGAAGCATTTCAAAGTAGAAGAAATGCACGAGCTGAAAACCATTCTCAAATACAATAGCAGAAACGGTTGGAATTGTCCACCACTTGACAAAGGACATGCAGAATTTTCAAAGCAGTGTGCAATGCAATACAGGAACTGGTTACAATTGTCCAACACTCGACAACAGCAAGGTTCAGCACAAAGCCACCAAGAAACTCACTGGACTGAAAAGGAGACAAAGCCATGCAACATGCACATTTGCGAAGCAGGAAAGCAGAGGAAATGCAGAATTTAAAAAGGACGCTAAAATGCAATACAGGAAACGCTTGGAATTGCCCAACATTTGACAACAGCCAGGTTCAGCACAAAGCCACCAAGAAACTCACTAGACTGCAGAAGAGACGAACCAATGCAACATGCACATTTACGACACAGGAAAGCAGAGAAAAGGGAGAATTTTAAAACGATTGCGAAATACAAAAGCAGAAACAGTTGGAATTGTCCAACATTTGATAGAAGAAATGCAGAAGTTTAAAAGCACTGTGAAATGCAATAGCAGAAACGCTTGGAATTGTCCAGCACTTGACAATGGGGAGGTTCAGCACAAAGCCACAAAGAAACTCACTAGACTGCACAAGAGATGGACTGATGCAACATGCACATTTATTAAAGAGGAAAGCAGAGGAAATGCAGAATTTTAAAACGATTGTGAAAAACAAAAGCAAAAACCGTTGGAATTGTCCAACACTTGATAGAAGAAATGCAGAAGTTTAAAAGCACTGTGAAATGCAGTAGCAGAAACGCTTGGAATTGTCCAGCACTTGACAATGGGGAGGTTCAGCACAAAGCCACAAAGAAACTCACTGAACTGCAGAAGAGATGGACTCATGCAACACGCACATTTATTAAAGAGGAAAGCAGAGGAAATGCAGAATTTTAAAACGATTGCGAAAAACAAAAGCAGAAACCGTTGGAATTGTCCAACACTTGATAGAAGAAATGCAGAAGTTTAAAAGCACTGTGAAATGCAATAGCAGAAGCGCTTGGAATTGTCCAGCACTTGACAATGGGGAGGTTCAGCACAAAGCCACAAAGAAACTCACTAGACTGCAGAAGAGATGGACTCATGCAACATGCACATTTATTAAAGAGGAAAGCAGAGGAAATGGAGCATTTTAAAACAATTGTGAAATACAAAAGCAGAAAGAGTTGGAATTGTCCAACATTGAGAACGGGAGTGTTCAGCACAAAGCCACGAAGAAACTCATTGGAGCACAGAAGACAGGAACTGAAGCAACCTTCAGATTTATCAAATAAGAAAACAGAAGAGATGTAAGATTTTGTAAGACACTTTCAATCTCCTATGAATGCTTCAATAGCGGTACTCTCCAAATTCCTGGACAAAGACAAGCAGCTGGGCTTTTGTTGTTGCTTTTAATATTAATCCCATTGCAGGCCTTGGCGAGTTGATCATCCAAACTGCCCTTCTGAGGCTTTTGCTTGTTTGACTTGTAACTGAAGGGCCAGGCTGAGGAGAGAAGGGGGAAGATGAGAGGGAAGAAACCTTCTAATCGGAGAGTCAAGCAGGAAGGGAGAATGTTTTTGCTCGCTTTATCTTCCGGGCTGTTTAGCAAAGACAGCTGAAGGTTTCTTTTCTAATGATGCTTCTATTACTGCTCTTTGGAGATTGCTCCTATAGAGACACAGTTCTGCACACCAAAATCTGTATCTTAGGACGTGCTCCTAAGACAAATTGCGCTTTGCCTGCTCATTCAGAAAAAAATAATTCATTACAACTGGCCTTGTCTGAGCAACGATTAAGCCCTTTTTAGGAAACGTATCCAGAACATAGACAGAAAAAATGGTATGAGCACGGCAGGAAATTTGAATGTGTTTTTGATGAGCAGATGCGCTCTTTACACTTCTAGCTACAGCACTGCAGTTTTTCTTTCACTCGCTAGCTTTCAGTTTGGGCACAGAAATTGCAGCTGCCTCACCCGGGGCACTGCAACGGCCTTGGCGCTCTGTCCTTTTCAGCCTCAAGTGCAAGAGGCTAATTCCAACTAGACTAAGTCAGTACCAATTCTTTTCATAAGTCCTCTTCTTCTGCGGGCACTCGAGTGCCAGCTGTTGTTTCACCAGCTGTTGAAATGCAAGACTCAAATCCTGCAGGAGTCCTTTGGTTGTCTTTTTGCTTGAGGTCTTCCTTAAGAGTTTGGGACCGAGAGCTCACTGATGCACGGATGATCTTGTTTGTTCGTTCTCATGCAATTTACAGGTCAAGTAACAGAACAGCAGAGCTTTCTTATGCCATCGCTTTGCAAGACAATGGTCTTGTGAAAATGCACGAAGTTCTGATTCTTCTCAAGGTAGCTTTCACTTAATTTTCTAAGTTTGCTTAGAGAAATTCCTTGAAAATCTTTCTACTCACCAACAAATCCCCTGTTACGGCAATCGGCGGGCAGGTGCTGCTCAACAGGGGCAGCTCCCTCAGCCTCGGCGTCGCCTTCCGCAAAGGCAGCCGCAACCTCCAGAAGCTGGAAGGAAAGACAAGAAGCCCTCTGTGAAAATAGGATTTTTATGCCCTTCAGAATTTGCCCTCCTCACTTCAGAATGCAATGGAAACTCCAGATGCAGATTATTACTGTCAAACATTAAGGTTACATTTCTTTATTGTCAGTCAGCATCTCTGGTTGCCCTTCTGCTGTTGAAGGAATTCTGCTTCTACTAGGACTGTTGCTTTGCAAGCCAAGACGGCCACTCGTACAAACGGCCGCTGCTTTTCTGAACGCCGCCGCCACTCCACTGTCTCTTCAGTGAGGCCATTTTACTCAATCTGAGGCTCACTTTGCATCTTGCTTTTTCACAGGCTATATGAAAAGGAGGCTATGTTATGCTACTGAGCATCATTCAAGAGAGCCTCTTTTAGTATCACAACTGAATCCCCACTTACAGTATAGCAGGGGCTTACATTTCAATTTCTTGTTTTATTTGGCTGCTCAGGAGAGGCTCTCAGGACTCTCTCCATTACAGCTCAAGTTTTCTCTGGAAGATCCGCCATGTGCTAAAACACACTCTATGCATCTAGGGAAAGGCGCCTTGTGGTAGGAGCTTCCGCTGCCTGAGCCTGCACTGGAGCACAAGCAAAGGCGCTCTAGGCTAACTTCATCATTAGGTCTTGGAAGCTCGTTTTAGATCATACTTTTCTGAATAGGAATGGCCCCTGTTTTAGACGGTAAGACCCTTCAAGAACCCATTCTAAAATTGAGTCAGCTGAGAGATGCAAGTTTCCTCATAGCTCCTGTCTAACGTCTGATACAGGTAACAAGCTTTCCTGTCCTAAATGAAGGACGCAAAGATCTCTCAACTATGCATTGATATGCCCTCCCTGTGTCTCACTTTGAAGCCTCAAAGGGTAAAGGAGGAGTTCCGAGCAGAGCCCGAGCAAAACGCACAGGAAGACCAGGCTTCTGCGGCAGCCAGAGAGGAACGCGCACCTCCTGCCGAGCTGGAAAGCTCCAAGGTCAAAGAGCCGGACGGAGACAAGCTTCGCCTGCAGCAGCAGGTAACTGCATTTATTTAGTTCTCTTGTCCTCCCTCTCCCTTCCTAAAGAATCCCTTATTTCTTAAGTAAGCGGCATGCTAAATGGAGCAATGAAGTGAGGCAAGCGCGTTCTGGCAGTGTTGTAGGGAACATCTGCTCTCGCCGGAGGAAGCAGTGACAAGGGCTGCCGCACACGGGGCTGCGGAACTGAAAGAGCTGGGGCAAAGAGAGCCTCAAGAGCTGCGGGGCATCACACAAGAACCAAACAGGTAGGAGAAAACCTCTAAGATCTCCACCCTCCTGCGTCAAAATGGGACAAGATCCACTTCAATCAAGAGGGAAATGGGCTCGCCCATTCCAGCAAAGGAATACACTGCAGTGTCCCTCAGCTCAGGATGGCCCATTTAGAAAAGGGAACAGTCCTGCATTATAGCAAATCTAGGCCTAAGGCCACTCAAGCCTGCTTTTTAGGCTGTGCTCATTGTTGTACTGCACCAAGCTTCCTTTTTGAGTCAAAACTTCAAATTCTAAGCAGAGCTGCTGCATTCAGAAAGAGGTATTTCTTACCTTCCAGCTACTCTACGAACATTTCTTTTAGCGGTACTTATCTTTCTTTCACATAGGGGTATTTTTTAAATGAAATGCTGGGTTTTATTAGCTGCCCTGGACATAAAGGCCTTCAGGCGCTCGTCTGAAAACAACCCCAAGCTTTTACTACGCACATCCTTTGATACATTCCATTTCACCCACAGCAGGCTCGAGCAAGAACAACAAGAGGAAGAGGAAGACAGCAACTGCAAGATGGCACTGGGAGTTCTGCTGCTAGAGTAGGCACTGTTCATTCTAGGAGAGTAGGCACTGTTCATTCTAGGAAAATAAAAGGAGAACATGCAGGATCCTCCATCTCGCTCAATACAAGAGAGGGATACACGCCTGAGAACAGCAGTATACAGCCATGGAGACCCTATTGTCAGGGAACTTCATGGTCAAATCAGAGGCTCTTGCAAAAAGGAGAAGCACTAAACGAAAGCACCTAGACAAATTCTAGAAAGCCAGAGGCCGTGATACTTAAAATACGCAGGTCTGCAGAGACATCCTCACTTCTCTGGCGCCAACCCACCTGTTCCACTGAAAACATGGAGTTTATAACCCCCCACTCAGCGACAAAAAGCGAGAGCACATCCCCACCAAGAAGCAGCAGGGGCAGCTCCATAACCACAAGCGGGCACCGCTCACACGCCCTGCTCTGCCCACCCTGCTCACACAGCCTGCTTTGGAACAAGCCTCTCCCAGACGGGAAGCGGAGCGTTAACTCCAGCCTGCCGCCAACGCTGCAGTACACGCTGGGCATTCAGTGTTGAGCTGAGCTTGCTGACGCACACACAATTCCACAAGCCTGGACACCTGGGCTAAGCATGGAAATTAAGCCTCCTCCGCCCCTCCCGCAAATACACTAACAGCAATTCTTCCCAAAGCACGCACCCGTTTTACGCCTTATCTTAACAGGAAAAAAGAGACGACTTTCGCCCAGAAATACCCCAAAATTAACACATCCAATTCTCTGGCACACTCTAAAGGGAGCTCCTACCCACCATGCATACTCCAGAACGGGACGAACCACCTCCCCGTGGGTTGGGGCCTGACCTCTCACTGAGCCGTGCCCGGCTTTCGCCTGCGCTCTCCTTCTCTTTGCTTCACCGTCCCTACTGAGTTGGCGGCACTCCCCCTGCACCGCTTCTTTTTGCATCAGTACAAGCAACTCGAGTTGGGACATGGCAAAAAGGAAACACCACTAGCGAAGTACCCAGCTGCTTTCCAGCACTTAGCAGACCACAGGGGTGCATTCCTCCCATTCCCAAAGTAGTCTTCCCCGATTCTATCTGTCCGATATCTCCTGGATGCAACCTACCAGCAGAATAGAATGCTGCTTATAGGAGCTCCGTCAAGGGAAAAAAACAGTTACTCAAGGCACTACGATTACTAACACCCTTAACTTTGCTATTGAGACGCTGCGCTTGTGCCAGCTTTGCAAGAGGAAGCATTGGTATTTTTTCTACTTTTTCCTTCCAAGTAGTATTCGGACTTGCCAAAGGAAACACTTAAAGAACGCTCAACGATATCCAAACTTAAAAGGTCTTCATTACCTTTTTCCTCATGAGAATTTCTGAGACACGGGATTTAGCAATTCAAGGACAAGGATAGGGAACCTCTTCCAGTAACTCCTGAGGTTGAAAATACGACCTACTTACCCACCATAGCCATTCTGCCCCCCAGCACTCATTTCATTACATCACACATTTGGGGTCTCCTCCTTAATTTCACTGCCTTCACACTCATTCCAACAGTTCCACTCATTCCGCGCATTTCAGCAAGAACATCATGCTCCCTTACTACTACAAGAAAGAACCACGAGAAAGCTTTTCTTTTTATCTGGGCCACAAGAACAACAACAGTAGTTACTGGCTTCACTTTGACAACAGTGATGCCAAAGGGAAAAAAAAATCCCCAGGGTGAGGGGCTTGCGCACTTTTCCAGACCCTCCAGATCTTTCTTTGTTCGCTTTTGCTTTGTTTTCTGCTTTTATTTTTTTTTAAAACAGTGACCACACTCTAACAGCTGGTAGTGTGTCAATAAGAAGAACGGGTGCTTTGATGTTGATATGTCTGTTTCCACCACTCTTCCCTGGACTGAAGCAGGTAGCTTCTCTGAGGGCGGCTCCAACAAGAAGGCTTGGAAGCCTTCCTTTGGACTTCCTCCCAAAGGAAGACATTCCAAAAGAAATTAAATAGATTCACCGAGTCTCAAAGGGTTTCACTCTTCCCCCACCCTTGCCCTAAATGTTGTCATTCCAGCAAATGTCACCTACTTGGTTATCATCTGTCTGCTATCATGCGGGAAAGGGGAAAGAAGCAATACTTGAAGATTCATATCCCTAGCTGAAGTCAGAGAGAAGCGCAACTTAAAAGCTGAGCGTAGAAGCAAGACACACATCCAATTCCAACAGCCTTCCCCTCCAAAGAGGAGAAACTCCACACACCTCTCCCTGAGGAGACACATCCCTCCTAGTATTGGCTACTGTCATTAAAAGAGCAGCAACACAAAAAGCACAACATGGAGAAGAATACGCACATGCACGTGCGCGCACACACACACAGAGAACTGAGAAGCCCGCAGATTTCCATTAAATGCAGCCTTGCAACACTGGGGCTGGGGGACTGCACCTGCACACAGCCTTGCTCTGGGAGGAGCAGAGCTCTTTTACAGGCAGCTTCAAACTGCAAACAGCAGAAGCCAGATTCTGCAATCAAAGGCACTGCCAAAAGCTACACAGGCACCGTGTGTATTCACGCATCAAGTGGCTGGCGGAGGGATTGCAACATTTGTATTCCGAGAGATTTCCACTTTGGCATCTTTGTTGCAAGTCTTCTGCAAGAAATTGTCTTGTGGTCCCAAAGGGAACGACACGGCGGGAGTAGTGGCAACGGGAAGGACGGGCGGGGGGGTCCCAATGGCAAGGACACGGCGGGGGCGGGGCTCGCAATGGGAACGACATGTCGGGGCGATGGCAATGGGAATGTCATAGTGGACTGGGCTATTTAATCACTAGGCTAGAGGCGGGGCGTGGGCTGGGGCTGGGCTGGGGGGCCGGCGGAGGGGAGGCCAGAGGGGAGCTCAGTGTAGGCCAGCAGGCTAGTATAGAGGCTAGAGCAGAGCAGCGGGTGGAGGGCCGGGTCGGGCAGAGGCTGGGATGGAGGGGAGCGGAGAGCAGAGGGGCGGGCGGAGGGCAGGCGAGGCCAGAGCAGGGCAGTGCAGGCCAGAGGGGAGGGTGCAGGGCCCGGCAGGCAGAGTAGCGGGGCCAGAGCAGGGGCTAGGGCGGAAGGCAGGGGGCGGCTAGAGCAGAGGGGAGGGCGGAAGGCAGGGGGTGGGGGGCTGCAGGGGAGGCTGCAGGGGGCCGCTGGCGCGGAGTAGAGGCCAGGGTGGAGGTAGGGGGTAGTGTAGAGCAGAGGGGCGGGCGGAAGGTAGTGGCTGGGGCAGAGCCCAGGGCAGGGCAGAGCTAGGGGGGGGCTAGAGCAGAGCGGAGGGTGGAGCTACGGGCTGGGGTAGGCAGCTGCAGGCAGGCCTAGGTGAGGGCAGGATCAGGCCAGCGTCAGGCCAGGGCTAGGCTAGGGCAGGTAGCATCGGGGTAGGTAGGCTTAGGCCAGGGCTTAGGCTAGGCTTAGGCTAGGCCAGGTAGGCTTAAGGCACGTAGGCTATAAGGCATAGATAGGCTTAGGATAGGTAGGGGGTGGGGGTGGGGGTGGGGGGAGGGGGGAGGGGCGGGTGGGGGGTGGGGGGTGGGGGCAGGGCTGGGGGGGTCCAAGCTGCCAAAAGTCCTTGGAACGAGCGGAAGGCACCACCTGGTGAGTGTTACAACCCTGACAAACTTACAACTTGCTCACCAAGAGACTCTTCCTTTAGGCTTCTTTTCCCCATCTCTTTCTTTCATAGAGCTGCTCAGCACCAGTGGCAGAATCTTGCTTATTTCCTGAAACACCCGCTATCAAAGTGGACTCTCACTAGTTTATTTTTGGTTTAGCTGGTGTTGCACAGGTTCTTTTGACATTCTCTTTTCCTTTTTTGGATAGTTCTAAATCCTATCTGACAGTTAGGTATATAAAGAAAAGCATGAAGCAATAAGCGGCACTCTGTCAATCATCCTCTCATGGCTTCCTTTTTATCTGTGCCAGAAAATAATACTAAAATATACAAAAGTTGTAGACCACATTTTTCAATGCAAGCAACGATAAATAAGAAAAGGGAATCATTTCGTTCAGCCTTTGGTCCCCTTAAAAGCTCCACATGAACCCGCATGCTCACAGAACAATGTTCTGTCACCTCCAAGGAGAAAAACGGAGGGCCTGGAACAGAGATCCCACAGTGTCCCATCTCATGCTCAGCAGTCTTCTCCCACAGAAGATAAAGCATCACAAAGGAAATGGAAAGGCTTAAGTCAGACAAAGGCACAAGATCTATGTAGATCTACTTCCCCCGCCCAGCTCTTGCTAAAGTTCCATCTTCCATCACCTACTCCTTACTTGTGCTTACGTGTTTCAGGCAAAGAAGCATTTCAAAGTAGAAGAAATGCACGAGCTGAAAACCATTCTCAAATACAATAGCAGAAACGGTTGGAATTGTCCACCACTTGACAAAGGACATGCAGAATTTTCAAAGCAGTGTGCAATGCAATACAGGAACTGGTTACAATTGTCCAACACTCGACAACAGCAAGGTTCAGCACAAAGCCACCAAGAAACTCACTGGACTGAAAAGGAGACAAAGCCATGCAACATGCACATTTGCGAAGCAGGAAAGCAGAGGAAATGCAGAATTTAAAAAGGACGCTAAAATGCAATACAGGAAACGCTTGGAATTGCCCAACATTTGACAACAGCCAGGTTCAGCACAAAGCCACCAAGAAACTCACTAGACTGCAGAAGAGACGAACCAATGCAACATGCACATTTACGACACAGGAAAGCAGAGAAAAGGGAGAATTTTAAAACGATTGCGAAATACAAAAGCAGAAACAGTTGGAATTGTCCAACATTTGATAGAAGAAATGCAGAAGTTTAAAAGCACTGTGAAATGCAATAGCAGAAACGCTTGGAATTGTCCAGCACTTGACAATGGGGAGGTTCAGCACAAAGCCACAAAGAAACTCACTAGACTGCACAAGAGATGGACTGATGCAACATGCACATTTATTAAAGAGGAAAGCAGAGGAAATGCAGAATTTTAAAACGATTGTGAAAAACAAAAGCAAAAACCATTGGAATTGTCCAACACTTGATAGAAGAAATGCAGAAGTTTAAAAGCACTGTGAAATGCAGTAGCAGAAACGCTTGGAATTGTCCAGCACTTGACAATGGGGAGGTTCAGCACAAAGCCACAAAGAAACTCACTGAACTGCAGAAGAGATGGACTCATGCAACACGCACATTTATTAAAGAGGAAAGCAGAGGAAATGCAGAATTTTAAAACGATTGCGAAAAACAAAAGCAGAAACCGTTGGAATTGTCCAACACTTGATAGAAGAAATGCAGAAGTTTAAAAGCACTGTGAAATGCAATAGCAGAAGCGCTTGGAATTGTCCAGCACTTGACAATGGGGAGGTTCAGCACAAAGCCACAAAGAAACTCACTAGACTGCAGAAGAGATGGACTCATGCAACATGCACATTTATTAAAGAGGAAAGCAGAGGAAATGGAGCATTTTAAAACAATTGTGAAATACAAAAGCAGAAAGAGTTGGAATTGTCCAACATTGAGAACGGGAGTGTTCAGCACAAAGCCACGAAGAAACTCATTGGAGCACAGAAGACAGGAACTGAAGCAACCTTCAGATTTATCAAATAAGAAAACAGAAGAGATGTAAGATTTTGTAAGACACTTTCAATCTCCTATGAATGCTTCAATAGCGGTACTCTCCAAATTCCTGGACAAAGACAAGCAGCTGGGCTTTTGTTGTTGCTTTTAATATTAATCCCATTGCAGGCCTTGGCGAGTTGATCATCCAAACTGCCCTTCTGAGGCTTTTGCTTGTTTGACTTGTAACTGAAGGGCCAGGCTGAGGAGAGAAGGGGGAAGATGAGAGGGAAGAAACCTTCTAATCGGAGAGTCAAGCAGGAAGGGAGAATGTTTTTGCTCGCTTTATCTTCCGGGCTGTTTAGCAAAGACAGCTGAAGGTTTCTTTTCTAATGATGCTTCTATTACTGCTCTTTGGAGATTGCTCCTATAGAGACACAGTTCTGCACACCAAAATCTGTATCTTAGGACGTGCTCCTAAGACAAATTGCGCTTTGCCTGCTCATTCAGAAAAAAATAATTCATTACAACTGGCCTTGTCTGAGCAACGATTAAGCCCTTTTTAGGAAACGTATCCAGAACATAGACAGAAAAAATGGTATGAGCACGGCAGGAAATTTGAATGTGTTTTTGATGAGCAGATGCGCTCTTTACACTTCTAGCTACAGCACTGCAGTTTTTCTTTCACTCGCTAGCTTTCAGTTTGGGCACAGAAATTGCAGCTGCCTCACCCGGGGCACTGCAACGGCCTTGGCGCTCTGTCCTTTTCAGCCTCAAGTGCAAGAGGCTAATTCCAACTAGACTAAGTCAGTACCAATTCTTTTCATAAGTCCTCTTCTTCTGCGGGCACTCGAGTGCCAGCTGTTGTTTCACCAGCTGTTGAAATGCAAGACTCAAATCCTGCAGGAGTCCTTTGGTTGTCTTTTTGCTTGAGGTCTTCCTTAAGAGTTTGGGACCGAGAGCTCACTGATGCACGGATGATCTTGTTTGTTCGTTCTCATGCAATTTACAGGTCAAGTAACAGAACAGCAGAGCTTTCTTATGCCATCGCTTTGCAAGACAATGGTCTTGTGAAAATGCACGAAGTTCTGATTCTTCTCAAGGTAGCTTTCACTTAATTTTCTAAGTTTGCTTAGAGAAATTCCTTGAAAATCTTTCTACTCACCAACAAATCCCCTGTTACGGCAATCGGCGGGCAGGTGCTGCTCAACAGGGGCAGCTCCCTCAGCCTCGGCGTCGCCTTCCGCAAAGGCAGCCGCAACCTCCAGAAGCTGGAAGGAAAGACAAGAAGCCCTCTGTGAAAATAGGATTTTTATGCCCTTCAGAATTTGCCCTCCTCACTTCAGAATGCAATGGAAACTCCAGATGCAGATTATTACTGTCAAACATTAAGGTTACATTTCTTTATTGTCAGTCAGCATCTCTGGTTGCCCTTCTGCTGTTGAAGGAATTCTGCTTCTACTAGGACTGTTGCTTTGCAAGCCAAGACGGCCACTCGTACAAACGGCCGCTGCTTTTCTGAACGCCGCCGCCACTCCACTGTCTCTTCAGTGAGGCCATTTTACTCAATCTGAGGCTCACTTTGCATCTTGCTTTTTCACAGGCTATATGAAAAGGAGGCTATGTTATGCTACTGAGCATCATTCAAGAGAGCCTCTTTTAGTATCACAACTGAATCCCCACTTACAGTATAGCAGGGGCTTACATTTCAATTTCTTGTTTTATTTGGCTGCTCAGGAGAGGCTCTCAGGACTCTCTCCATTACAGCTCAAGTTTTCTCTGGAAGATCCGCCATGTGCTAAAACACACTCTATGCATCTAGGGAAAGGCGCCTTGTGGTAGGAGCTTCCGCTGCCTGAGCCTGCACTGGAGCACAAGCAAAGGCGCTCTAGGCTAACTTCATCATTAGGTCTTGGAAGCTCGTTTTAGATCATACTTTTCTGAATAGGAATGGCCCCTGTTTTAGACGGTAAGACCCTTCAAGAACCCATTCTAAAATTGAGTCAGCTGAGAGATGCAAGTTTCCTCATAGCTCCTGTCTAACGTCTGATACAGGTAACAAGCTTTCCTGTCCTAAATGAAGGACGCAAAGATCTCTCAACTATGCATTGATATGCCCTCCCTGTGTCTCACTTTGAAGCCTCAAAGGGTAAAGGAGGAGTTCCGAGCAGAGCCCGAGCAAAACGCACAGGAAGACCAGGCTTCTGCGGCAGCCAGAGAGGAACGCGCACCTCCTGCCGAGCTGGAAAGCTCCAAGGTCAAAGAGCCGGACGGAGACAAGCTTCGCCTGCAGCAGCAGGTAACTGCATTTATTTAGTTCTCTTGTCCTCCCTCTCTCTTCCTAAAGAATCCCTTATTTCTTAAGTAAGCGGCATGCTAAATGGAGCAATGAAGTGAGGCAAGCGCGTTCTGGCAGTGTTGTAGGGAACATCTGCTCTCGCCGGAGGAAGCAGTGACAAGGGCTGCCGCACACGGGGCTGCGGAACTGAAAGAGCTGGGGCAAAGAGAGCCTCAAGAGCTGCGGGGCATCACACAAGAACCAAACAGGTAGGAGAAAACCTCTAAGATCTCCACCCTCCTGCGTCAAAATGGGACAAGATCCACTTCAATCAAGAGGGAAATGGGCTCGCCCATTCCAGCAAAGGAATACACTGCAGTGTCCCTCAGCTCAGGATGGCCCATTTAGAAAAGGGAACAGTCCTGCATTATAGCAAATCTAGGCCTAAGGCCACTCAAGCCTGCTTTTTAGGCTGTGCTCATTGTTGTACTGCACCAAGCTTCCTTTTTGAGTCAAAACTTCAAATTCTAAGCAGAGCTGCTGCATTCAGAAAGAGGTATTTCTTACCTTCCAGCTACTCTACGAACATTTCTTTTAGCGGTACTTATCTTTCTTTCACATAGGGGTATTTTTTAAATGAAATGCTGGGTTTTATTAGCTGCCCTAGACATAAAGGCCTTCAGGCGCTCGTCTGAAAACAACCCCAAGCTTTTACTACGCACATCCTTTGATACATTCCATTTCACCCACAGCAGGCTCGAGCAAGAACAACAAGAGGAAGAGGAAGACAGCAACTGCAAGATGGCACTGGGAGTTCTGCTGCTAGAGTAGGCACTGTTCATTCTAGGAGAGTAGGCACTGTTCATTCTAGGAAAATAAAAGGAGAACATGCAGGATCCTCCATCTCGCTCAATACAAGAGAGGGATACACGCCTGAGAACAGCAGTATACAGCCATGGAGACCCTATTGTCAGGGAACTTCATGGTCAAATCAGAGGCTCTTGCAAAAAGGAGAAGCACTAAACGAAAGCACCTAGACAAATTCTAGAAAGCCAGAGGCCGTGATACTTAAAATACGCAGGTCTGCAGAGACATCCTCACTTCTCTGGCGCCAACCCACCTGTTCCACTGAAAACATGGAGTTTATAACCCCCCACTCAGCGACAAAAAGCGAGAGCACATCCCCACCAAGAAGCAGCAGGGGCAGCTCCATAACCACAAGCGGGCACCGCTCACACGCCCTGCTCTGCCCACCCTGCTCACACAGCCTGCTTTGGAACAAGCCTCTCCCAGACGGGAAGCGGAGCGTTAACTCCAGCCTGCCGCCAACGCTGCAGTACACGCTGGGCATTCAGTGTTGAGCTGAGCTTGCTGACGCACACACAATTCCACAAGCCTGGACACCTGGGCTAAGCATGGAAATTAAGCCTCCTCCGCCCCTCCCGCAAATACACTAACAGCAATTCTTCCCAAAGCACGCACCCGTTTTACGCCTTATCTTAACAGGAAAAAAGAGACGACTTTCGCCCAGAAATACCCCAAAATTAACACATCCAATTCTCTGGCACACTCTAAAGGGAGCTCCTACCCACCATGCATACTCCAGAACGGGACGAACCACCTCCCCGTGGGTTGGGGCCTGACCTCTCACTGAGCCGTGCCCGGCTTTCGCCTGCGCTCTCCTTCTCTTTGCTTCACCGTCCCTACTGAGTTGGCGGCACTCCCCCTGCACCGCTTCTTTTTGCATCAGTACAAGCAACTCGAGTTGGGACATGGCAAAAAGGAAACACCACTAGCGAAGTACCCAGCTGCTTTCCAGCACTTAGCAGACCACAGGGGTGCATTCCTCCCATTCCCAAAGTAGTCTTCCCCGATTCTATCTGTCCGATATCTCCTGGATGCAACCTACCAGCAGAATAGAATGCTGCTTATAGGAGCTCCGTCAAGGGAAAAAAACAGTTACTCAAGGCACTACGATTACTAACACCCTTAACTTTGCTATTGAGACGCTGCGCTTGTGCCAGCTTTGCAAGAGGAAGCATTGGTATTTTTTCTACTTTTTCCTTCCAAGTAGTATTCGGACTTGCCAAAGGAAACACTTAAAGAACGCTCAACGATATCCAAACTTAAAAGGTCTTCATTACCTTTTTCCTCATGAGAATTTCTGAGACACGGGATTTAGCAATTCAAGGACAAGGATAGGGAACCTCTTCCAGTAACTCCTGAGGTTGAAAATACGACCTACTTACCCACCATAGCCATTCTGCCCCCCAGCACTCATTTCATTACATCACACATTTGGGGTCTCCTCCTTAATTTCACTGCCTTCACACTCATTCCAACAGTTCCACTCATTCCGCGCATTTCAGCAAGAACATCATGCTCCCTTACTACTACAAGAAAGAACCACGAGAAAGCTTTTCTTTTTATCTGGGCCACAAGAACAACAACAGTAGTTACTGGCTTCACTTTGACAACAGTGATGCCAAAGGGAAAAAAAAATCCCCAGGGTGAGGGGCTTGCGCACTTTTCCAGACCCTCCAGATCTTTCTTTGTTCGCTTTTGCTTTGTTTTCTGCTTTTATTTTTTTTTAAAACAGTGACCACACTCTAACAGCTGGTAGTGTGTCAATAAGAAGAACGGGTGCTTTGATGTTGATATGTCTGTTTCCACCACTCTTCCCTGGACTGAAGCAGGTAGCTTCTCTGAGGGCGGCTCCAACAAGAAGGCTTGGAAGCCTTCCTTTGGACTTCCTCCCAAAGGAAGACATTCCAAAAGAAATTAAATAGATTCACCGAGTCTCAAAGGGTTTCACTCTTCCCCCACCCTTGCCCTAAATGTTGTCATTCCAGCAAATGTCACCTACTTGGTTATCATCTGTCTGCTATCATGCGGGAAAGGGGAAAGAAGCAATACTTGAAGATTCATATCCCTAGCTGAAGTCAGAGAGAAGCGCAACTTAAAAGCTGAGCGTAGAAGCAAGACACACATCCAATTCCAACAGCCTTCCCCTCCAAAGAGGAGAAACTCCACACACCTCTCCCTGAGGAGACACATCCCTCCTAGTATTGGCTACTGTCATTAAAAGAGCAGCAACACAAAAAGCACAACATGGAGAAGAATACGCACATGCACGTGCGCGCACACACACACAGAGAACTGAGAAGCCCGCAGATTTCCATTAAATGCAGCCTTGCAACACTGGGGCTGGGGGACTGCACCTGCACACAGCCTTGCTCTGGGAGGAGCAGAGCTCTTTTACAGGCAGCTTCAAACTGCAAACAGCAGAAGCCAGATTCTGCAATCGAAGGCACTGCCAAAAGCTACACAGGCACCGTGTGTATTCACGCATCAAGTGGCTGGCGGAGGGATTGCAACATTTGTATTCCGAGAGATTTCCACTTTGGCATCTTTGTTGCAAGTCTTCTGCAAGAAATTGTCTTGTGGTCCCAAAGGGAACGACACGGCGGGAGTAGTGGCAACGGGAAGGACGGGCGGGGGGGTCCCAATGGCAAGGACACGGCGGGGGCGGGGCTCGCAATGGGAACGACATGTCGGGGCGATGGCAATGGGAATGTCATAGTGGACTGGGCTATTTAATCACTAGGCTAGAGGCGGGGCGTGGGCTGGGGCTGGGCTGGGGGGCCGGCGGAGGGGAGGCCAGAGGGGAGCTCAGTGTAGGCCAGCAGGCTAGTATAGAGGCTAGAGCAGAGCAGCGGGTGGAGGGCCGGGTCGGGCAGAGGCTGGGATGGAGGGGAGCGGAGAGCAGAGGGGCGGGCGGAGGGCAGGCGAGGCCAGAGCAGGGCAGTGCAGGCCAGAGGGGAGGGTGCAGGGCCCGGCAGGCAGAGTAGCGGGGCCAGAGCAGGGGCTAGGGCGGAAGGCAGGGGGCGGCTAGAGCAGAGGGGAGGGCGGAAGGCAGGGGGTGGGGGGCTGCAGGGGAGGCTGCAGGGGGCCGCTGGCGCGGAGTAGAGGCCAGGGTGGAGGTAGGGGGTAGTGTAGAGCAGAGGGGCGGGCGGAAGGTAGTGGCTGGGGCAGAGCCCAGGGCAGGGCGGAGCTAGGGGGGGGCTAGAGCAGAGCGGAGGGTGGAGCTACGGGCTGGGGTAGGCAGCTGCAGGCAGGCCTAGGTGAGGGCAGGATCAGGCCAGCGTCAGGCCAGGGCTAGGCTAGGGCAGGTAGCATCGGGGTAGGTAGGCTTAGGCCAGGGCTTAGGCTAGGCTTAGGCTAGGCCAGGTAGGCTTAAGGCACGTAGGCTATAAGGCATAGATAGGCTTAGGATAGGTAGGGGGTGGGGGTGGGGGTGGGGGGAGGGGGGAGGGGTGGGTGGGGGGTGGGGGGTGGGGGCAGGGCTGGGGGGGTCCAAGCTGCCAAAAGTCCTTGGAACGAGCGGAAGGCACCACCTGGTGAGTGTTACAACCCTGACAAACTTACAACTTGCTCACCAAGAGACTCTTCCTTTAGGCTTCTTTTCCCCATCTCTTTCTTTCATAGAGCTGCTCAGCACCAGTGGCAGAATCTTGCTTATTTCCTGAAACACCCGCTATCAAAGTGGACTCTCACTAGTTTATTTTTGGTTTAGCTGGTGTTGCACAGGTTCTTTTGACATTCTCTTTTCCTTTTTTGGATAGTTCTAAATCCTATCTGACAGTTAGGTATATAAAGAAAAGCATGAAGCAATAAGCGGCACTCTGTCAATCATCCTCTCATGGCTTCCTTTTTATCTGTGCCAGAAAATAATACTAAAATATACAAAAGTTGTAGACCACATTTTTCAATGCAAGCAACGATAAATAAGAAAAGGGAATCATTTCGTTCAGCCTTTGGTCCCCTTAAAAGCTCCACATGAACCCGCATGCTCACAGAACAATGTTCTGTCACCTCCAAGGAGAAAAACGGAGGGCCTGGAACAGAGATCCCACAGTGTCCCATCTCATGCTCAGCAGTCTTCTCCCACAGAAGATAAAGCATCACAAAGGAAATGGAAAGGCTTAAGTCAGACAAAGGCACAAGATCTATGTAGATCTACTTCCCCCGCCCAGCTCTTGCTAAAGTTCCATCTTCCATCACCTACTCCTTACTTGTGCTTACGTGTTTCAGGCAAAGAAGCATTTCAAAGTAGAAGAAATGCACGAGCTGAAAACCATTCTCAAATACAATAGCAGAAACGGTTGGAATTGTCCACCACTTGACAAAGGACATGCAGAATTTTCAAAGCAGTGTGCAATGCAATACAGGAACTGGTTACAATTGTCCAACACTCGACAACAGCAAGGTTCAGCACAAAGCCACCAAGAAACTCACTGGACTGAAAAGGAGACAAAGCCATGCAACATGCACATTTGCGAAGCAGGAAAGCAGAGGAAATGCAGAATTTAAAAAGGACGCTAAAATGCAATACAGGAAACGCTTGGAATTGCCCAACATTTGACAACAGCCAGGTTCAGCACAAAGCCACCAAGAAACTCACTAGACTGCAGAAGAGACGAACCAATGCAACATGCACATTTACGACACAGGAAAGCAGAGAAAAGGGAGAATTTTAAAACGATTGCGAAATACAAAAGCAGAAACAGTTGGAATTGTCCAACATTTGATAGAAGAAATGCAGAAGTTTAAAAGCACTGTGAAATGCAATAGCAGAAACGCTTGGAATTGTCCAGCACTTGACAATGGGGAGGTTCAGCACAAAGCCACAAAGAAACTCACTAGACTGCACAAGAGATGGACTGATGCAACATGCACATTTATTAAAGAGGAAAGCAGAGGAAATGCAGAATTTTAAAACGATTGTGAAAAACAAAAGCAAAAACCGTTGGAATTGTCCAACACTTGATAGAAGAAATGCAGAAGTTTAAAAGCACTGTGAAATGCAGTAGCAGAAACGCTTGGAATTGTCCAGCACTTGACAATGGGGAGGTTCAGCACAATGCCACAAAGAAACTCACTGAACTGCAGAAGAGATGGACTCATGCAACACGCACATTTATTAAAGAGGAAAGCAGAGGAAATGCAGAATTTTAAAACGATTGCGAAAAACAAAAGCAGAAACCGTTGGAATTGTCCAACACTTGATAGAAGAAATGCAGAAGTTTAAAAGCACTGTGAAATGCAATAGCAGAAGCGCTTGGAATTGTCCAGCACTTGACAATGGGGAGGTTCAGCACAAAGCCACAAAGAAACTCACTAGACTGCAGAAGAGATGGACTCATGCAACATGCACATTTATTAAAGAGGAAAGCAGAGGAAATGGAGCATTTTAAAACAATTGTGAAATACAAAAGCAGAAAGAGTTGGAATTGTCCAACATTGAGAACGGGAGTGTTCAGCACAAAGCCACGAAGAAACTCATTGGAGCACAGAAGACAGGAACTGAAGCAACCTTCAGATTTATCAAATAAGAAAACAGAAGAGATGTAAGATTTTGTAAGACACTTTCAATCTCCTATGAATGCTTCAATAGCGGTACTCTCCAAATTCCTGGACAAAGACAAGCAGCTGGGCTTTTGTTGTTGCTTTTAATATTAATCCCATTGCAGGCCTTGGTGAGTTGATCATCCAAACTGCCCTTCTGAGGCTTTTGCTTGTTTGACTTGTAACTGAAGGGCCAGGCTGAGGAGAGAAGGGGGAAGATGAGAGGGAAGAAACCTTCTAATCGGAGAGTCAAGCAGGAAGGGAGAATGTTTTTGCTCGCTTTATCTTCCGGGCTGTTTAGCAAAGACAGCTGAAGGTTTCTTTTCTAATGATGCTTCTATTACTGCTCTTTGGAGATTGCTCCTATAGAGACACAGTTCTGCACACCAAAATCTGTATCTTAGGACGTGCTCCTAAGACAAATTGCGCTTTGCCTGCTCATTCAGAAAAAAATAATTCATTACAACTGGCCTTGTCTGAGCAACGATTAAGCCCTTTTTAGGAAACGTATCCAGAACATAGACAGAAAAAATGGTATGAGCACGGCAGGAAATTTGAATGTGTTTTTGATGAGCAGATGCGCTCTTTACACTTCTAGCTACAGCACTGCAGTTTTTCTTTCACTCGCTAGCTTTCAGTTTGGGCACAGAAATTGCAGCTGCCTCACCCGGGGCACTGCAACGGCCTTGGCGCTCTGTCCTTTTCAGCCTCAAGTGCAAGAGGCTAATTCCAACTAGACTAAGTCAGTACCAATTCTTTTCATAAGTCCTCTTCTTCTGCGGGCACTCGAGTGCCAGCTGTTGTTTCACCAGCTGTTGAAATGCAAGACTCAAATCCTGCAGGAGTCCTTTGGTTGTCTTTTTGCTTGAGGTCTTCCTTAAGAGTTTGGGACCGAGAGCTCACTGATGCACGGATGATCTTGTTTGTTCGTTCTCATGCAATTTACAGGTCAAGTAACAGAACAGCAGAGCTTTCTTATGCCATCGCTTTGCAAGACAATGGTCTTGTGAAAATGCACGAAGTTCTGATTCTTCTCAAGGTAGCTTTCACTTAATTTTCTAAGTTTGCTTAGAGAAATTCCTTGAAAATCTTTCTACTCACCAACAAATCCCCTGTTACGGCAATCGGCGGGCAGGTGCTGCTCAACAGGGGCAGCTCCCTCAGCCTCGGCGTCGCCTTCCGCAAAGGCAGCCGCAACCTCCAGAAGCTGGAAGGAAAGACAAGAAGCCCTCTGTGAAAATAGGATTTTTATGCCCTTCAGAATTTGCCCTCCTCACTTCAGAATGCAATGGAAACTCCAGATGCAGATTATTACTGTCAAACATTAAGGTTACATTTCTTTATTGTCAGTCAGCATCTCTGGTTGCCCTTCTGCTGTTGAAGGAATTCTGCTTCTACTAGGACTGTTGCTTTGCAAGCCAAGACGGCCACTCGTACAAACGGCCGCTGCTTTTCTGAACGCCGCCGCCACTCCACTGTCTCTTCAGTGAGGCCATTTTACTCAATCTGAGGCTCACTTTGCATCTTGCTTTTTCACAGGCTATATGAAAAGGAGGCTATGTTATGCTACTGAGCATCATTCAAGAGAGCCTCTTTTAGTATCACAACTGAATCCCCACTTACAGTATAGCAGGGGCTTACATTTCAATTTCTTGTTTTATTTGGCTGCTCAGGAGAGGCTCTCAGGACTCTCTCCATTACAGCTCAAGTTTTCTCTGGAAGATCCGCCATGTGCTAAAACACACTCTATGCATCTAGGGAAAGGCGCCTTGTGGTAGGAGCTTCCGCTGCCTGAGCCTGCACTGGAGCACAAGCAAAGGCGCTCTAGGCTAACTTCATCATTAGGTCTTGGAAGCTCGTTTTAGATCATACTTTTCTGAATAGGAATGGCCCCTGTTTTAGACGGTAAGACCCTTCAAGAACCCATTCTAAAATTGAGTCAGGTGAGAGATGCAAGTTTCCTCATAGCTCCTGTCTAACGTCTGATACAGGTAACAAGCTTTCCTGTCCTAAATGAAGGACGCAAAGATCTCTCAACTATGCATTGATATGCCCTCCCTGTGTCTCACTTTGAAGCCTCAAAGGGTAAAGGAGGAGTTCCGAGCAGAGCCCGAGCAAAACGCACAGGAAGACCAGGCTTCTGCGGCAGCCAGAGAGGAACGCGCACCTCCTGCCGAGCTGGAAAGCTCCAAGGTCAAAGAGCCGGACGGAGACAAGCTTCGCCTGCAGCAGCAGGTAACTGCATTTATTTAGTTCTCTTGTCCTCCCTCTCTCTTCCTAAAGAATCCCTTATTTCTTAAGTAAGCGGCATGCTAAATGGAGCAATGAAGTGAGGCAAGCGCGTTCTGGCAGTGTTGTAGGGAACATCTGCTCTCGCCGGAGGAAGCAGTGACAAGGGCTGCCGCACACGGGGCTGCGGAACTGAAAGAGCTGGGGCAAAGAGAGCCTCAAGAGCTGCGGGGCATCACACAAGAACCAAACAGGTAGGAGAGAACCTCTAAGATCTCCACCCTCCTGCGTCAAAATGGGACAAGATCCACTTCAATCAAGAGGGAAATGGGCTCGCCCATTCCAGCAAAGGAATACACTGCAGTGTCCCTCAGCTCAGGATGGCCCATTTAGAAAAGGGAACAGTCCTGCATTATAGCAAATCTAGGCCTAAGGCCACTCAAGCCTGCTTTTTAGGCTGTGCTCATTGTTGTACTGCACCAAGCTTCCTTTTTGAGTCAAAACTTCAAATTCTAAGCAGAGCTGCTGCATTCAGAAAGAGGTATTTCTTACCTTCCAGCTACTCTACGAACATTTCTTTTAGCGGTACTTATCTTTCTTTCACATAGGGGTATTTTTTAAATGAAATGCTGGGTTTTATTAGCTGCCCTGGACATAAAGGCCTTCAGGCGCTCGTCTGAAAACAACCCCAAGCTTTTACTACGCACATCCTTTGATACATTCCATTTCACCCACAGCAGGCTCGAGCAAGAACAACAAGAGGAAGAGGAAGACAGCAACTGCAAGATGGCACTGGGAGTTCTGCTGCTAGAGTAGGCACTGTTCATTCTAGGAGAGTAGGCACTGTTCATTCTAGGAAAATAAAAGGAGAACATGCAGGATCCTCCATCTCGCTCAATACAAGAGAGGGATACACGCCTGAGAACAGCAGTATACAGCCATGGAGACCCTATTGTCAGGGAACTTCATGGTCAAATCAGAGGCTCTTGCAAAAAGGAGAAGCACTAAACGAAAGCACCTAGACAAATTCTAGAAAGCCAGAGGCCGTGATACTTAAAATACGCAGGTCTGCAGAGACATCCTCACTTCTCTGGCGCCAACCCACCTGTTCCACTGAAAACATGGAGTTTATAACCCCCCACTCAGCGACAAAAAGCGAGAGCACATCCCCACCAAGAAGCAGCAGGGGCAGCTCCATAACCACAAGCGGGCACCGCTCACACGCCCTGCTCTGCCCACCCTGCTCACACAGCCTGCTTTGGAACAAGGCTCTCCCAGACGGGAAGCGGAGCGTTAACTCCAGCCTGCCGCCAACGCTGCAGTACACGCTGGGCATTCAGTGTTGAGCTGAGCTTGCTGACGCACACACAATTCCACAAGCCTGGACACCTGGGCTAAGCATGGAAATTAAGCCTCCTCCGCCCCTCCCGCAAATACACTAACAGCAATTCTTCCCAAAGCACGCACCCGTTTTACGCCTTATCTTAACAGGAAAAAAGAGACGACTTTCGCCCAGAAATACCCCAAAATTAACACATCCAATTCTCTGGCACACTCTAAAGGGAGCTCCTACCCACCATGCATACTCCAGAACGGGACGAACCACCTCCCCGTGGGTTGGGGCCTGACCTCTCACTGAGCCGTGCCCGGCTTTCGCCTGCGCTCTCCTTCTCTTTGCTTCACCGTCCCTACTGAGTTGGCGGCACTCCCCCTGCACCGCTTCTTTTTGCATCAGTACAAGCAACTCGAGTTGGGACATGGCAAAAAGGAAACACCACTAGCGAAGTACCCAGCTGCTTTCCAGCACTTAGCAGACCACAGGGGTGCATTCCTCCCATTCCCAAAGTAGTCTTCCCCGATTCTATCTGTCCGATATCTCCTGGATGCAACCTACCAGCAGAATAGAATGCTGCTTATAGGAGCTCCGTCAAGGGAAAAAAACAGTTACTCAAGGCACTACGATTACTAACACCCTTAACTTTGCTATTGAGACGCTGCGCTTGTGCCAGCTTTGCAAGAGGAAGCATTGGTATTTTTTCTACTTTTTCCTTCCAAGTAGTATTCGGACTTGCCAAAGGAAACACTTAAAGAACGCTCAACGATATCCAAACTTAAAAGGTCTTCATTACCTTTTTCCTCATGAGAATTTCTGAGACACGGGATTTAGCAATTCAAGGACAAGGATAGGGAACCTCTTCCAGTAACTCCTGAGGTTGAAAATACGACCTACTTACCCACCATAGCCATTCTGCCCCCCAGCACTCATTTCATTACATCACACATTTGGGGTCTCCTCCTTAATTTCACTGCCTTCACACTCATTCCAACAGTTCCACTCATTCCGCGCATTTCAGCAAGAACATCATGCTCCCTTACTACTACAAGAAAGAACCACGAGAAAGCTTTTCTTTTTATCTGGGCCACAAGAACAACAACAGTAGTTACTGGCTTCACTTTGACAACAGTGATGCCAAAGGGAAAAAAAAATCCCCAGGGTGAGGGGCTTGCGCACTTTTCCAGACCCTCCAGATCTTTCTTTGTTCGCTTTTGCTTTGTTTTCTGCTTTTATTTTTTTTTAAAACAGTGACCACACTCTAACAGCTGGTAGTGTGTCAATAAGAAGAACGGGTGCTTTGATGTTGATATGTCTGTTTCCACCACTCTTCCCTGGACTGAAGCAGGTAGCTTCTCTGAGGGCGGCTCCAACAAGAAGGCTTGGAAGCCTTCCTTTGGACTTCCTCCCAAAGGAAGACATTCCAAAAGAAATTAAATAGATTCACCGAGTCTCAAAGGGTTTCACTCTTCCCCCACCCTTGCCCTAAATGTTGTCATTCCAGCAAATGTCACCTACTTGGTTATCATCTGTCTGCTATCATGCGGGAAAGGGGAAAGAAGCAATACTTGAAGATTCATATCCCTAGCTGAAGTCAGAGAGAAGCGCAACTTAAAAGCTGAGCGTAGAAGCAAGACACACATCCAATTCCAACAGCCTTCCCCTCCAAAGAGGAGAAACTCCACACACCTCTCCCTGAGGAGACACATCCCTCCTAGTATTGGCTACTGTCATTAAAAGAGCAGCAACACAAAAAGCACAACATGGAGAAGAATACGCACATGCACGTGCGCGCACACACACACAGAGAACTGAGAAGCCCGCAGATTTCCATTAAATGCAGCCTTGCAACACTGGGGCTGGGGGACTGCACCTGCACACAGCCTTGCTCTGGGAGGAGCAGAGCTCTTTTACAGGCAGCTTCAAACTGCAAACAGCAGAAGCCAGATTCTGCAATCAAAGGCACTGCCAAAAGCTACACAGGCACCGTGTGTATTCACGCATCAAGTGGCTGGCGGAGGGATTGCAACATTTGTATTCCGAGAGATTTCCACTTTGGCATCTTTGTTGCAAGTCTTCTGCAAGAAATTGTCTTGTGGTCCCAAAGGGAACGACACGGCGGGAGTAGTGGCAACGGGAAGGACGGGCGGGGGGGTCCCAATGGCAAGGACACGGCGGGGGCGGGGCTCGCAATGGGAACGACATGTCGGGGCGATGGCAATGGGAATGTCATAGTGGACTGGGCTATTTAATCACTAGGCTAGAGGCGGGGCGTGGGCTGGGGCTGGGCTGGGGGGCCGGCGGAGGGGAGGCCAGAGGGGAGCTCAGTGTAGGCCAGCAGGCTAGTATAGAGGCTAGAGCAGAGCAGCGGGTGGAGGGCCGGGTCGGGCAGAGGCTGGGATGGAGGGGAGCGGAGAGCAGAGGGGCGGGCGGAGGGCAGGCGAGGCCAGAGCAGGGCAGTGCAGGCCAGAGGGGAGGGTGCAGGGCCCGGCAGGCAGAGTAGCGGGGCCAGAGCAGGGGCTAGGGCGGAAGGCAGGGGGCGGCTAGAGCAGAGGGGAGGGCGGAAGGCAGGGGGTGGGGGGCTGCAGGGGAGGCTGCAGGGGGCCGCTGGCGCGGAGTAGAGGCCAGGGTGGAGGTAGGGGGTAGTGTAGAGCAGAGGGGCGGGCGGAAGGTAGTGGCTGGGGCAGAGCCCAGGGCAGGGCAGAGCTAGGGGGGGGCTAGAGCAGAGCGGAGGGTGGAGCTACGGGCTGGGGTAGGCAGCTGCAGGCAGGCCTAGGTGAGGGCAGGATCAGGCCAGCGTCAGGCCAGGGCTAGGCTAGGGCAGGTAGCATCGGGGTAGGTAGGCTTAGGCCAGGGCTTAGGCTAGGCTTAGGCTAGGCCAGGTAGGCTTAAGGCACGTAGGCTATAAGGCATAGATAGGCTTAGGATAGGTAGGGGGTGGGGGTGGGGGTGGGGGGAGGGGGGAGGGGCGGGTGGGGGGTGGGGGGTGGGGGCAGGGCTGGGGGGGTCCAAGCTGCCAAAAGTCCTTGGAACGAGCGGAAGGCACCACCTGGTGAGTGTTACAACCCTGACAAACTTACAACTTGCTCACCAAGAGACTCTTCCTTTAGGCTTCTTTTCCCCATCTCTTTCTTTCATAGAGCTGCTCAGCACCAGTGGCAGAATCTTGCTTATTTCCTGAAACACCCGCTATCAAAGTGGACTCTCACTAGTTTATTTTTGGTTTAGCTGGTGTTGCACAGGTTCTTTTGACATTCTCTTTTCCTTTTTTGGATAGTTCTAAATCCTATCTGACAGTTAGGTATATAAAGAAAAGCATGAAGCAATAAGCGGCACTCTGTCAATCATCCTCTCATGGCTTCCTTTTTATCTGTGCCAGAAAATAATACTAAAATATACAAAAGTTGTAGACCACATTTTTCAATGCAAGCAACGATAAATAAGAAAAGGGAATCATTTCGTTCAGCCTTTGGTCCCCTTAAAAGCTCCACATGAACCCGCATGCTCACAGAACAATGTTCTGTCACCTCCAAGGAGAAAAACGGAGGGCCTGGAACAGAGATCCCACAGTGTCCCATCTCATGCTCAGCAGTCTTCTCCCACAGAAGATAAAGCATCACAAAGGAAATGGAAAGGCTTAAGTCAGACAAAGGCACAAGATCTATGTAGATCTACTTCCCCCGCCCAGCTCTTGCTAAAGTTCCATCTTCCATCACCTACTCCTTACTTGTGCTTACGTGTTTCAGGCAAAGAAGCATTTCAAAGTAGAAGAAATGCACGAGCTGAAAACCATTCTCAAATACAATAGCAGAAACGGTTGGAATTGTCCACCACTTGACAAAGGACATGCAGAATTTTCAAAGCAGTGTGCAATGCAATACAGGAACTGGTTACAATTGTCCAACACTCGACAACAGCAAGGTTCAGCACAAAGCCACCAAGAAACTCACTGGACTGAAAAGGAGACAAAGCCATGCAACATGCACATTTGCGAAGCAGGAAAGCAGAGGAAATGCAGAATTTAAAAAGGACGCTAAAATGCAATACAGGAAACGCTTGGAATTGCCCAACATTTGACAACAGCCAGGTTCAGCACAAAGCCACCAAGAAACTCACTAGACTGCAGAAGAGACGAACCAATGCAACATGCACATTTACGACACAGGAAAGCAGAGAAAAGGGAGAATTTTAAAACGATTGCGAAATACAAAAGCAGAAACAGTTGGAATTGTCCAACATTTGATAGAAGAAATGCAGAAGTTTAAAAGCACTGTGAAATGCAATAGCAGAAACGCTTGGAATTGTCCAGCACTTGACAATGGGGAGGTTCAGCACAAAGCCACAAAGAAACTCACTAGACTGCACAAGAGATGGACTGATGCAACATGCACATTTATTAAAGAGGAAAGCAGAGGAAATGCAGAATTTTAAAACGATTGTGAAAAACAAAAGCAAAAACCATTGGAATTGTCCAACACTTGATAGAAGAAATGCAGAAGTTTAAAAGCACTGTGAAATGCAGTAGCAGAAACGCTTGGAATTGTCCAGCACTTGACAATGGGGAGGTTCAGCACAAAGCCACAAAGAAACTCACTGAACTGCAGAAGAGATGGACTCATGCAACACGCACATTTATTAAAGAGGAAAGCAGAGGAAATGCAGAATTTTAAAACGATTGCGAAAAACAAAAGCAGAAACCGTTGGAATTGTCCAACACTTGATAGAAGAAATGCAGAAGTTTAAAAGCACTGTGAAATGCAATAGCAGAAGCGCTTGGAATTGTCCAGCACTTGACAATGGGGAGGTTCAGCACAAAGCCACAAAGAAACTCACTAGACTGCAGAAGAGATGGACTCATGCAACATGCACATTTATTAAAGAGGAAAGCAGAGGAAATGGAGCATTTTAAAACAATTGTGAAATACAAAAGCAGAAAGAGTTGGAATTGTCCAACATTGAGAACGGGAGTGTTCAGCACAAAGCCACGAAGAAACTCATTGGAGCACAGAAGACAGGAACTGAAGCAACCTTCAGATTTATCAAATAAGAAAACAGAAGAGATGTAAGATTTTGTAAGACACTTTCAATCTCCTATGAATGCTTCAATAGCGGTACTCTCCAAATTCCTGGACAAAGACAAGCAGCTGGGCTTTTGTTGTTGCTTTTAATATTAATCCCATTGCAGGCCTTGGCGAGTTGATCATCCAAACTGCCCTTCTGAGGCTTTTGCTTGTTTGACTTGTAACTGAAGGGCCAGGCTGAGGAGAGAAGGGGGAAGATGAGAGGGAAGAAACCTTCTAATCGGAGAGTCAAGCAGGAAGGGAGAATGTTTTTGCTCGCTTTATCTTCCGGGCTGTTTAGCAAAGACAGCTGAAGGTTTCTTTTCTAATGATGCTTCTATTACTGCTCTTTGGAGATTGCTCCTATAGAGACACAGTTCTGCACACCAAAATCTGTATCTTAGGACGTGCTCCTAAGACAAATTGCGCTTTGCCTGCTCATTCAGAAAAAAATAATTCATTACAACTGGCCTTGTCTGAGCAACGATTAAGCCCTTTTTAGGAAACGTATCCAGAACATAGACAGAAAAAATGGTATGAGCACGGCAGGAAATTTGAATGTGTTTTTGATGAGCAGATGCGCTCTTTACACTTCTAGCTACAGCACTGCAGTTTTTCTTTCACTCGCTAGCTTTCAGTTTGGGCACAGAAATTGCAGCTGCCTCACCCGGGGCACTGCAACGGCCTTGGCGCTCTGTCCTTTTCAGCCTCAAGTGCAAGAGGCTAATTCCAACTAGACTAAGTCAGTACCAATTCTTTTCATAAGTCCTCTTCTTCTGCGGGCACTCGAGTGCCAGCTGTTGTTTCACCAGCTGTTGAAATGCAAGACTCAAATCCTGCAGGAGTCCTTTGGTTGTCTTTTTGCTTGAGGTCTTCCTTAAGAGTTTGGGACCGAGAGCTCACTGATGCACGGATGATCTTGTTTGTTCGTTCTCATGCAATTTACAGGTCAAGTAACAGAACAGCAGAGCTTTCTTATGCCATCGCTTTGCAAGACAATGGTCTTGTGAAAATGCACGAAGTTCTGATTCTTCTCAAGGTAGCTTTCACTTAATTTTCTAAGTTTGCTTAGAGAAATTCCTTGAAAATCTTTCTACTCACCAACAAATCCCCTGTTACGGCAATCGGCGGGCAGGTGCTGCTCAACAGGGGCAGCTCCCTCAGCCTCGGCGTCGCCTTCCGCAAAGGCAGCCGCAACCTCCAGAAGCTGGAAGGAAAGACAAGAAGCCCTCTGTGAAAATAGGATTTTTATGCCCTTCAGAATTTGCCCTCCTCACTTCAGAATGCAATGGAAACTCCAGATGCAGATTATTACTGTCAAACATTAAGGTTACATTTCTTTATTGTCAGTCAGCATCTCTGGTTGCCCTTCTGCTGTTGAAGGAATTCTGCTTCTACTAGGACTGTTGCTTTGCAAGCCAAGACGGCCACTCGTACAAACGGCCGCTGCTTTTCTGAACGCCGCCGCCACTCCACTGTCTCTTCAGTGAGGCCATTTTACTCAATCTGAGGCTCACTTTGCATCTTGCTTTTTCACAGGCTATATGAAAAGGAGGCTATGTTATGCTACTGAGCATCATTCAAGAGAGCCTCTTTTAGTATCACAACTGAATCCCCACTTACAGTATAGCAGGGGCTTACATTTCAATTTCTTGTTTTATTTGGCTGCTCAGGAGAGGCTCTCAGGACTCTCTCCATTACAGCTCAAGTTTTCTCTGGAAGATCCGCCATGTGCTAAAACACACTCTATGCATCTAGGGAAAGGCGCCTTGTGGTAGGAGCTTCCGCTGCCTGAGCCTGCACTGGAGCACAAGCAAAGGCGCTCTAGGCTAACTTCATCATTAGGTCTTGGAAGCTCGTTTTAGATCATACTTTTCTGAATAGGAATGGCCCCTGTTTTAGACGGTAAGACCCTTCAAGAACCCATTCTAAAATTGAGTCAGGTGAGAGATGCAAGTTTCCTCATAGCTCCTGTCTAACGTCTGATACAGGTAACAAGCTTTCCTGTCCTAAATGAAGGACGCAAAGATCTCTCAACTATGCATTGATATGCCCTCCCTGTGTCTCACTTTGAAGCCTCAAAGGGTAAAGGAGGAGTTCCGAGCAGAGCCCGAGCAAAACGCACAGGAAGACCAGGCTTCTGCGGCAGCCAGAGAGGAACGCGCACCTCCTGCCGAGCTGGAAAGCTCCAAGGTCAAAGAGCCGGACGGAGACAAGCTTCGCCTGCAGCAGCAGGTAACTGCATTTATTTAGTTCTCTTGTCCTCCCTCTCTCTTCCTAAAGAATCCCTTATTTCTTAAGTAAGCGGCATGCTAAATGGAGCAATGAAGTGAGGCAAGCGCGTTCTGGCAGTGTTGTAGGGAACATCTGCTCTCGCCGGAGGAAGCAGTGACAAGGGCTGCCGCACACGGGGCTGCGGAACTGAAAGAGCTGGGGCAAAGAGAGCCTCAAGAGCTGCGGGGCATCACACAAGAACCAAACAGGTAGGAGAAAACCTCTAAGATCTCCACCCTCCTGCGTCAAAATGGGACAAGATCCACTTCAATCAAGAGGGAAATGGGCTCGCCCATTCCAGCAAAGGAATACACTGCAGTGTCCCTCAGCTCAGGATGGCCCATTTAGAAAAGGGAACAGTCCTGCATTATAGCAAATCTAGGCCTAAGGCCACTCAAGCCTGCTTTTTAGGCTGTGCTCATTGTTGTACTGCACCAAGCTTCCTTTTTGAGTCAAAACTTCAAATTCTAAGCAGAGCTGCTGCATTCAGAAAGAGGTATTTCTTACCTTCCAGCTACTCTACGAACATTTCTTTTAGCGGTACTTATCTTTCTTTCACATAGGGGTATTTTTTAAATGAAATGCTGGGTTTTATTAGCTGCCCTGGACATAAAGGCCTTCAGGCGCTCGTCTGAAAACAACCCCAAGCTTTTACTACGCACATCCTTTGATACATTCCATTTCACCCACAGCAGGCTCGAGCAAGAACAACAAGAGGAAGAGGAAGACAGCAACTGCAAGATGGCACTGGGAGTTCTGCTGCTAGAGTAGGCACTGTTCATTCTAGGAGAGTAGGCACTGTTCATTCTAGGAAAATAAAAGGAGAACATGCAGGATCCTCCATCTCGCTCAATACAAGAGAGGGATACACGCCTGAGAACAGCAGTATACAGCCATGGAGACCCTATTGTCAGGGAACTTCATGGTCAAATCAGAGGCTCTTGCAAAAAGGAGAAGCACTAAACGAAAGCACCTAGACAAATTCTAGAAAGCCAGAGGCCGTGATACTTAAAATACGCAGGTCTGCAGAGACATCCTCACTTCTCTGGCGCCAACCCACCTGTTCCACTGAAAACATGGAGTTTATAACCCCCCACTCAGCGACAAAAAGCGAGAGCACATCCCCACCAAGAAGCAGCAGGGGCAGCTCCATAACCACAAGCGGGCACCGCTCACACGCCCTGCTCTGCCCACCCTGCTCACACAGCCTGCTTTGGAACAAGCCTCTCCCAGACGGGAAGCGGAGCGTTAACTCCAGCCTGCCGCCAACGCTGCAGTACACGCTGGGCATTCAGTGTTGAGCTGAGCTTGCTGACGCACACACAATTCCACAAGCCTGGACACCTGGGCTAAGCATGGAAATTAAGCCTCCTCCGCCCCTCCCGCAAATACACTAACAGCAATTCTTCCCAAAGCACGCACCCGTTTTACGCCTTATCTTAACAGGAAAAAAGAGACGACTTTCGCCCAGAAATACCCCAAAATTAACACATCCAATTCTCTGGCACACTCTAAAGGGAGCTCCTACCCACCATGCATACTCCAGAACGGGACGAACCACCTCCCCGTGGGTTGGGGCCTGACCTCTCACTGAGCCGTGCCCGGCTTTCGCCTGCGCTCTCCTTCTCTTTGCTTCACCGTCCCTACTGAGTTGGCGGCACTCCCCCTGCACCGCTTCTTTTTGCATCAGTACAAGCAACTCGAGTTGGGACATGGCAAAAAGGAAACACCACTAGCGAAGTACCCAGCTGCTTTCCAGCACTTAGCAGACCACAGGGGTGCATTCCTCCCATTCCCAAAGTAGTCTTCTGTAGAGGGATGGCTAGAGAGCCGCGGACATGGCTGCCCAGCAGGCCTGCTCAATTCCAGCCTTCAGGTTTCAGTGAAAGAACAAAGGGACTGCTAACTAGGAGATAAGGAAGTAGACCAAGGTCAGAGGGAATAAAAGAGCTGTTGAACTAAAAGGATGAGCTAAACAAGTAAGGGGAGCTGTAAGGGTCTGAGTTAGATCATTGTCTACCAATTAGGAGCCTGTGTAATTACATCACTAATTGTTAAGAATCATATAAATGTACTGCATGAAAAGCTAATAAACGAAGTCAGTTCCAGCTTCTATGAAGTTGATGTCTGGCATTCCTGACCCGCTCCAAGCTGCAACAAGTGGCGCCCGAACAGGGACAAGATTCCGAACAGGGACAAGATTCCGAACAGGGACCTGGCACAACGGTGCGGGATTCCGGAGGACGACATACGGGTGCAGCCGAGTGATCCGACCAAGAAGGTGGACCGGAGCGGGTAAGCCGGCCGTGATTGCGCACACGGAAAAGACGGCGTCGGGGGGCGAGAAGCCGGGACCCGGGACAAAAAGTCAGCGTTGCGGGGCGAGAAGCCGGGACCCAGGTTGCACGTGCAAGAATAGAGCGAGAAGCTGTGGTACAGCTGCTGCAGGTGAAAAGAGAAGCAGCAGTGAGTACGAAAATGGAGCGAGAAGCTGCTGTGCAGCTGCTGCTGGACTTATTAGCAAAAAGGGAGGCAGCAGTGAGCACGAAGAAGCTGTATGAGCTGTATAAATGGGCTAGAGACAAGGGACACTTGCAAAGACTCAAGCTGAAGCGAGGGGATTCTGAGCCCCACCATTGCCCAAAGGACATCACAGGGCCACCGCCAGATCGTGAGCCTCCCGAAGCTGCGAGCAGTGTACCTGTAAAAGCCTTTGCGAGCACTTCAGGACCAGGACCGCCACGCCACCGAAAACCGCTGGTATCTGGAGATCCATTGCCAACCCCCCCAGCCCGTGTCCTCATCTGTGCCGGTGGCACCTGCACTGTCTGTGCCCCCACTCCCGAACCGCCCCGTCGTGCCTAAGAACGGCCCGGCTGGGTCCAGGACTTGTTAGATCAGCTTGAAAAAAGGAGAAGGGGGGCCAGGGAAGAAAAGGTGAATGAGATCAAGGAGACTTATGTTGCTGAGGGCTTGACAACAGCCAGGAGGGAGGTGCAGGGGGATTTGATCCGTCTTTTAAAGTGGGGGTTGAAGAACTGTAATGCTTTAAGTGAGGACAGAAACCGTTATTAGGGCTATTATTTCTGTTTGCTATGTTCATCTCTATTATGTGTTGTATCCTTTGTATATTGATGCCGACACGAGGTATGGTTGAAAGGTGGAAATTTGTATGATCTGTAGAGTCATAAAACTATTGTGCAAAATAGGATCCAAGACCCTGAGAAAGAAGATGTTTGCCTGCCCAGGCTGAGCGATAAGGAGTGCGGAGGCGGCTGCCCAGCCAGGCTCAGAGCCGACCTCCTCCAAAAGCAGCTGAAGGCGGCTGCTCGACCGGGCTTGTAGCCAACTTAACTGCAAACATCCTCTAAATTAGTTTGAAGGTCAAACACCCGAGAGGGAGGGAGATGAGAAAGGCAGGACCCTCAGACTGATGACTGGGACAATTTACTGACATGCGCACCTGCGCACCCAGGAGGGAAGATTATGTGACTGAAGGCGGAGTTTGTCCGCCCCCCGGTCTGCCTGCTGGCACGTACTGGCCCTACGTGGCAGGATGCACCGGGCATAAACAGACAGTGCAGAGAGAGAGGAGGGGTGAGACTCCTAACACTGAGACCCACGTTGTCTCTGCGGGGACGCCCGCTGAGTTAGGAGCCTGTCAGCAACCCTCTAATCTGCCAACTCGAGAGAATGCTCAGTTTCAGTGTCCTGCCGACAAGTATTACCTCAAGAGTAATTAGGCATACTTTGCCTTTTTAACGTGCTTTCACCTGAATAGCCGTAGCCACCTTGTTCTGTGTGATTATTGCCGAATCCCAAACCCATTCGCAACCTAATTGGCAACGAGGATGGGATTAGGCAATTGAGACAGTGGAACTCACTAGTGGAGTGCACAGCTACGTGAGGTCGTGCCACTGGATAGAAACTGTGTTTGTGCTGTTTGTGTGTGTGGTCTTTAGATCTTTATTGTGTAATATATATATCAGCAGAGAGGGCTGAATAAGCACAACAGGAAAGTGCAGAATCTGAAAGTGGGAAAGCCAGGAATAACTCAGACTATGGCGTCCCACCCCCACAACCAGTGGAGGACTGGGAGCCGTACTCTGACTTGTATCCTTCGAAAGAAACTAGGGAGTACTTTAGCATGGGAAACAAGAATGAAGCGACGGCCAAGCTCCAGTGCAACTGGCATGGAAGGACCTGCAACAGTCCTTACAAATTGTAAAAGCCTCAATGCTACTGGAGTGGGGGCCTCCTTAATATATGGAAATCCCAAGCAATTTCTGGGGAGGAAACCAAATTGAAGCTATGCAAACATAAATAGAAATGGAAATCGAGGACCTTTCAAAATGATTGGGACATCTTAATAATCGATTTGAAAGATTGTTTTTTCACCATACTATTGCATCCTGAGGACCATGACATGGTGGAACATATGAACCAAACGCTGAAATGCTAGCTATAAGAAAAAAAAAAAAAAGAAAAAAAAAAAAAGGAAAAAAAAAAGAAAAAAAAAGGGAAAAAAGGAAAAAAAAAAAAAAAAGAAAAAAAAAGAGGAGAATTGGAAATTATGCCTGCAGAAAAATTGGCAAGAGCAGAATATGTTTTAAAATTTTGAGATTACCCCAGGACAGCCTAGTCCCTCTGATGGTCAAACACAGGGCTGGGCTAAAGGGAGCCCTGACAGAAGTAAAGTCGGGTCCGTGTAAGGTGATACTGAGAGACTAGAACACCGGAAAATGGACGGGACCTTTAGACTTGATAACCTGGGGAAAAGGGTATGCTTGTATCATTACAGATGCTGGAACCAGATGGGTGCCAGCAAAATGGGTGAAACCCTGGCTGGAAGCAAACTTGCATACATCAGATGTAGCAGGCAAACAGCTGGTACCCTAGCGGTGGAAAGTGTGAGCCTGCAGAACATCATGAGAGGAAGAAGTGTCCTGTACAACTAAGCAGGCCTTGCTGGTACAAAAGAAAAAGGGGGAATTGTAGAGGGATGGCTAGAGAGCCGCGTACATGGCTGCCCAGCAGGCCTGCTCAATTCCAGCCTTCAGGTTTCAGTGAAAGAACAAAGGGACTGCTAACTAGGAGATAAGGAAGTAGACCAAGGTCAGAGGGAATAAAAGAGCTGTTGAACTAAAAGGATGAGCTAAACAAGTAAGGGGAGCTGTAAGGGTCTGAGTTAGATCATTGTCTACCAATTAGGAGCCTGTGTAATTACATCACTAATTGTTAAGAATCATATAAATGTACTGCATGAAAAGCTAATAAACGAAGTCAGTTCCAGCTTCTATGAAGTTGATGTCTGGCATTCCTGACCCGCTCCAAGCTGTAACAGTCTTCCCCGATTCTATCTGTCCGATATCTCCTGGATGCAACCTACCAGCAGAATAGAATGCTGCTTATAGGAGCTCCGTCAAGGGAAAAAAACAGTTACTCAAGGCACTACGATTACTAACACCCTTAACTTTGCTATTGAGACGCTGCGCTTGTGCCAGCTTTGCAAGAGGAAGCATTGGTATTTTTTCTACTTTTTCCTTCCAAGTAGTATTCGGACTTGCCAAAGGAAACACTTAAAGAACGCTCAACGATATCCAAACTTAAAAGGTCTTCATTACCTTTTTCCTCATGAGAATTTCTGAGACACGGGATTTAGCAATTCAAGGACAAGGATAGGGAACCTCTTCCAGTAACTCCTGAGGTTGAAAATACGACCTACTTACCCACCATAGCCATTCTGCCCCCCAGCACTCATTTCATTACATCACACATTTGGGGTCTCCTCCTTAATTTCACTGCCTTCACACTCATTCCAACAGTTCCACTCATTCCGCGCATTTCAGCAAGAACATCATGCTCCCTTACTACTACAAGAAAGAACCACGAGAAAGCTTTTCTTTTTATCTGGGCCACAAGAACAACAACAGTAGTTACTGGCTTCACTTTGACAACAGTGATGCCAAAGGGAAAAAAAAATCCCCAGGGTGAGGGGCTTGCGCACTTTTCCAGACCCTCCAGATCTTTCTTTGTTCGCTTTTGCTTTGTTTTCTGCTTTTATTTTTTTTTAAAACAGTGACCACACTCTAACAGCTGGTAGTGTGTCAATAAGAAGAACGGGTGCTTTGATGTTGATATGTCTGTTTCCACCACTCTTCCCTGGACTGAAGCAGGTAGCTTCTCTGAGGGCGGCTCCAACAAGAAGGCTTGGAAGCCTTCCTTTGGACTTCCTCCCAAAGGAAGACATTCCAAAAGAAATTAAATAGATTCACCGAGTCTCAAAGGGTTTCACTCTTCCCCCACCCTTGCCCTAAATGTTGTCATTCCAGCAAATGTCACCTACTTGGTTATCATCTGTCTGCTATCATGCGGGAAAGGGGAAAGAAGCAATACTTGAAGATTCATATCCCTAGCTGAAGTCAGAGAGAAGCGCAACTTAAAAGCTGAGCGTAGAAGCAAGACACACATCCAATTCCAACAGCCTTCCCCTCCAAAGAGGAGAAACTCCACACACCTCTCCCTGAGGAGACACATCCCTCCTAGTATTGGCTACTGTCATTAAAAGAGCAGCAACACAAAAAGCACAACATGGAGAAGAATACGCACATGCACGTGCGCGCACACACACACAGAGAACTGAGAAGCCCGCAGATTTCCATTAAATGCAGCCTTGCAACACTGGGGCTGGGGGACTGCACCTGCACACAGCCTTGCTCTGGGAGGAGCAGAGCTCTTTTACAGGCAGCTTCAAACTGCAAACAGCAGAAGCCAGATTCTGCAATCAAAGGCACTGCCAAAAGCTACACAGGCACCGTGTGTATTCACGCATCAAGTGGCTGGCGGAGGGATTGCAACATTTGTATTCCGAGAGATTTCCACTTTGGCATCTTTGTTGCAAGTCTTCTGCAAGAAATTGTCTTGTGGTCCCAAAGGGAACGACACGGCGGGAGTAGTGGCAACGGGAAGGACGGGCGGGGGGGTCCCAATGGCAAGGACACGGCGGGGGCGGGGCTCGCAATGGGAACGACATGTCGGGGCGATGGCAATGGGAATGTCATAGTGGACTGGGCTATTTAATCACTAGGCTAGAGGCGGGGCGTGGGCTGGGGCTGGGCTGGGGGGCCGGCGGAGGGGAGGCCAGAGGGGAGCTCAGTGTAGGCCAGCAGGCTAGTATAGAGGCTAGAGCAGAGCAGCGGGTGGAGGGCCGGGTCGGGCAGAGGCTGGGATGGAGGGGAGCGGAGAGCAGAGGGGCGGGCGGAGGGCAGGCGAGGCCAGAGCAGGGCAGTGCAGGCCAGAGGGGAGGGTGCAGGGCCCGGCAGGCAGAGTAGCGGGGCCAGAGCAGGGGCTAGGGCGGAAGGCAGGGGGCGGCTAGAGCAGAGGGGAGGGCGGAAGGCAGGGGGTGGGGGGCTGCAGGGGAGGCTGCAGGGGGCCGCTGGCGCGGAGTAGAGGCCAGGGTGGAGGTAGGGGGTAGTGTAGAGCAGAGGGGCGGGCGGAAGGTAGTGGCTGGGGCAGAGCCCAGGGCAGGGCAGAGCTAGGGGGGGGCTAGAGCAGAGCGGAGGGTGGAGCTACGGGCTGGGGTAGGCAGCTGCAGGCAGGCCTAGGTGAGGGCAGGATCAGGCCAGCGTCAGGCCAGGGCTAGGCTAGGGCAGGTAGCATCGGGGTAGGTAGGCTTAGGCCAGGGCTTAGGCTAGGCTTAGGCTAGGCCAGGTAGGCTTAAGGCACGTAGGCTATAAGGCATAGATAGGCTTAGGATAGGTAGGGGGTGGGGGTGGGGGTGGGGGGAGGGGGGAGGGGCGGGTGGGGGGTGGGGGGTGGGGGCAGGGCTGGGGGGGTCCAAGCTGCCAAAAGTCCTTGGAACGAGCGGAAGGCACCACCTGGTGAGTGTTACAACCCTGACAAACTTACAACTTGCTCACCAAGAGACTCTTCCTTTAGGCTTCTTTTCCCCATCTCTTTCTTTCATAGAGCTGCTCAGCACCAGTGGCAGAATCTTGCTTATTTCCTGAAACACCCGCTATCAAAGTGGACTCTCACTAGTTTATTTTTGGTTTAGCTGGTGTTGCACAGGTTCTTTTGACATTCTCTTTTCCTTTTTTGGATAGTTCTAAATCCTATCTGACAGTTAGGTATATAAAGAAAAGCATGAAGCAATAAGCGGCACTCTGTCAATCATCCTCTCATGGCTTCCTTTTTATCTGTGCCAGAAAATAATACTAAAATATACAAAAGTTGTAGACCACATTTTTCAATGCAAGCAACGATAAATAAGAAAAGGGAATCATTTCGTTCAGCCTTTGGTCCCCTTAAAAGCTCCACATGAACCCGCATGCTCACAGAACAATGTTCTGTCACCTCCAAGGAGAAAAACGGAGGGCCTGGAACAGAGATCCCACAGTGTCCCATCTCATGCTCAGCAGTCTTCTCCCACAGAAGATAAAGCATCACAAAGGAAATGGAAAGGCTTAAGTCAGACAAAGGCACAAGATCTATGTAGATCTACTTCCCCCGCCCAGCTCTTGCTAAAGTTCCATCTTCCATCACCTACTCCTTACTTGTGCTTACGTGTTTCAGGCAAAGAAGCATTTCAAAGTAGAAGAAATGCACGAGCTGAAAACCATTCTCAAATACAATAGCAGAAACGGTTGGAATTGTCCACCACTTGACAAAGGACATGCAGAATTTTCAAAGCAGTGTGCAATGCAATACAGGAACTGGTTACAATTGTCCAACACTCGACAACAGCAAGGTTCAGCACAAAGCCACCAAGAAACTCACTGGACTGAAAAGGAGACAAAGCCATGCAACATGCACATTTGCGAAGCAGGAAAGCAGAGGAAATGCAGAATTTAAAAAGGACGCTAAAATGCAATACAGGAAACGCTTGGAATTGCCCAACATTTGACAACAGCCAGGTTCAGCACAAAGCCACCAAGAAACTCACTAGACTGCAGAAGAGACGAACCAATGCAACATGCACATTTACGACACAGGAAAGCAGAGAAAAGGGAGAATTTTAAAACGATTGCGAAATACAAAAGCAGAAACAGTTGGAATTGTCCAACATTTGATAGAAGAAATGCAGAAGTTTAAAAGCACTGTGAAATGCAATAGCAGAAACGCTTGGAATTGTCCAGCACTTGACAATGGGGAGGTTCAGCACAAAGCCACAAAGAAACTCACTAGACTGCACAAGAGATGGACTGATGCAACATGCACATTTATTAAAGAGGAAAGCAGAGGAAATGCAGAATTTTAAAACGATTGTGAAAAACAAAAGCAAAAACCATTGGAATTGTCCAACACTTGATAGAAGAAATGCAGAAGTTTAAAAGCACTGTGAAATGCAGTAGCAGAAACGCTTGGAATTGTCCAGCACTTGACAATGGGGAGGTTCAGCACAAAGCCACAAAGAAACTCACTGAACTGCAGAAGAGATGGACTCATGCAACACGCACATTTATTAAAGAGGAAAGCAGAGGAAATGCAGAATTTTAAAACGATTGCGAAAAACAAAAGCAGAAACCGTTGGAATTGTCCAACACTTGATAGAAGAAATGCAGAAGTTTAAAAGCACTGTGAAATGCAATAGCAGAAGCGCTTGGAATTGTCCAGCACTTGACAATGGGGAGGTTCAGCACAAAGCCACAAAGAAACTCACTAGACTGCAGAAGAGATGGACTCATGCAACATGCACATTTATTAAAGAGGAAAGCAGAGGAAATGGAGCATTTTAAAACAATTGTGAAATACAAAAGCAGAAAGAGTTGGAATTGTCCAACATTGAGAACGGGAGTGTTCAGCACAAAGCCACGAAGAAACTCATTGGAGCACAGAAGACAGGAACTGAAGCAACCTTCAGATTTATCAAATAAGAAAACAGAAGAGATGTAAGATTTTGTAAGACACTTTCAATCTCCTATGAATGCTTCAATAGCGGTACTCTCCAAATTCCTGGACAAAGACAAGCAGCTGGGCTTTTGTTGTTGCTTTTAATATTAATCCCATTGCAGGCCTTGGCGAGTTGATCATCCAAACTGCCCTTCTGAGGCTTTTGCTTGTTTGACTTGTAACTGAAGGGCCAGGCTGAGGAGAGAAGGGGGAAGATGAGAGGGAAGAAACCTTCTAATCGGAGAGTCAAGCAGGAAGGGAGAATGTTTTTGCTCGCTTTATCTTCCGGGCTGTTTAGCAAAGACAGCTGAAGGTTTCTTTTCTAATGATGCTTCTATTACTGCTCTTTGGAGATTGCTCCTATAGAGACACAGTTCTGCACACCAAAATCTGTATCTTAGGACGTGCTCCTAAGACAAATTGCGCTTTGCCTGCTCATTCAGAAAAAAATAATTCATTACAACTGGCCTTGTCTGAGCAACGATTAAGCCCTTTTTAGGAAACGTATCCAGAACATAGACAGAAAAAATGGTATGAGCACGGCAGGAAATTTGAATGTGTTTTTGATGAGCAGATGCGCTCTTTACACTTCTAGCTACAGCACTGCAGTTTTTCTTTCACTCGCTAGCTTTCAGTTTGGGCACAGAAATTGCAGCTGCCTCACCCGGGGCACTGCAACGGCCTTGGCGCTCTGTCCTTTTCAGCCTCAAGTGCAAGAGGCTAATTCCAACTAGACTAAGTCAGTACCAATTCTTTTCATAAGTCCTCTTCTTCTGCGGGCACTCGAGTGCCAGCTGTTGTTTCACCAGCTGTTGAAATGCAAGACTCAAATCCTGCAGGAGTCCTTTGGTTGTCTTTTTGCTTGAGGTCTTCCTTAAGAGTTTGGGACCGAGAGCTCACTGATGCACGGATGATCTTGTTTGTTCGTTCTCATGCAATTTACAGGTCAAGTAACAGAACAGCAGAGCTTTCTTATGCCATCGCTTTGCAAGACAATGGTCTTGTGAAAATGCACGAAGTTCTGATTCTTCTCAAGGTAGCTTTCACTTAATTTTCTAAGTTTGCTTAGAGAAATTCCTTGAAAATCTTTCTACTCACCAACAAATCCCCTGTTACGGCAATCGGCGGGCAGGTGCTGCTCAACAGGGGCAGCTCCCTCAGCCTCGGCGTCGCCTTCCGCAAAGGCAGCCGCAACCTCCAGAAGCTGGAAGGAAAGACAAGAAGCCCTCTGTGAAAATAGGATTTTTATGCCCTTCAGAATTTGCCCTCCTCACTTCAGAATGCAATGGAAACTCCAGATGCAGATTATTACTGTCAAACATTAAGGTTACATTTCTTTATTGTCAGTCAGCATCTCTGGTTGCCCTTCTGCTGTTGAAGGAATTCTGCTTCTACTAGGACTGTTGCTTTGCAAGCCAAGACGGCCACTCGTACAAACGGCCGCTGCTTTTCTGAACGCCGCCGCCACTCCACTGTCTCTTCAGTGAGGCCATTTTACTCAATCTGAGGCTCACTTTGCATCTTGCTTTTTCACAGGCTATATGAAAAGGAGGCTATGTTATGCTACTGAGCATCATTCAAGAGAGCATCTTTTAGTATCACAACTGAATCCCCACTTACAGTATAGCAGGGGCTTACATTTCAATTTCTTGTTTTATTTGGCTGCTCAGGAGAGGCTCTCAAGACTCTCTCCATTACAGCTCAAGTTTTCTCTGGAAGATCCGCCATGTGCTAAAACACACTCTATGCATCTAGGGAAAGGCGCCTTGTGGTAGGAGCTTCCGCTGCCTGAGCCTGCACTGGAGCACAAGCAAAGGCGCTCTAGGCTAACTTCATCATTAGGTCTTGGAAGCTCGTTTTAGATCATACTTTTCTGAATAGGAATGGCCCCTGTTTTAGACGGTAAGACCCTTCAAGAACCCATTCTAAAATTGAGTCAGGTGAGAGATGCAAGTTTCCTCATAGCTCCTGTCTAACGTCTGATACAGGTAACAAGCTTTCCTGTCCTAAATGAAGGACGCAAAGATCTCTCAACTATGCATTGATATGCCCTCCCTGTGTCTCACTTTGAAGCCTCAAAGGGTAAAGGAGGAGTTCCGAGCAGAGCCCGAGCAAAACGCACAGGAAGACCAGGCTTCTGCGGCAGCCAGAGAGGAACGCGCACCTCCTGCCGAGCTGGAAAGCTCCAAGGTCAAAGAGCCGGACGGAGACAAGCTTCGCCTGCAGCAGCAGGTAACTGCATTTATTTAGTTCTCTTGTCCTCCCTCTCTCTTCCTAAAGAATCCCTTATTTCTTAAGTAAGCGGCATGCTAAATGGAGCAATGAAGTGAGGCAAGCGCGTTCTGGCAGTGTTGTAGGGAACATCTGCTCTCGCCGGAGGAAGCAGTGACAAGGGCTGCCGCACACGGGGCTGCGGAACTGAAAGAGCTGGGGCAAAGAGAGCCTCAAGAGCTGCGGGGCATCACACAAGAACCAAACAGGTAGGAGAAAACCTCTAAGATCTCCACCCTCCTGCGTCAAAATGGGACAAGATCCACTTCAATCAAGAGGGAAATGGGCTCGCCCATTCCAGCAAAGGAATACACTGCAGTGTCCCTCAGCTCAGGATGGCCCATTTAGAAAAGGGAACAGTCCTGCATTATAGCAAATCTAGGCCTAAGGCCACTCAAGCCTGCTTTTTAGGCTGTGCTCATTGTTGTACTGCACCAAGCTTCCTTTTTGAGTCAAAACTTCAAATTCTAAGCAGAGCTGCTGCATTCAGAAAGAGGTATTTCTTACCTTCCAGCTACTCTACGAACATTTCTTTTAGCGGTACTTATCTTTCTTTCACATAGGGGTATTTTTTAAATGAAATGCTGGGTTTTATTAGCTGCCCTGGACATAAAGGCCTTCAGGCGCTCGTCTGAAAACAACCCCAAGCTTTTACTACGCACATCCTTTGATACATTCCATTTCACCCACAGCAGGCTCGAGCAAGAACAACAAGAGGAAGAGGAAGACAGCAACTGCAAGATGGCACTGGGAGTTCTGCTGCTAGAGTAGGCACTGTTCATTCTAGGAGAGTAGGCACTGTTCATTCTAGGAAAATAAAAGGAGAACATGCAGGATCCTCCATCTCGCTCAATACAAGAGAGGGATACACGCCTGAGAACAGCAGTATACAGCCATGGAGACCCTATTGTCAGGGAACTTCATGGTCAAATCAGAGGCTCTTGCAAAAAGGAGAAGCACTAAACGAAAGCACCTAGACAAATTCTAGAAAGCCAGAGGCCGTGATACTTAAAATACGCAGGTCTGCAGAGACATCCTCACTTCTCTGGCGCCAACCCACCTGTTCCACTGAAAACATGGAGTTTATAACCCCCCACTCAGCGACAAAAAGCGAGAGCACATCCCCACCAAGAAGCAGCAGGGGCAGCTCCATAACCACAAGCGGGCACCGCTCACACGCCCTGCTCTGCCCACCCTGCTCACACAGCCTGCTTTGGAACAAGCCTCTCCCAGACGGGAAGCGGAGCGTTAACTCCAGCCTGCCGCCAACGCTGCAGTACACGCTGGGCATTCAGTGTTGAGCTGAGCTTGCTGACGCACACACAATTCCACAAGCCTGGACACCTGGGCTAAGCATGGAAATTAAGCCTCCTCCGCCCCTCCCGCAAATACACTAACAGCAATTCTTCCCAAAGCACGCACCCGTTTTACGCCTTATCTTAACAGGAAAAAAGAGACGACTTTCGCCCAGAAATACCCCAAAATTAACACATCCAATTCTCTGGCACACTCTAAAGGGAGCTCCTACCCACCATGCATACTCCAGAACGGGACGAACCACCTCCCCGTGGGTTGGGGCCTGACCTCTCACTGAGCCGTGCCCGGCTTTCGCCTGCGCTCTCCTTCTCTTTGCTTCACCGTCCCTACTGAGTTGGCGGCACTCCCCCTGCACCGCTTCTTTTTGCATCAGTACAAGCAACTCGAGTTGGGACATGGCAAAAAGGAAACACCACTAGCGAAGTACCCAGCTGCTTTCCAGCACTTAGCAGACCACAGGGGTGCATTCCTCCCATTCCCAAAGTAGTCTTCCCCGATTCTATCTGTCCGATATCTCCTGGATGCAACCTACCAGCAGAATAGAATGCTGCTTATAGGAGCTCCGTCAAGGGAAAAAAACAGTTACTCAAGGCACTACGATTACTAACACCCTTAACTTTGCTATTGAGACGCTGCGCTTGTGCCAGCTTTGCAAGAGGAAGCATTGGTATTTTTTCTACTTTTTCCTTCCAAGTAGTATTCGGACTTGCCAAAGGAAACACTTAAAGAACGCTCAACGATATCCAAACTTAAAAGGTCTTCATTACCTTTTTCCTCATGAGAATTTCTGAGACACGGGATTTAGCAATTCAAGGACAAGGATAGGGAACCTCTTCCAGTAACTCCTGAGGTTGAAAATACGACCTACTTACCCACCATAGCCATTCTGCCCCCCAGCACTCATTTCATTACATCACACATTTGGGGTCTCCTCCTTAATTTCACTGCCTTCACACTCATTCCAACAGTTCCACTCATTCCGCGCATTTCAGCAAGAACATCATGCTCCCTTACTACTACAAGAAAGAACCACGAGAAAGCTTTTCTTTTTATCTGGGCCACAAGAACAACAACAGTAGTTACTGGCTTCACTTTGACAACAGTGATGCCAAAGGGAAAAAAAAATCCCCAGGGTGAGGGGCTTGCGCACTTTTCCAGACCCTCCAGATCTTTCTTTGTTCGCTTTTGCTTTGTTTTCTGCTTTTATTTTTTTTTAAAACAGTGACCACACTCTAACAGCTGGTAGTGTGTCAATAAGAAGAACGGGTGCTTTGATGTTGATATGTCTGTTTCCACCACTCTTCCCTGGACTGAAGCAGGTAGCTTCTCTGAGGGCGGCTCCAACAAGAAGGCTTGGAAGCCTTCCTTTGGACTTCCTCCCAAAGGAAGACATTCCAAAAGAAATTAAATAGATTCACCGAGTCTCAAAGGGTTTCACTCTTCCCCCACCCTTGCCCTAAATGTTGTCATTCCAGCAAATGTCACCTACTTGGTTATCATCTGTCTGCTATCATGCGGGAAAGGGGAAAGAAGCAATACTTGAAGATTCATATCCCTAGCTGAAGTCAGAGAGAAGCGCAACTTAAAAGCTGAGCGTAGAAGCAAGACACACATCCAATTCCAACAGCCTTCCCCTCCAAAGAGGAGAAACTCCACACACCTCTCCCTGAGGAGACACATCCCTCCTAGTATTGGCTACTGTCATTAAAAGAGCAGCAACACAAAAAGCACAACATGGAGAAGAATACGCACATGCACGTGCGCGCACACACACACAGAGAACTGAGAAGCCCGCAGATTTCCATTAAATGCAGCCTTGCAACACTGGGGCTGGGGGACTGCACCTGCACACAGCCTTGCTCTGGGAGGAGCAGAGCTCTTTTACAGGCAGCTTCAAACTGCAAACAGCAGAAGCCAGATTCTGCAATCAAAGGCACTGCCAAAAGCTACACAGGCACCGTGTGTATTCACGCATCAAGTGGCTGGCGGAGGGATTGCAACATTTGTATTCCGAGAGATTTCCACTTTGGCATCTTTGTTGCAAGTCTTCTGCAAGAAATTGTCTTGTGGTCCCAAAGGGAACGACACGGCGGGAGTAGTGGCAACGGGAAGGACGGGCGGGGGGGTCCCAATGGCAAGGACACGGCGGGGGCGGGGCTCGCAATGGGAACGACATGTCGGGGCGATGGCAATGGGAATGTCATAGTGGACTGGGCTATTTAATCACTAGGCTAGAGGCGGGGCGTGGGCTGGGGCTGGGCTGGGGGGCCGGCGGAGGGGAGGCCAGAGGGGAGCTCAGTGTAGGCCAGCAGGCTAGTATAGAGGCTAGAGCAGAGCAGCGGGTGGAGGGCCGGGTCGGGCAGAGGCTGGGATGGAGGGGAGCGGAGAGCAGAGGGGCGGGCGGAGGGCAGGCGAGGCCAGAGCAGGGCAGTGCAGGCCAGAGGGGAGGGTGCAGGGCCCGGCAGGCAGAGTAGCGGGGCCAGAGCAGGGGCTAGGGCGGAAGGCAGGGGGCGGCTAGAGCAGAGGGGAGGGCGGAAGGCAGGGGGTGGGGGGCTGCAGGGGAGGCTGCAGGGGGCCGCTGGCGCGGAGTAGAGGCCAGGGTGGAGGTAGGGGGTAGTGTAGAGCAGAGGGGCGGGCGGAAGGTAGTGGCTGGGGCAGAGCCCAGGGCAGGGCGGAGCTAGGGGGGGGCTAGAGCAGAGCGGAGGGTGGAGCTACGGGCTGGGGTAGGCAGCTGCAGGCAGGCCTAGGTGAGGGCAGGATCAGGCCAGCGTCAGGCCAGGGCTAGGCTAGGGCAGGTAGCATCGGGGTAGGTAGGCTTAGGCCAGGGCTTAGGCTAGGCTTAGGCTAGGCCAGGTAGGCTTAAGGCACGTAGGCTATAAGGCATAGATAGGCTTAGGATAGGTAGGGGGTGGGGGTGGGGGTGGGGGGAGGGGGGAGGGGCGGGTGGGGGGTGGGGGGTGGGGGCAGGGCTGGGGGGGTCCAAGCTGCCAAAAGTCCTTGGAACGAGCGGAAGGCACCACCTGGTGAGTGTTACAACCCTGACAAACTTACAACTTGCTCACCAAGAGACTCTTCCTTTAGGCTTCTTTTCCCCATCTCTTTCTTTCATAGAGCTGCTCAGCACCAGTGGCAGAATCTTGCTTATTTCCTGAAACACCCGCTATCAAAGTGGACTCTCACTAGTTTATTTTTGGTTTAGCTGGTGTTGCACAGGTTCTTTTGACATTCTCTTTTCCTTTTTTGGATAGTTCTAAATCCTATCTGACAGTTAGGTATATAAAGAAAAGCATGAAGCAATAAGCGGCACTCTGTCAATCATCCTCTCATGGCTTCCTTTTTATCTGTGCCAGAAAATAATACTAAAATATACAAAAGTTGTAGACCACATTTTTCAATGCAAGCAACGATAAATAAGAAAAGGGAATCATTTCGTTCAGCCTTTGGTCCCCTTAAAAGCTCCACATGAACCCGCATGCTCACAGAACAATGTTCTGTCACCTCCAAGGAGAAAAACGGAGGGCCTGGAACAGAGATCCCACAGTGTCCCATCTCATGCTCAGCAGTCTTCTCCCACAGAAGATAAAGCATCACAAAGGAAATGGAAAGGCTTAAGTCAGACAAAGGCACAAGATCTATGTAGATCTACTTCCCCCGCCCAGCTCTTGCTAAAGTTCCATCTTCCATCACCTACTCCTTACTTGTGCTTACGTGTTTCAGGCAAAGAAGCATTTCAAAGTAGAAGAAATGCACGAGCTGAAAACCATTCTCAAATACAATAGCAGAAACGGTTGGAATTGTCCACCACTTGACAAAGGACATGCAGAATTTTCAAAGCAGTGTGCAATGCAATACAGGAACTGGTTACAATTGTCCAACACTCGACAACAGCAAGGTTCAGCACAAAGCCACCAAGAAACTCACTGGACTGAAAAGGAGACAAAGCCATGCAACATGCACATTTGCGAAGCAGGAAAGCAGAGGAAATGCAGAATTTAAAAAGGACGCTAAAATGCAATACAGGAAACGCTTGGAATTGCCCAACATTTGACAACAGCCAGGTTCAGCACAAAGCCACCAAGAAACTCACTAGACTGCAGAAGAGACGAACCAATGCAACATGCACATTTACGACACAGGAAAGCAGAGAAAAGGGAGAATTTTAAAACGATTGCGAAATACAAAAGCAGAAACAGTTGGAATTGTCCAACATTTGATAGAAGAAATGCAGAAGTTTAAAAGCACTGTGAAATGCAATAGCAGAAACGCTTGGAATTGTCCAGCACTTGACAATGGGGAGGTTCAGCACAAAGCCACAAAGAAACTCACTAGACTGCACAAGAGATGGACTGATGCAACATGCACATTTATTAAAGAGGAAAGCAGAGGAAATGCAGAATTTTAAAACGATTGTGAAAAACAAAAGCAAAAACCGTTGGAATTGTCCAACACTTGATAGAAGAAATGCAGAAGTTTAAAAGCACTGTGAAATGCAGTAGCAGAAACGCTTGGAATTGTCCAGCACTTGACAATGGGGAGGTTCAGCACAAAGCCACAAAGAAACTCACTGAACTGCAGAAGAGATGGACTCATGCAACACGCACATTTATTAAAGAGGAAAGCAGAGGAAATGCAGAATTTTAAAACGATTGCGAAAAACAAAAGCAGAAACCGTTGGAATTGTCCAACACTTGATAGAAGAAATGCAGAAGTTTAAAAGCACTGTGAAATGCAATAGCAGAAGCGCTTGGAATTGTCCAGCACTTGACAATGGGGAGGTTCAGCACAAAGCCACAAAGAAACTCACTAGACTGCAGAAGAGATGGACTCATGCAACATGCACATTTATTAAAGAGGAAAGCAGAGGAAATGGAGCATTTTAAAACAATTGTGAAATACAAAAGCAGAAAGAGTTGGAATTGTCCAACATTGAGAACGGGAGTGTTCAGCACAAAGCCACGAAGAAACTCATTGGAGCACAGAAGACAGGAACTGAAGCAACCTTCAGATTTATCAAATAAGAAAACAGAAGAGATGTAAGATTTTGTAAGACACTTTCAATCTCCTATGAATGCTTCAATAGCGGTACTCTCCAAATTCCTGGACAAAGACAAGCAGCTGGGCTTTTGTTGTTGCTTTTAATATTAATCCCATTGCAGGCCTTGGCGAGTTGATCATCCAAACTGCCCTTCTGAGGCTTTTGCTTGTTTGACTTGTAACTGAAGGGCCAGGCTGAGGAGAGAAGGGGGAAGATGAGAGGGAAGAAACCTTCTAATCGGAGAGTCAAGCAGGAAGGGAGAATGTTTTTGCTCGCTTTATCTTCCGGGCTGTTTAGCAAAGACAGCTGAAGGTTTCTTTTCTAATGATGCTTCTATTACTGCTCTTTGGAGATTGCTCCTATAGAGACACAGTTCTGCACACCAAAATCTGTATCTTAGGACGTGCTCCTAAGACAAATTGCGCTTTGCCTGCTCATTCAGAAAAAAATAATTCATTACAACTGGCCTTGTCTGAGCAACGATTAAGCCCTTTTTAGGAAACGTATCCAGAACATAGACAGAAAAAATGGTATGAGCACGGCAGGAAATTTGAATGTGTTTTTGATGAGCAGATGCGCTCTTTACACTTCTAGCTACAGCACTGCAGTTTTTCTTTCACTCGCTAGCTTTCAGTTTGGGCACAGAAATTGCAGCTGCCTCACCCGGGGCACTGCAACGGCCTTGGCGCTCTGTCCTTTTCAGCCTCAAGTGCAAGAGGCTAATTCCAACTAGACTAAGTCAGTACCAATTCTTTTCATAAGTCCTCTTCTTCTGCGGGCACTCGAGTGCCAGCTGTTGTTTCACCAGCTGTTGAAATGCAAGACTCAAATCCTGCAGGAGTCCTTTGGTTGTCTTTTTGCTTGAGGTCTTCCTTAAGAGTTTGGGACCGAGAGCTCACTGATGCACGGATGATCTTGTTTGTTCGTTCTCATGCAATTTACAGGTCAAGTAACAGAACAGCAGAGCTTTCTTATGCCATCGCTTTGCAAGACAATGGTCTTGTGAAAATGCACGAAGTTCTGATTCTTCTCAAGGTAGCTTTCACTTAATTTTCTAAGTTTGCTTAGAGAAATTCCTTGAAAATCTTTCTACTCACCAACAAATCCCCTGTTACGGCAATCGGCGGGCAGGTGCTGCTCAACAGGGGCAGCTCCCTCAGCCTCGGCGTCGCCTTCCGCAAAGGCAGCCGCAACCTCCAGAAGCTGGAAGGAAAGACAAGAAGCCCTCTGTGAAAATAGGATTTTTATGCCCTTCAGAATTTGCCCTCCTCACTTCAGAATGCAATGGAAACTCCAGATGCAGATTATTACTGTCAAACATTAAGGTTACATTTCTTTATTGTCAGTCAGCATCTCTGGTTGCCCTTCTGCTGTTGAAGGAATTCTGCTTCTACTAGGACTGTTGCTTTGCAAGCCAAGACGGCCACTCGTACAAACGGCCGCTGCTTTTCTGAACGCCGCCGCCACTCCACTGTCTCTTCAGTGAGGCCATTTTACTCAATCTGAGGCTCACTTTGCATCTTGCTTTTTCACAGGCTATATGAAAAGGAGGCTATGTTATGCTACTGAGCATCATTCAAGAGAGCCTCTTTTAGTATCACAACTGAATCCCCACTTACAGTATAGCAGGGGCTTACATTTCAATTTCTTGTTTTATTTGGCTGCTCAGGAGAGGCTCTCAGGACTCTCTCCATTACAGCTCAAGTTTTCTCTGGAAGATCCGCCATGTGCTAAAACACACTCTATGCATCTAGGGAAAGGCGCCTTGTGGTAGGAGCTTCCGCTGCCTGAGCCTGCACTGGAGCACAAGCAAAGGCGCTCTAGGCTAACTTCATCATTAGGTCTTGGAAGCTCGTTTTAGATCATACTTTTCTGAATAGGAATGGCCCCTGTTTTAGACGGTAAGACCCTTCAAGAACCCATTCTAAAATTGAGTCAGGTGAGAGATGCAAGTTTCCTCATAGCTCCTGTCTAACGTCTGATACAGGTAACAAGCTTTCCTGTCCTAAATGAAGGACGCAAAGATCTCTCAACTATGCATTGATATGCCCTCCCTGTGTCTCACTTTGAAGCCTCAAAGGGTAAAGGAGGAGTTCCGAGCAGAGCCCGAGCAAAACGCACAGGAAGACCAGGCTTCTGCGGCAGCCAGAGAGGAACGCGCACCTCCTGCCGAGCTGGAAAGCTCCAAGGTCAAAGAGCCGGACGGAGACAAGCTTCGCCTGCAGCAGCAGGTAACTGCATTTATTTAGTTCTCTTGTCCTCCCTCTCTCTTCCTAAAGAATCCCTTATTTCTTAAGTAAGCGGCATGCTAAATGGAGCAATGAAGTGAGGCAAGCGCGTTCTGGCAGTGTTGTAGGGAACATCTGCTCTCGCCGGAGGAAGCAGTGACAAGGGCTGCCGCACACGGGGCTGCGGAACTGAAAGAGCTGGGGCAAAGAGAGCCTCAAGAGCTGCGGGGCATCACACAAGAACCAAACAGGTAGGAGAGAACCTCTAAGATCTCCACCCTCCTGCGTCAAAATGGGACAAGATCCACTTCAATCAAGAGGGAAATGGGCTCGCCCATTCCAGCAAAGGAATACACTGCAGTGTCCCTCAGCTCAGGATGGCCCATTTAGAAAAGGGAACAGTCCTGCATTATAGCAAATCTAGGCCTAAGGCCACTCAAGCCTGCTTTTTAGGCTGTGCTCATTGTTGTACTGCACCAAGCTTCCTTTTTGAGTCAAAACTTCAAATTCTAAGCAGAGCTGCTGCATTCAGAAAGAGGTATTTCTTACCTTCCAGCTACTCTACGAACATTTCTTTTAGCGGTACTTATCTTTCTTTCACATAGGGGTATTTTTTAAATGAAATGCTGGGTTTTATTAGCTGCCCTGGACATAAAGGCCTTCAGGCGCTCGTCTGAAAACAACCCCAAGCTTTTACTACGCACATCCTTTGATACATTCCATTTCACCCACAGCAGGCTCGAGCAAGAACAACAAGAGGAAGAGGAAGACAGCAACTGCAAGATGGCACTGGGAGTTCTGCTGCTAGAGTAGGCACTGTTCATTCTAGGAGAGTAGGCACTGTTCATTCTAGGAAAATAAAAGGAGAACATGCAGGATCCTCCATCTCGCTCAATACAAGAGAGGGATACACGCCTGAGAACAGCAGTATACAGCCATGGAGACCCTATTGTCAGGGAACTTCATGGTCAAATCAGAGGCTCTTGCAAAAAGGAGAAGCACTAAACGAAAGCACCTAGACAAATTCTAGAAAGCCAGAGGCCGTGATACTTAAAATACGCAGGTCTGCAGAGACATCCTCACTTCTCTGGCGCCAACCCACCTGTTCCACTGAAAACATGGAGTTTATAACCCCCCACTCAGCGACAAAAAGCGAGAGCACATCCCCACCAAGAAGCAGCAGGGGCAGCTCCATAACCACAAGCGGGCACCGCTCACACGCCCTGCTCTGCCCACCCTGCTCACACAGCCTGCTTTGGAACAAGCCTCTCCCAGACGGGAAGCGGAGCGTTAACTCCAGCCTGCCGCCAACGCTGCAGTACACGCTGGGCATTCAGTGTTGAGCTGAGCTTGCTGACGCACACACAATTCCACAAGCCTGGACACCTGGGCTAAGCATGGAAATTAAGCCTCCTCCGCCCCTCCCGCAAATACACTAACAGCAATTCTTCCCAAAGCACGCACCCGTTTTACGCCTTATCTTAACAGGAAAAAAGAGACGACTTTCGCCCAGAAATACCCCAAAATTAACACATCCAATTCTCTGGCACACTCTAAAGGGAGCTCCTACCCACCATGCATACTCCAGAACGGGACGAACCACCTCCCCGTGGGTTGGGGCCTCACCTCTCACTGAGCCGTGCCCGGCTTTCGCCTGCGCTCTCCTTCTCTTTGCTTCACCGTCCCTACTGAGTTGGCGGCACTCCCCCTGCACCGCTTCTTTTTGCATCAGTACAAGCAACTCGAGTTGGGACATGGCAAAAAGGAAACACCACTAGCGAAGTACCCAGCTGCTTTCCAGCACTTAGCAGACCACAGGGGTGCATTCCTCCCATTCCCAAAGTAGTCTTCCCCGATTCTATCTGTCCGATATCTCCTGGATGCAACCTACCAGCAGAATAGAATGCTGCTTATAGGAGCTCCGTCAAGGGAAAAAAACAGTTACTCAAGGCACTACGATTACTAACACCCTTAACTTTGCTATTGAGACGCTGCGCTTGTGCCAGCTTTGCAAGAGGAAGCATTGGTATTTTTTCTACTTTTTCCTTCCAAGTAGTATTCGGACTTGCCAAAGGAAACACTTAAAGAACGCTCAACGATATCCAAACTTAAAAGGTCTTCATTACCTTTTTCCTCATGAGAATTTCTGAGACACGGGATTTAGCAATTCAAGGACAAGGATAGGGAACCTCTTCCAGTAACTCCTGAGGTTGAAAATACGACCTACTTACCCACCATAGCCATTCTGCCCCCCAGCACTCATTTCATTACATCACACATTTGGGGTCTCCTCCTTAATTTCACTGCCTTCACACTCATTCCAACAGTTCCACTCATTCCGCGCATTTCAGCAAGAACATCATGCTCCCTTACTACTACAAGAAAGAACCACGAGAAAGCTTTTCTTTTTATCTGGGCCACAAGAACAACAACAGTAGTTACTGGCTTCACTTTGACAACAGTGATGCCAAAGGGAAAAAAAAATCCCCAGGGTGAGGGGCTTGCGCACTTTTCCAGACCCTCCAGATCTTTCTTTGTTCGCTTTTGCTTTGTTTTCTGCTTTTATTTTTTTTTAAAACAGTGACCACACTCTAACAGCTGGTAGTGTGTCAATAAGAAGAACGGGTGCTTTGATGTTGATATGTCTGTTTCCACCACTCTTCCCTGGACTGAAGCAGGTAGCTTCTCTGAGGGCGGCTCCAACAAGAAGGCTTGGAAGCCTTCCTTTGGACTTCCTCCCAAAGGAAGACATTCCAAAAGAAATTAAATAGATTCACCGAGTCTCAAAGGGTTTCACTCTTCCCCCACCCTTGCCCTAAATGTTGTCATTCCAGCAAATGTCACCTACTTGGTTATCATCTGTCTGCTATCATGCGGGAAAGGGGAAAGAAGCAATACTTGAAGATTCATATCCCTAGCTGAAGTCAGAGAGAAGCGCAACTTAAAAGCTGAGCGTAGAAGCAAGACACACATCCAATTCCAACAGCCTTCCCCTCCAAAGAGGAGAAACTCCACACACCTCTCCCTGAGGAGACACATCCCTCCTAGTATTGGCTACTGTCATTAAAAGAGCAGCAACACAAAAAGCACAACATGGAGAAGAATACGCACATGCACGTGCGCGCACACACACACAGAGAACTGAGAAGCCCGCAGATTTCCATTAAATGCAGCCTTGCAACACTGGGGCTGGGGGACTGCACCTGCACACAGCCTTGCTCTGGGAGGAGCAGAGCTCTTTTACAGGCAGCTTCAAACTGCAAACAGCAGAAGCCAGATTCTGCAATCAAAGGCACTGCCAAAAGCTACACAGGCACCGTGTGTATTCACGCATCAAGTGGCTGGCGGAGGGATTGCAACATTTGTATTCCGAGAGATTTCCACTTTGGCATCTTTGTTGCAAGTCTTCTGCAAGAAATTGTCTTGTGGTCCCAAAGGGAACGACACGGCGGGAGTAGTGGCAACGGGAAGGACGGGCGGGGGGGTCCCAATGGCAAGGACACGGCGGGGGCGGGGCTCGCAATGGGAACGACATGTCGGGGCGATGGCAATGGGAATGTCATAGTGGACTGGGCTATTTAATCACTAGGCTAGAGGCGGGGCGTGGGCTGGGGCTGGGCTGGGGGGCCGGCGGAGGGGAGGCCAGAGGGGAGCTCAGTGTAGGCCAGCAGGCTAGTATAGAGGCTAGAGCAGAGCAGCGGGTGGAGGGCCGGGTCGGGCAGAGGCTGGGATGGAGGGGAGCGGAGAGCAGAGGGGCGGGCGGAGGGCAGGCGAGGCCAGAGCAGGGCAGTGCAGGCCAGAGGGGAGGGTGCAGGGCCCGGCAGGCAGAGTAGCGGGGCCAGAGCAGGGGCTAGGGCGGAAGGCAGGGGGCGGCTAGAGCAGAGGGGAGGGCGGAAGGCAGGGGGTGGGGGGCTGCAGGGGAGGCTGCAGGGGGCCGCTGGCGCGGAGTAGAGGCCAGGGTGGAGGTAGGGGGTAGTGTAGAGCAGAGGGGCGGGCGGAAGGTAGTGGCTGGGGCAGAGCCCAGGGCAGGGCGGAGCTAGGGGGGGGCTAGAGCAGAGCGGAGGGTGGAGCTACGGGCTGGGGTAGGCAGCTGCAGGCAGGCCTAGGTGAGGGCAGGATCAGGCCAGCGTCAGGCCAGGGCTAGGCTAGGGCAGGTAGCATCGGGGTAGGTAGGCTTAGGCCAGGGCTTAGGCTAGGCTTAGGCTAGGCCAGGTAGGCTTAAGGCACGTAGGCTATAAGGCATAGATAGGCTTAGGATAGGTAGGGGGTGGGGGTGGGGGTGGGGGGAGGGGGGAGGGGTGGGTGGGGGGTGGGGGGTGGGGGGAGGGCTGGGGGGGTCCAAGCTGCCAAAAGTCCTTGGAACGAGCGGAAGGCACCACCTGGTGAGTGTTACAACCCTGACAAACTTACAACTTGCTCACCAAGAGACTCTTCCTTTAGGCTTCTTTTCCCCATCTCTTTCTTTCATAGAGCTGCTCAGCACCAGTGGCAGAATCTTGCTTATTTCCTGAAACACCCGCTATCAAAGTGGACTCTCACTAGTTTATTTTTGGTTTAGCTGGTGTTGCACAGGTTCTTTTGACATTCTCTTTTCCTTTTTTGGATAGTTCTAAATCCTATCTGACAGTTAGGTATATAAAGAAAAGCATGAAGCAATAAGCGGCACTCTGTCAATCATCCTCTCATGGCTTCCTTTTTATCTGTGCCAGAAAATAATACTAAAATATACAAAAGTTGTAGACCACATTTTTCAATGCAAGCAACGATAAATAAGAAAAGGGAATCATTTCGTTCAGCCTTTGGTCCCCTTAAAAGCTCCACATGAACCCGCATGCTCACAGAACAATGTTCTGTCACCTCCAAGGAGAAAAACGGAGGGCCTGGAACAGAGATCCCACAGTGTCCCATCTCATGCTCAGCAGTCTTCTCCCACAGAAGATAAAGCATCACAAAGGAAATGGAAAGGCTTAAGTCAGACAAAGGCACAAGATCTATGTAGATCTACTTCCCCCGCCCAGCTCTTGCTAAAGTTCCATCTTCCATCACCTACTCCTTACTTGTGCTTACGTGTTTCAGGCAAAGAAGCATTTCAAAGTAGAAGAAATGCACGAGCTGAAAACCATTCTCAAATACAATAGCAGAAACGGTTGGAATTGTCCACCACTTGACAAAGGACATGCAGAATTTTCAAAGCAGTGTGCAATGCAATACAGGAACTGGTTACAATTGTCCAACACTCGACAACAGCAAGGTTCAGCACAAAGCCACCAAGAAACTCACTGGACTGAAAAGGAGACAAAGCCATGCAACATGCACATTTGCGAAGCAGGAAAGCAGAGGAAATGCAGAATTTAAAAAGGACGCTAAAATGCAATACAGGAAACGCTTGGAATTGCCCAACATTTGACAACAGCCAGGTTCAGCACAAAGCCACCAAGAAACTCACTAGACTGCAGAAGAGACGAACCAATGCAACATGCACATTTACGACACAGGAAAGCAGAGAAAAGGGAGAATTTTAAAACGATTGCGAAATACAAAAGCAGAAACAGTTGGAATTGTCCAACATTTGATAGAAGAAATGCAGAAGTTTAAAAGCACTGTGAAATGCAATAGCAGAAACGCTTGGAATTGTCCAGCACTTGACAATGGGGAGGTTCAGCACAAAGCCACAAAGAAACTCACTAGACTGCACAAGAGATGGACTGATGCAACATGCACATTTATTAAAGAGGAAAGCAGAGGAAATGCAGAATTTTAAAACGATTGTGAAAAACAAAAGCAAAAACCGTTGGAATTGTCCAACACTTGATAGAAGAAATGCAGAAGTTTAAAAGCACTGTGAAATGCAGTAGCAGAAACGCTTGGAATTGTCCAGCACTTGACAATGGGGAGGTTCAGCACAAAGCCACAAAGAAACTCACTGAACTGCAGAAGAGATGGACTCATGCAACACGCACATTTATTAAAGAGGAAAGCAGAGGAAATGCAGAATTTTAAAACGATTGCGAAAAACAAAAGCAGAAACCGTTGGAATTGTCCAACACTTGATAGAAGAAATGCAGAAGTTTAAAAGCACTGTGAAATGCAATAGCAGAAGCGCTTGGAATTGTCCAGCACTTGACAATGGGGAGGTTCAGCACAAAGCCACAAAGAAACTCACTAGACTGCAGAAGAGATGGACTCATGCAACATGCACATTTATTAAAGAGGAAAGCAGAGGAAATGGAGCATTTTAAAACAATTGTGAAATACAAAAGCAGAAAGAGTTGGAATTGTCCAACATTGAGAACGGGAGTGTTCAGCACAAAGCCACGAAGAAACTCATTGGAGCACAGAAGACAGGAACTGAAGCAACCTTCAGATTTATCAAATAAGAAAACAGAAGAGATGTAAGATTTTGTAAGACACTTTCAATCTCCTATGAATGCTTCAATAGCGGTACTCTCCAAATTCCTGGACAAAGACAAGCAGCTGGGCTTTTGTTGTTGCTTTTAATATTAATCCCATTGCAGGCCTTGGCGAGTTGATCATCCAAACTGCCCTTCTGAGGCTTTTGCTTGTTTGACTTGTAACTGAAGGGCCAGGCTGAGGAGAGAAGGGGGAAGATGAGAGGGAAGAAACCTTCTAATCGGAGAGTCAAGCAGGAAGGGAGAATGTTTTTGCTCGCTTTATCTTCCGGGCTGTTTAGCAAAGACAGCTGAAGGTTTCTTTTCTAATGATGCTTCTATTACTGCTCTTTGGAGATTGCTCCTATAGAGACACAGTTCTGCACACCAAAATCTGTATCTTAGGACGTGCTCCTAAGACAAATTGCGCTTTGCCTGCTCATTCAGAAAAAAATAATTCATTACAACTGGCCTTGTCTGAGCAACGATTAAGCCCTTTTTAGGAAACGTATCCAGAACATAGACAGAAAAAATGGTATGAGCACGGCAGGAAATTTGAATGTGTTTTTGATGAGCAGATGCGCTCTTTACACTTCTAGCTACAGCACTGCAGTTTTTCTTTCACTCGCTAGCTTTCAGTTTGGGCACAGAAATTGCAGCTGCCTCACCCGGGGCACTGCAACGGCCTTGGCGCTCTGTCCTTTTCAGCCTCAAGTGCAAGAGGCTAATTCCAACTAGACTAAGTCAGTACCAATTCTTTTCATAAGTCCTCTTCTTCTGCGGGCACTCGAGTGCCAGCTGTTGTTTCACCAGCTGTTGAAATGCAAGACTCAAATCCTGCAGGAGTCCTTTGGTTGTCTTTTTGCTTGAGGTCTTCCTTAAGAGTTTGGGACCGAGAGCTCACTGATGCACGGATGATCTTGTTTGTTCGTTCTCATGCAATTTACAGGTCAAGTAACAGAACAGCAGAGCTTTCTTATGCCATCGCTTTGCAAGACAATGGTCTTGTGAAAATGCACGAAGTTCTGATTCTTCTCAAGGTAGCTTTCACTTAATTTTCTAAGTTTGCTTAGAGAAATTCCTTGAAAATCTTTCTACTCACCAACAAATCCCCTGTTACGGCAATCGGCGGGCAGGTGCTGCTCAACAGGGGCAGCTCCCTCAGCCTCGGCGTCGCCTTCCGCAAAGGCAGCCGCAACCTCCAGAAGCTGGAAGGAAAGACAAGAAGCCCTCTGTGAAAATAGGATTTTTATGCCCTTCAGAATTTGCCCTCCTCACTTCAGAATGCAATGGAAACTCCAGATGCAGATTATTACTGTCAAACATTAAGGTTACATTTCTTTATTGTCAGTCAGCATCTCTGGTTGCCCTTCTGCTGTTGAAGGAATTCTGCTTCTACTAGGACTGTTGCTTTGCAAGCCAAGACGGCCACTCGTACAAACGGCCGCTGCTTTTCTGAACGCCGCCGCCACTCCACTGTCTCTTCAGTGAGGCCATTTTACTCAATCTGAGGCTCACTTTGCATCTTGCTTTTTCACAGGCTATATGAAAAGGAGGCTATGTTATGCTACTGAGCATCATTCAAGAGAGCCTCTTTTAGTATCACAACTGAATCCCCACTTACAGTATAGCAGGGGCTTACATTTCAATTTCTTGTTTTATTTGGCTGCTCAGGAGAGGCTCTCAGGACTCTCTCCATTACAGCTCAAGTTTTCTCTGGAAGATCCGCCATGTGCTAAAACACACTCTATGCATCTAGGGAAAGGCGCCTTGTGGTAGGAGCTTCCGCTGCCTGAGCCTGCACTGGAGCACAAGCAAAGGCGCTCTAGGCTAACTTCATCATTAGGTCTTGGAAGCTCGTTTTAGATCATACTTTTCTGAATAGGAATGGCCCCTGTTTTAGACGGTAAGACCCTTCAAGAACCCATTCTAAAATTGAGTCAGGTGAGAGATGCAAGTTTCCTCATAGCTCCTGTCTAACGTCTGATACAGGTAACAAGCTTTCCTGTCCTAAATGAAGGACGCAAAGATCTCTCAACTATGCATTGATATGCCCTCCCTGTGTCTCACTTTGAAGCCTCAAAGGGTAAAGGAGGAGTTCCGAGCAGAGCCCGAGCAAAACGCACAGGAAGACCAGGCTTCTGCGGCAGCCAGAGAGGAACGCGCACCTCCTGCCGAGCTGGAAAGCTCCAAGGTCAAAGAGCCGGACGGAGACAAGCTTCGCCTGCAGCAGCAGGTAACTGCATTTATTTAGTTCTCTTGTCCTCCCTCTCTCTTCCTAAAGAATCCCTTATTTCTTAAGTAAGCGGCATGCTAAATGGAGCAATGAAGTGAGGCAAGCGCGTTCTGGCAGTGTTGTAGGGAACATCTGCTCTCGCCGGAGGAAGCAGTGACAAGGGCTGCCGCACACGGGGCTGCGGAACTGAAAGAGCTGGGGCAAAGAGAGCCTCAAGAGCTGCGGGGCATCACACAAGAACCAAACAGGTAGGAGAAAACCTCTAAGATCTCCACCCTCCTGCGTCAAAATGGGACAAGATCCACTTCAATCAAGAGGGAAATGGGCTCGCCCATTCCAGCAAAGGAATACACTGCAGTGTCCCTCAGCTCAGGATGGCCCATTTAGAAAAGGGAACAGTCCTGCATTATAGCAAATCTAGGCCTAAGGCCACTCAAGCCTGCTTTTTAGGCTGTGCTCATTGTTGTACTGCACCAAGCTTCCTTTTTGAGTCAAAACTTCAAATTCTAAGCAGAGCTGCTGCATTCAGAAAGAGGTATTTCTTACCTTCCAGCTACTCTACGAACATTTCTTTTAGCGGTACTTATCTTTCTTTCACATAGGGGTATTTTTTAAATGAAATGCTGGGTTTTATTAGCTGCCCTGGACATAAAGGCCTTCAGGCGCTCGTCTGAAAACAACCCCAAGCTTTTACTACGCACATCCTTTGATACATTCCATTTCACCCACAGCAGGCTCGAGCAAGAACAACAAGAGGAAGAGGAAGACAGCAACTGCAAGATGGCACTGGGAGTTCTGCTGCTAGAGTAGGCACTGTTCATTCTAGGAGAGTAGGCACTGTTCATTCTAGGAAAATAAAAGGAGAACATGCAGGATCCTCCATCTCGCTCAATACAAGAGAGGGATACACGCCTGAGAACAGCAGTATACAGCCATGGAGACCCTATTGTCAGGGAACTTCATGGTCAAATCAGAGGCTCTTGCAAAAAGGAGAAGCACTAAACGAAAGCACCTAGACAAATTCTAGAAAGCCAGAGGCCGTGATACTTAAAATACGCAGGTCTGCAGAGACATCCTCACTTCTCTGGCGCCAACCCACCTGTTCCACTGAAAACATGGAGTTTATAACCCCCCACTCAGCGACAAAAAGCGAGAGCACATCCCCACCAAGAAGCAGCAGGGGCAGCTCCATAACCACAAGCGGGCACCGCTCACACGCCCTGCTCTGCCCACCCTGCTCACACAGCCTGCTTTGGAACAAGCCTCTCCCAGACGGGAAGCGGAGCGTTAACTCCAGCCTGCCGCCAACGCTGCAGTACACGCTGGGCATTCAGTGTTGAGCTGAGCTTGCTGACGCACACACAATTCCACAAGCCTGGACACCTGGGCTAAGCATGGAAATTAAGCCTCCTCCGCCCCTCCCGCAAATACACTAACAGCAATTCTTCCCAAAGCACGCACCCGTTTTACGCCTTATCTTAACAGGAAAAAAGAGACGACTTTCGCCCAGAAATACCCCAAAATTAACACATCCAATTCTCTGGCACACTCTAAAGGGAGCTCCTACCCACCATGCATACTCCAGAACGGGACGAACCACCTCCCCGTGGGTTGGGGCCTGACCTCTCACTGAGCCGTGCCCGGCTTTCACCTGCGCTCTCCTTCTCTTTGCTTCACCGTCCCTACTGAGTTGGCGGCACTCCCCCTGCACCGCTTCTTTTTGCATCAGTACAAGCAACTCGAGTTGGGACATGGCAAAAAGGAAACACCACTAGCGAAGTACCCAGCTGCTTTCCAGCACTTAGCAGACCACAGGGGTGCATTCCTCCCATTCCCAAAGTAGTCTTCCCCGATTCTATCTGTCCGATATCTCCTGGATGCAACCTACCAGCAGAATAGAATGCTGCTTATAGGAGCTCCGTCAAGGGAAAAAAACAGTTACTCAAGGCACTACGATTACTAACACCCTTAACTTTGCTATTGAGACGCTGCGCTTGTGCCAGCTTTGCAAGAGGAAGCATTGGTATTTTTTCTACTTTTTCCTTCCAAGTAGTATTCGGACTTGCCAAGGGAAACACTTAAAGAACGCTCAACGATATCCAAACTTAAAAGGTCTTCATTACCTTTTTCCTCATGAGAATTTCTGAGACACGGGATTTAGCAATTCAAGGACAAGGATAGGGAACCTCTTCCAGTAACTCCTGAGGTTGAAAATACGACCTACTTACCCACCATAGCCATTCTGCCCCCCAGCACTCATTTCATTACATCACACATTTGGGGTCTCCTCCTTAATTTCACTGCCTTCACACTCATTCCAACAGTTCCACTCATTCCGCGCATTTCAGCAAGAACATCATGCTCCCTTACTACTACAAGAAAGAACCACGAGAAAGCTTTTCTTTTTATCTGGGCCACAAGAACAACAACAGTAGTTACTGGCTTCACTTTGACAACAGTGATGCCAAAGGGAAAAAAAAATCCCCAGGGTGAGGGGCTTGCGCACTTTTCCAGACCCTCCAGATCTTTCTTTGTTCGCTTTTGCTTTGTTTTCTGCTTTTATTTTTTTTTAAAACAGTGACCACACTCTAACAGCTGGTAGTGTGTCAATAAGAAGAACGGGTGCTTTGATGTTGATATGTCTGTTTCCACCACTCTTCCCTGGACTGAAGCAGGTAGCTTCTCTGAGGGCGGCTCCAACAAGAAGGCTTGGAAGCCTTCCTTTGGACTTCCTCCCAAAGGAAGACATTCCAAAAGAAATTAAATAGATTCACCGAGTCTCAAAGGGTTTCACTCTTCCCCCACCCTTGCCCTAAATGTTGTCATTCCAGCAAATGTCACCTACTTGGTTATCATCTGTCTGCTATCATGCGGGAAAGGGGAAAGAAGCAATACTTGAAGATTCATATCCCTAGCTGAAGTCAGAGAGAAGCGCAACTTAAAAGCTGAGCGTAGAAGCAAGACACACATCCAATTCCAACAGCCTTCCCCTCCAAAGAGGAGAAACTCCACACACCTCTCCCTGAGGAGACACATCCCTCCTAGTATTGGCTACTGTCATTAAAAGAGCAGCAACACAAAAAGCACAACATGGAGAAGAATACGCACATGCACGTGCGCGCACACACACACAGAGAACTGAGAAGCCCGCAGATTTCCATTAAATGCAGCCTTGCAACACTGGGGCTGGGGGACTGCACCTGCACACAGCCTTGCTCTGGGAGGAGCAGAGCTCTTTTACAGGCAGCTTCAAACTGCAAACAGCAGAAGCCAGATTCTGCAATCAAAGGCACTGCCAAAAGCTACACAGGCACCGTGTGTATTCACGCATCAAGTGGCTGGCGGAGGGATTGCAACATTTGTATTCCGAGAGATTTCCACTTTGGCATCTTTGTTGCAAGTCTTCTGCAAGAAATTGTCTTGTGGTCCCAAAGGGAACGACACGGCGGGAGTAGTGGCAACGGGAAGGACGGGCGGGGGGGTCCCAATGGCAAGGACACGGCGGGGGCGGGGCTCGCAATGGGAACGACATGTCGGGGCGATGGCAATGGGAATGTCATAGTGGACTGGGCTATTTAATCACTAGGCTAGAGGCGGGGCGTGGGCTGGGGCTGGGCTGGGGGGCCGGCGGAGGGGAGGCCAGAGGGGAGCTCAGTGTAGGCCAGCAGGCTAGTATAGAGGCTAGAGCAGAGCAGCGGGTGGAGGGCCGGGTCGGGCAGAGGCTGGGATGGAGGGGAGCGGAGAGCAGAGGGGCGGGCGGAGGGCAGGCGAGGCCAGAGCAGGGCAGTGCAGGCCAGAGGGGAGGGTGCAGGGCCCGGCAGGCAGAGTAGCGGGGCCAGAGCAGGGGCTAGGGCGGAAGGCAGGGGGCGGCTAGAGCAGAGGGGAGGGCGGAAGGCAGGGGGTGGGGGGCTGCAGGGGAGGCTGCAGGGGGCCGCTGGCGCGGAGTAGAGGCCAGGGTGGAGGTAGGGGGTAGTGTAGAGCAGAGGGGCGGGCGGAAGGTAGTGGCTGGGGCAGAGCCCAGGGCAGGGCGGAGCTAGGGGGGGGCTAGAGCAGAGCGGAGGGTGGAGCTACGGGCTGGGGTAGGCAGCTGCAGGCAGGCCTAGGTGAGGGCAGGATCAGGCCAGCGTCAGGCCAGGGCTAGGCTAGGGCAGGTAGCATCGGGGTAGGTAGGCTTAGGCCAGGGCTTAGGCTAGGCTTAGGCTAGGCCAGGTAGGCTTAAGGCACGTAGGCTATAAGGCATAGATAGGCTTAGGATAGGTAGGGGGTGGGGGTGGGGGTGGGGGGAGGGGGGGAGGGGTGGGTGGGGGGTGGGGGGTGGGGGCTGGGGGGAGGGCTGGGGGGGTCCAAGCTGCCAAAAGTCCTTGGAACGAGCGGAAGGCACCACCTGGTGAGTGTTACAACCCTGACAAACTTACAACTTGCTCACCAAGAGACTCTTCCTTTAGGCTTCTTTTCCCCATCTCTTTCTTTCATAGAGCTGCTCAGCACCAGTGGCAGAATCTTGCTTATTTCCTGAAACACCCGCTATCAAAGTGGACTCTCACTAGTTTATTTTTGGTTTAGCTGGTGTTGCACAGGTTCTTTTGACATTCTCTTTTCCTTTTTTGGATAGTTCTAAATCCTATCTGACAGTTAGGTATATAAAGAAAAGCATGAAGCAATAAGCGGCACTCTGTCAATCATCCTCTCATGGCTTCCTTTTTATCTGTGCCAGAAAATAATACTAAAATATACAAAAGTTGTAGACCACATTTTTCAATGCAAGCAACGATAAATAAGAAAAGGGAATCATTTCGTTCAGCCTTTGGTCCCCTTAAAAGCTCCACATGAACCCGCCTGCTCACAGAACAATGTTCTGTCACCTCCAAGGAGAAAAACGGAGGGCCTGGAACAGAGATCCCACAGTGTCCCATCTCATGCTCAGCAGTCTTCTCCCACAGAAGATAAAGCATCACAAAGGAAATGGAAAGGCTTAAGTCAGACAAAGGCACAAGATCTATGTAGATCTACTTCCCCCGCCCAGCTCTTGCTAAAGTTCCATCTTCCATCACCTACTCCTTACTTGTGCTTACGTGTTTCAGGCAAAGAAGCATTTCAAAGTAGAAGAAATGCACGAGCTGAAAACCATTCTCAAATACAATAGCAGAAACGGTTGGAATTGTCCACCACTTGACAAAGGACATGCAGAATTTTCAAAGCAGTGTGCAATGCAATACAGGAACTGGTTACAATTGTCCAACACTCGACAACAGCAAGGTTCAGCACAAAGCCACCAAGAAACTCACTGGACTGAAAAGGAGACAAAGCCATGCAACATGCACATTTGCGAAGCAGGAAAGCAGAGGAAATGCAGAATTTAAAAAGGACGCTAAAATGCAATACAGGAAACGCTTGGAATTGCCCAACATTTGACAACAGCCAGGTTCAGCACAAAGCCACCAAGAAACTCACTAGACTGCAGAAGAGACGAACCAATGCAACATGCACATTTACGACACAGGAAAGCAGAGAAAAGGGAGAATTTTAAAACGATTGCGAAATACAAAAGCAGAAACAGTTGGAATTGTCCAACATTTGATAGAAGAAATGCAGAAGTTTAAAAGCACTGTGAAATGCAATAGCAGAAACGCTTGGAATTGTCCAGCACTTGACAATGGGGAGGTTCAGCACAAAGCCACAAAGAAACTCACTAGACTGCACAAGAGATGGACTGATGCAACATGCACATTTATTAAAGAGGAAAGCAGAGGAAATGCAGAATTTTAAAACGATTGTGAAAAACAAAAGCAAAAACCGTTGGAATTGTCCAACACTTGATAGAAGAAATGCAGAAGTTTAAAAGCACTGTGAAATGCAGTAGCAGAAACGCTTGGAATTGTCCAGCACTTGACAATGGGGAGGTTCAGCACAAAGCCACAAAGAAACTCACTGAACTGCAGAAGAGATGGACTCATGCAACACGCACATTTATTAAAGAGGAAAGCAGAGGAAATGCAGAATTTTAAAACGATTGCGAAAAACAAAAGCAGAAACCGTTGGAATTGTCCAACACTTGATAGAAGAAATGCAGAAGTTTAAAAGCACTGTGAAATGCAATAGCAGAAGCGCTTGGAATTGTCCAGCACTTGACAATGGGGAGGTTCAGCACAAAGCCACAAAGAAACTCACTAGACTGCAGAAGAGATGGACTCATGCAACATGCACATTTATTAAAGAGGAAAGCAGAGGAAATGGAGCATTTTAAAACAATTGTGAAATACAAAAGCAGAAAGAGTTGGAATTGTCCAACATTGAGAACGGGAGTGTTCAGCACAAAGCCACGAAGAAACTCATTGGAGCACAGAAGACAGGAACTGAAGCAACCTTCAGATTTATCAAATAAGAAAACAGAAGAGATGTAAGATTTTGTAAGACACTTTCAATCTCCTATGAATGCTTCAATAGCGGTACTCTCCAAATTCCTGGACAAAGACAAGCAGCTGGGCTTTTGTTGCTTTTAATATTAATCCCATTGCAGGCCTTGGCGAGTTGATCATCCAAACTGCCCTTCTGAGGCTTTTGCTTGTTTGACTTGTAACTGAAGGGCCAGGCTGAGGAGAGAAGGGGGAAGATGAGAGGGAAGAAACCTTCTAATCGGAGAGTCAAGCAGGAAGGGAGAATGTTTTTGCTCGCTTTATCTTCCGGGCTGTTTAGCAAAGACAGCTGAAGGTTTCTTTTCTAATGATGCTTCTATTACTGCTCTTTGGAGATTGCTCCTATAGAGACACAGTTCTGCACACCAAAATCTGTATCTTAGGACGTGCTCCTAAGACAAATTGCGCTTTGCCTGCTCATTCAGAAAAAAATAATTCATTACAACTGGCCTTGTCTGAGCAACGATTAAGCCCTTTTTAGGAAACGTATCCAGAACATAGACAGAAAAAATGGTATGAGCACAGCAGGAAATTTGAATGTGTTTTTGATGAGCAGATGCGCTCTTTACACTTCTAGCTACAGCACTGCAGTTTTTCTTTCACTCGCTAGCTTTCAGTTTGGGCACAGAAATTGCAGCTGCCTCACCCGGGGCACTGCAACGGCCTTGGCGCTCTGTCCTTTTCAGCCTCAAGTGCAAGAGGCTAATTCCAACTAGACTAAGTCAGTACCAATTCTTTTCATAAGCCCTCTTCTTCTGCGGGCACTCGAGTGCCAGCTGTTGTTTCACCAGCTGTTGAAATGCAAGACTCAAATCCTGCAGGAGTCCTTTGGTTGTCTTTTTGCTTGAGGTCTTCCTTAAGAGTTTGGGACCGAGAGCTCACTGATGCACGGATGATCTTGTTTGTTCGTTCTCATGCAATTTACAGGTCAAGTAACAGAACAGCAGAGCTTTCTTATGCCATCGCTTTGCAAGACAATGGTCTTGTGAAAATGCACGAAGTTCTGATTCTTCTCAAGGTAGCTTTCACTTAATTTTCTAAGTTTGCTTAGAGAAATTCCTTGAAAATCTTTCTACTCACCAACAAATCCCCTGTTACGGCAATCGGCGGGCAGGTGCTGCTCAACAGGGGCAGCTCCCTCAGCCTCGGCGTCGCCTTCCGCAAAGGCAGCTGCAACCTCCAGAAGCTGGAAGGAAAGACAAGAAGCCCTCTGTGAAAATAGGATTTTTATGCCCTTCAGAATTTGCCCTCCTCACTTCAGAATGCAATGGAAACTCCAGATGCAGATTATTACTGTCAAACATTAAGGTTACATTTCTTTATTGTCAGTCAGCATCTCTGGTTGCCCTTCTGCTGTTGAAGGAATTCTGCTTCTACTAGGACTGTTGCTTTGCAAGCCAAGACGGCCACTCGTACAAACGGCCGCTGCTTTTCTGAACGCCGCCGCCACTCCACTGTCTCTTCAGTGAGGCCATTTTACTCAATCTGAGGCTCACTTTGCATCTTGCTTTTTCACAGGCTATATGAAAAGGAGGCTATGTTATGCTACTGAGCATCATTCAAGAGAGCCTCTTTTAGCATCACAACTGAATCCCCACTTACAGTATAGCAGGGGCTTACATTTCAATTTCTTGTTTTATTTGGCTGCTCAGGAGAGGCTCTCAGGACTCTCTCCATTACAGCTCAAGTTTTCTCTGGAAGATCCGCCATGTGCTAAAACACACTCTATGCATCTAGGGAAAGGCGCCTTGTGGTAGGAGCTTCCGCTGCCTGAGCCTGCACTGGAGCACAAGCAAAGGCGCTCTAGGCTAACTTCATCATTAGGTCTTGGAAGCTCGTTTTAGATCATACTTTTCTGAATAGGAATGGCCCCTGTTTTAGACGGTAAGACCCTTCAAGAACCCATTCTAAAATTGAGTCAGGTGAGAGATGCAAGTTTCCTCATAGCTCCTGTCTAACGTCTGATACAGGTAACAAGCTTTCCTGTCCTAAATGAAGGACGCAAAGATCTCTCAACTATGCATTGATATGCCCTCCCTGTGTCTCACTTTGAAGCCTCAAAGGGTAAAGGAGGAGTTCCGAGCAGAGCCCGAGCAAAACGCACAGGAAGACCAGGCTTCTGCGGCAGCCAGAGAGGAACGCGCACCTCCTGCCGAGCTGGAAAGCTCCAAGGTCAAAGAGCCGGACGGAGACAAGCTTCGCCTGCAGCAGCAGGTAACTGCATTTATTTAGTTCTCTTGTCCTCCCTCTCTCTTCCTAAAGAATCCCTTATTTCTTAAGTAAGCGGCATGCTAAATGGAGCAATGAAGTGAGGCAAGCGCGTTCTGGCAGTGTTGTAGGGAACATCTGCTCTCGCCGGAGGAAGCAGTGACAAGGGCTGCCGCACACGGGGCTGCGGAACTGAAAGAGCTGGGGCAAAGAGAGCCTCAAGAGCTGCGGGGCATCACACAAGAACCAAACAGGTAGGAGAAAACCTCTAAGATCTCCACCCTCCTGCGTCAAAATGGGACAAGATCCACTTCAATCAAGAGGGAAATGGGCTCGCCCATTCCAGCAAAGGAATACACTGCAGTGTCCCTCAGCTCAGGATGGCCCATTTAGAAAAGGGAACAGTCCTGCATTATAGCAAATCTAGGCCTAAGGCCACTCAAGCCTGCTTTTTAGGCTGTGCTCATTGTTGTACTGCACCAAGCTTCCTTTTTGAGTCAAAACTTCAAATTCTAAGCAGAGCTGCTGCATTCAGAAAGAGGTATTTCTTACCTTCCAGCTACTCTACGAACATTTCTTTTAGCGGTACTTATCTTTCTTTCACATAGGGGTATTTTTTAAATGAAATGCTGGGTTTTATTAGCTGCCCTGGACATAAAGGCCTTCAGGCGCTCGTCTGAAAACAACCCCAAGCTTTTACTACGCACATCCTTTGATACATTCCATTTCACCCACAGCAGGCTCGAGCAAGAACAACAAGAGGAAGAGGAAGACAGCAACTGCAAGATGGCACTGGGAGTTCTGCTGCTAGAGTAGGCACTGTTCATTCTAGGAGAGTAGGCACTGTTCATTCTAGGAAAATAAAAGGAGAACATGCAGGATCCTCCATCTCGCTCAATACAAGAGAGGGATACACGCCTGAGAACAGCAGTATACAGCCATGGAGACCCTATTGTCAGGGAACTTCATGGTCAAATCAGAGGCTCTTGCAAAAAGGAGAAGCACTAAACGAAAGCACCTAGACAAATTCTAGAAAGCCAGAGGCCGTGATACTTAAAATACGCAGGTCTGCAGAGACATCCTCACTTCTCTGGCGCCAACCCACCTGTTCCACTGAAAACATGGAGTTTATAACCCCCCACTCAGCGACAAAAAGCGAGAGCACATCCCCACCAAGAAGCAGCAGGGGCAGCTCCATAACCACAAGCGGGCACCGCTCACACGCCCTGCTCTGCCCACCCTGCTCACACAGCCTGCTTTGGAACAAGCCTCTCCCAGACGGGAAGCGGAGCGTTAACTCCAGCCTGCCGCCAACGCTGCAGTACACGCTGGGCATTCAGTGTTGAGCTGAGCTTGCTGACGCACACACAATTCCACAAGCCTGGACACCTGGGCTAAGCATGGAAATTAAGCCTCCTCCGCTCCTCCCGCAAATACACTAACAGCAATTCTTCCCAAAGCACGCACCCGTTTTACGCCTTATCTTAACAGGAAAAAAGAGACGACTTTCGCCCAGAAATACCCCAAAATTAACACATCCAATTCTCTGGCACACTCTAAAGGGAGCTCCTACCCACCATGCATACTCCAGAACGGGACGAACCACCTCCCCGTGGGTTGGGGCCTCACCTCTCACTGAGCCGTGCCCGGCTTTCGCCTGCGCTCTCCTTCTCTTTGCTTCACCGTCCCTACTGAGTTGGCGGCACTCCCCCTGCACCGCTTCTTTTTGCATCAGTACAAGCAACTCGAGTTGGGACATGGCAAAAAGGAAACACCACTAGCGAAGTACCCAGCTGCTTTCCAGCACTTAGCAGACCACAGGGGTGCATTCCTCCCATTCCCAAAGTAGTCTTCCCCGATTCTATCTGTCCGATATCTCCTGGATGCAACCTACCAGCAGAATAGAATGCTGCTTATAGGAGCTCCGTCAAGGGAAAAAAACAGTTACTCAAGGCACTACGATTACTAACACCCTTAACTTTGCTATTGAGACGCTGCGCTTGTGCCAGCTTTGCAAGAGGAAGCATTGGTATTTTTTCTACTTTTTCCTTCCAAGTAGTATTCGGACTTGCCAAGGGAAACACTTAAAGAACGCTCAACGATATCCAAACTTAAAAGGTCTTCATTACCTTTTTCCTCATGAGAATTTCTGAGACACGGGATTTAGCAATTCAAGGACAAGGATAGGGAACCTCTTCCAGTAACTCCTGAGGTTGAAAATACGACCTACTTACCCACCATAGCCATTCTGCCCCCCAGCACTCATTTCATTACATCACACATTTGGGGTCTCCTCCTTAATTTCACTGCCTTCACACTCATTCCAACAGTTCCACTCATTCCGCGCATTTCAGCAAGAACATCATGCTCCCTTACTACTACAAGAAAGAACCACGAGAAAGCTTTTCTTTTTATCTGGGCCACAAGAACAACAACAGCAGTTACTGGCTTCACTTTGACAACAGTGATGCCAAAGGGAAAAAAAAATCCCCAGGGTGAGGGGCTTGCGCACTTTTCCAGACCCTCCAGATCTTTCTTTGTTCGCTTTTGCTTTGTTTTCTGCTTTTATTTTTTTTTAAAACAGTGACCACACTCTAACAGCTGGTAGTGTGTCAATAAGAAGAACGGGTGCTTTGATGTTGATATGTCTGTTTCCACCACTCTTCCCTGGACTGAAGCAGGTAGCTTCTCTGAGGGCGGCTCCAACAAGAAGGCTTGGAAGCCTTCCTTTGGACTTCCTCCCAAAGGAAGACATTCCAAAAGAAATTAAATAGATTCACCGAGTCTCAAAGGGTTTCACTCTTCCCCCACCCTTGCCCTAAATGTTGTCATTCCAGCAAATGTCACCTACTTGGTTATCATCTGTCTGCTATCATGCGGGAAAGGGGAAAGAAGCAATACTTGAAGATTCATATCCCTAGCTGAAGTCAGAGAGAAGCGCAACTTAAAAGCTGAGCGTAGAAGCAAGACACACATCCAATTCCAACAGCCTTCCCCTCCAAAGAGGAGAAACTCCACACACCTCTCCCTGAGGAGACACATCCCTCCTAGTATTGGCTACTGTCATTAAAAGAGCAGCAACACAAAAAGCACAACATGGAGAAGAATACGCACATGCACGTGCGCGCACACACACACAGAGAACTGAGAAGCCCGCAGATTTCCATTAAATGCAGCCTTGCAACACTGGGGCTGGGGGACTGCACCTGCACACAGCCTTGCTCTGGGAGGAGCAGAGCTCTTTTACAGGCAGCTTCAAACTGCAAACAGCAGAAGCCAGATTCTGCAATCAAAGGCACTGCCAAAAGCTACACAGGCACCGTGTGTATTCACGCATCAAGTGGCTGGCGGAGGGATTGCAACATTTGTATTCCGAGAGATTTCCACTTTGGCATCTTTGTTGCAAGTCTTCTGCAAGAAATTGTCTTGTGGTCCCAAAGGGAACGACACGGCGGGAGTAGTGGCAACGGGAAGGACGGGCGGGGGGGTCCCAATGGCAAGGACACGGCGGGGGCGGGGCTCGCAATGGGAACGACATGTCGGGGCGATGGCAATGGGAATGTCATAGTGGACTGGGCTATTTAATCACTAGGCTAGAGGCGGGGCGTGGGCTGGGGCTGGGCTGGGGGGCCGGCGGAGGGGAGGCCAGAGGGGAGCTCAGTGTAGGCCAGCAGGCTAGTATAGAGGCTAGAGCAGAGCAGCGGGTGGAGGGCCGGGTCGGGCAGAGGCTGGGATGGAGGGGAGCGGAGAGCAGAGGGGCGGGCGGAGGGCAGGCGAGGCCAGAGCAGGGCAGTGCAGGCCAGAGGGGAGGGTGCAGGGCCCGGCAGGCAGAGTAGCGGGGCCAGAGCAGGGGCTAGGGCGGAAGGCAGGGGGCGGCTAGAGCAGAGGGGAGGGCGGAAGGCAGGGGGTGGGGGGCTGCAGGGGAGGCTGCAGGGGGCCGCTGGCGCGGAGTAGAGGCCAGGGTGGAGGTAGGGGGTAGTGTAGAGCAGAGGGGCGGGCGGAAGGTAGTGGCTGGGGCAGAGCCCAGGGCAGGGCGGAGCTAGGGGGGGGCTAGAGCAGAGCGGAGGGTGGAGCTACGGGCTGGGGTAGGCAGCTGCAGGCAGGCCTAGGTGAGGGCAGGATCAGGCCAGCGTCAGGCCAGGGCTAGGCTAGGGCAGGTAGCATCGGGGTAGGTAGGCTTAGGCCAGGGCTTAGGCTAGGCCAGGTAGGCTTAAGGCACGTAGGCTATAAGGCATAGATAGGCTTAGGATAGGTAGGGGGTGGGGGTGGGGGTGGGGGGAGGGGGGAGGGGTGGGTGGGGGGTGGGGGCTGGGGGGAGGGCTGGGGGGGTCCAAGCTGCCAAAAGTCCTTGGAACGAGCGGAAGGCACCACCTGGTGAGTGTTACAACCCTGACAAACTTACAACTTGCTCACCAAGAGACTCTTCCTTTAGGCTTCTTTTCCCCATCTCTTTCTTTCATAGAGCTGCTCAGCACCAGTGGCAGAATCTTGCTTATTTCCTGAAACACCCGCTATCAAAGTGGACTCTCACTAGTTTATTTTTGGTTTAGCTGGTGTTGCACAGGTTCTTTTGACATTCTCTTTTCCTTTTTTGGATAGTTCTAAATCCTATCTGACAGTTAGGTATATAAAGAAAAGCATGAAGCAATAAGCGGCACTCTGTCAATCATCCTCTCATGGCTTCCTTTTTATCTGTGCCAGAAAATAATACTAAAATATACAAAAGTTGTAGACCACATTTTTCAATGCAAGCAACGATAAATAAGAAAAGGGAATCATTTCGTTCAGCCTTTGGTCCCCTTAAAAGCTCCACATGAACCCGCATGCTCACAGAACAATGTTCTGTCACCTCCAAGGAGAAAAACGGAGGGCCTGGAACAGAGATCCCACAGTGTCCCATCTCATGCTCAGCAGTCTTCTCCCACAGAAGATAAAGCATCACAAAGGAAATGGAAAGGCTTAAGTCAGACAAAGGCACAAGATCTATGTAGATCTACTTCCCCCGCCCAGCTCTTGCTAAAGTTCCATCTTCCATCACCTACTCCTTACTTGTGCTTACGTGTTTCAGGCAAAGAAGCATTTCAAAGTAGAAGAAATGCACGAGCTGAAAACCATTCTCAAATACAATAGCAGAAACGGTTGGAATTGTCCACCACTTGACAAAGGACATGCAGAATTTTCAAAGCAGTGTGCAATGCAATACAGGAACTGGTTACAATTGTCCAACACTCGACAACAGCAAGGTTCAGCACAAAGCCACCAAGAAACTCACTGGACTGAAAAGGAGACAAAGCCATGCAACATGCACATTTGCGAAGCAGGAAAGCAGAGGAAATGCAGAATTTAAAAAGGACGCTAAAATGCAATACAGGAAACGCTTGGAATTGCCCAACATTTGACAACAGCCAGGTTCAGCACAAAGCCACCAAGAAACTCACTAGACTGCAGAAGAGACGAACCAATGCAACATGCACATTTACGACACAGGAAAGCAGAGAAAAGGGAGAATTTTAAAACGATTGCGAAATACAAAAGCAGAAACAGTTGGAATTGTCCAACATTTGATAGAAGAAATGCAGAAGTTTAAAAGCACTGTGAAATGCAATAGCAGAAACGCTTGGAATTGTCCAGCACTTGACAATGGGGAGGTTCAGCACAAAGCCACAAAGAAACTCACTAGACTGCACAAGAGATGGACTCATGCAACATGCACATTTATTAAAGAGGAAAGCAGAGGAAATGCAGAATTTTAAAACGATTGTGAAAAACAAAAGCAAAAACCGTTGGAATTGTCCAACACTTGATAGAAGAAATGCAGAAGTTTAAAAGCACTGTGAAATGCAGTAGCAGAAACGCTTGGAATTGTCCAGCACTTGACAATGGGGAGGTTCAGCACAAAGCCACAAAGAAACTCACTGAACTGCAGAAGAGATGGACTCATGCAACACGCACATTTATTAAAGAGGAAAGCAGAGGAAATGCAGAATTTTAAAACGATTGCGAAAAACAAAAGCAGAAACCGTTGGAATTGTCCAACACTTGATAGAAGAAATGCAGAAGTTTAAAAGCACTGTGAAATGCAATAGCAGAAGCGCTTGGAATTGTCCAGCACTTGACAATGGGGAGGTTCAGCACAAAGCCACAAAGAAACTCACTAGACTGCAGAAGAGATGGACTCATGCAACATGCACATTTATTAAAGAGGAAAGCAGAGGAAATGGAGCATTTTAAAACAATTGTGAAATACAAAAGCAGAAAGAGTTGGAATTGTCCAACATTGAGAACGGGAGTGTTCAGCACAAAGCCACGAAGAAACTCATTGGAGCACAGAAGACAGGAACTGAAGCAACCTTCAGATTTATCAAATAAGAAAACAGAAGAGATGTAAGATTTTGTAAGACACTTTCAATCTCCTATGAATGCTTCAATAGCGGTACTCTCCAAATTCCTGGACAAAGACAAGCAGCTGGGCTTTTGTTGTTGCTTTTAATATTAATCCCATTGCAGGCCTTGGCGAGTTGATCATCCAAACTGCCCTTCTGAGGCTTTTGCTTGTTTGACTTGTAACTGAAGGGCCAGGCTGAGGAGAGAAGGGGGAAGATGAGAGGGAAGAAACCTTCTAATCGGAGAGTCAAGCAGGAAGGGAGAATGTTTTTGCTCGCTTTATCTTCCGGGCTGTTTAGCAAAGACAGCTGAAGGTTTCTTTTCTAATGATGCTTCTATTACTGCTCTTTGGAGATTGCTCCTATAGAGACACAGTTCTGCACACCAAAATCTGTATCTTAGGACGTGCTCCTAAGACAAATTGCGCTTTGCCTGCTCATTCAGAAAAAAATAATTCATTACAACTGGCCTTGTCTGAGCAACGATTAAGCCCTTTTTAGGAAACGTATCCAGAACATAGACAGAAAAAATGGTATGAGCACGGCAGGAAATTTGAATGTGTTTTTGATGAGCAGATGCGCTCTTTACACTTCTAGCTACAGCACTGCAGTTTTTCTTTCACTCGCTAGCTTTCAGTTTGGGCACAGAAATTGCAGCTGCCTCACCCGGGGCACTGCAACGGCCTTGGCGCTCTGTCCTTTTCAGCCTCAAGTGCAAGAGGCTAATTCCAACTAGACTAAGTCAGTACCAATTCTTTTCATAAGTCCTCTTCTTCTGCGGGCACTCGAGTGCCAGCTGTTGTTTCACCAGCTGTTGAAATGCAAGACTCAAATCCTGCAGGAGTCCTTTGGTTGTCTTTTTGCTTGAGGTCTTCCTTAAGAGTTTGGGACCGAGAGCTCACTGATGCACGGATGATCTTGTTTGTTCGTTCTCATGCAATTTACAGGTCAAGTAACAGAACAGCAGAGCTTTCTTATGCCATCGCTTTGCAAGACAATGGTCTTGTGAAAATGCACGAAGTTCTGATTCTTCTCAAGGTAGCTTTCACTTAATTTTCTAAGTTTGCTTAGAGAAATTCCTTGAAAATCTTTCTACTCACCAACAAATCCCCTGTTACGGCAATCGGCGGGCAGGTGCTGCTCAACAGGGGCAGCTCCCTCAGCCTCGGCGTCGCCTTCCGCAAAGGCAGCCGCAACCTCCAGAAGCTGGAAGGAAAGACAAGAAGCCCTCTGTGAAAATAGGATTTTTATGCCCTTCAGAATTTGCCCTCCTCACTTCAGAATGCAATGGAAACTCCAGATGCAGATTATTACTGTCAAACATTAAGGTTACATTTCTTTATTGTCAGTCAGCATCTCTGGTTGCCCTTCTGCTGTTGAAGGAATTCTGCTTCTACTAGGACTGTTGCTTTGCAAGCCAAGACGGCCACTCGTACAAACGGCCGCTGCTTTTCTGAACGCCGCCGCCACTCCACTGTCTCTTCAGTGAGGCCATTTTACTCAATCTGAGGCTCACTTTGCATCTTGCTTTTTCACAGGCTATATGAAAAGGAGGCTATGTTATGCTACTGAGCATCATTCAAGAGAGCCTCTTTTAGTATCACAACTGAATCCCCACTTACAGTATAGCAGGGGCTTACATTTCAATTTCTTGTTTTATTTGGCTGCTCAGGAGAGGCTCTCAGGACTCTCTCCATTACAGCTCAAGTTTTCTCTGGAAGATCCGCCATGTGCTAAAACACACTCTATGCATCTAGGGAAAGGCGCCTTGTGGTAGGAGCTTCCGCTGCCTGAGCCTGCACTGGAGCACAAGCAAAGGCGCTCTAGGCTAACTTCATCATTAGGTCTTGGAAGCTTGTTTTAGATCATACTTTTCTGAATAGGAATGGCCCGTGTTTTAGACGGTAAGACCCTTCAAGAACCCATTCTAAAATTGAGTCAGGTGAGAGATGCAAGTTTCCTCATAGCTCCTGTCTAACGTCTGACACAGGTAACAAGCTTTCCTGTCCTAAATGAAGGACGCAAAGATCTCTCAACTATGCATTGATATGCCCTCCCTGTGTCTCACTTTGAAGCCTCAAAGGGTAAAGGAGGAGTTCCGAGCAGAGCCCGAGCAAAACGCACAGGAAGACCAGGCTTCTGCGGCAGCCAGAGAGGAACGCGCACCTCCTGCCGAGCTGGAAAGCTCCAAGGTCAAAGAGCCGGACGGAGACAAGCTTCGCCTGCAGCAGCAGGTAACTGCATTTATTTAGTTCTCTTGTCCTCCCTCTCTCTTCCTAAAGAATCCCTTATTTCTTAAGTAAGCGGCATGCTAAATGGAGCAATGAAGTGAGGCAAGCGCGTTCTGGCAGTGTTGTAGGGAACATCTGCTCTCGCCGGAGGAAGCAGCGACAAGGGCTGCCGCACACGGGGCTGCGGAACTGAAAGAGCTGGGGCAAAGAGAGCCTCAAGAGCTGCGGGGCATCACACAAGAACCAAACAGGTAGGAGAGAACCTCTAAGATCTCCACCCTCCTGCGTCAAAACGGGACAAGATCCACTTCAATCAAGAGGGAAATGGGCTCGCCCATTCCAGCAAAGGAATACACTGCAGTGTCCCTCAGCTCAGGATGGCCCATTTAGAAAAGGGAACAGTCCTGCATTATAGCAAATCTAGGCCTAAGGCCACTCAAGCCTGCTTTTTAGGCTGTGCTCATTGTTGTACTGCACCAAGCTTCCTTTTTGAGTCAAAACTTCAAATTCTAAGCAGAGCTGCTGCATTCAGAAAGAGGTATTTCTTACCTTCCAGCTACTCTACGAACATTTCTTTTAGCGGTACTTATCTTTCTTTCACATAGGGGTATTTTTTAAATGAAATGCTGGGTTTTATTAGCTGCCCTGGACATAAAGGCCTTCAGGCGCTCGTCTGAAAACAACCCCAAGCTTTTACTACGCACATCCTTTGATACATTCCATTTCACCCACAGCAGGCTCGAGCAAGAACAACAAGAGGAAGAGGAAGACAACAACTGCAAGATGGCACTGGGAGTTCTGCTGCTAGAGTAGGCACTGTTCATTCTAGGAGAGTAGGCACTGTTCATTCTAGGAAAATAAAAGGAGAACATGCAGGATCCTCCATCTCGCCCAATACAAGAGAGGGATACACGCCTGAGAACAGCAGTATACAGCCATGGAGACCCTATTGTCAGGGAACTTCATGGTCAAATCAGAGGCTCTTGCAAAAAGGAGAAGCACTAAACGAAAGCACCTAGACAAATTCTAGAAAGCCAGAGGCCGTGATACTTAAAATACGCAGGTCTGCAGAGACATCCTCACTTCTCTGGCGCCAACCCACCTGTTCCACTGAAAACATGGAGTTTATAACCCCCCACTCAGCGACAAAAAGCGAGAGCACATCCCCACCAAGAAGCAGCAGGGGCAGCTCCATAACCACAAGCGGGCACCGCTCACACGCCCTGCTCTGCCCACCCTGCTCACACAGCCTGCTTTGGAACAAGCCTCTCCCAGACGGGAAGCGGAGCGTTAACTCCAGCCTGCCGCCAACGCTGCAGTACACGCTGGGCATTCAGTGTTGAGCTGAGCTTGCTGACGCACACACAATTCCACAAGCCTGGACACCTGGGCTAAGCATGGAAATTAAGCCTCCTCCGCCCCTCCCGCAAATACACTAACAGCAATTCTTCCCAAAGCACGCACCCGTTTTACGCCTTATCTTAACAGGAAAAAAGAGACGACTTTCGCCCAGAAATACCCCAAAATTAACACATCCAATTCTCTGGCACACTCTAAAGGGAGCTCCTACCCACCATGCATACTCCAGAACGGGACGAACCACCTCCCCGTGGGTTGGGGCCTGACCTCTCACTGAGCCGTGCCCGGCTTTCGCCTGCGCTCTCCTTCTCTTTGCTTCACCGTCCCTACTGAGTTGGCGGCACTCCCCCTGCACCGCTTCTTTTTGCATCAGTACAAGCAACTCGAGTTGGGACATGGCAAAAAGGAAACACCACTAGCGAAGTACCCAGCTGCTTTCCAGCACTTAGCAGACCACAGGGGTGCATTCCTCCCATTCCCAAAGTAGTCTTCCCCGATTCTATCTGTCCGATATCTCCTGGATGCAACCTACCAGCAGAATAGAATGCTGCTTATAGGAGCTCCGTCAAGGGAAAAAAACAGTTACTCAAGGCACTACGATTACTAACACCCTTAACTTTGCTATTGAGACGCTGCGCTTGTGCCAGCTTTGCAAGAGGAAGCATTGGTATTTTTTCTACTTTTTCCTTCCAAGTAGTATTCGGACTTGCCAAAGGAAACACTTAAAGAACGCTCAACGATATCCAAACTTAAAAGGTCTTCATTACCTTTTTCCTCATGAGAATTTCTGAGACACGGGATTTAGCAATTCAAGGACAAGGATAGGGAACCTCTTCCAGTAACTCCTGAGGTTGAAAATACGACCTACTTACCCACCATAGCCATTCTGCCCCCCAGCACTCATTTCATTACATCACACATTTGGGGTCTCCTCCTTAATTTCACTGCCTTCACACTCATTCCAACAGTTCCACTCATTCCGCGCATTTCAGCAAGAACATCATGCTCCCTTACTACTACAAGAAAGAACCACGAGAAAGCTTTTCTTTTTATCTGGGCCACAAGAACAACAACAGCAGTTACTGGCTTCACTTTGACAACAGTGATGCCAAAGGGAAAAAAAAATCCCCAGGGTGAGGGGCTTGCGCACTTTTCCAGACCCTCCAGATCTTTCTTTGTTCGCTTTTGCTTTGTTTTCTGCTTTTATTTTTTTTTAAAACAGTGACCACACTCTAACAGCTGGTAGTGTGTCAATAAGAAGAACGGGTGCTTTGATGTTGATATGTCTGTTTCCACCACTCTTCCCTGGACTGAAGCAGGCAGCTTCTCTGAGGGCGGCTCCAACAAGAAGGCTTGGAAGCCTTCCTTTGGACTTCCTCCCAAAGGAAGACATTCCAAAAGAAATTAAATAGATTCACCGAGTCTCAAAGGGTTTCACTCTTCCCCCACCCTTGCCCTAAATGTTGTCATTCCAGCAAATGTCACCTACTTGGTTATCATCTGTCTGCTATCATGCGGGAAAGGGGAAAGAAGCAATACTTGAAGATTCATATCCCTAGCTGAAGTCAGAGAGAAGCGCAACTTAAAAGCTGAGCGTAGAAGCAAGACACACATCCAATTCCAACAGCCTTCCCCTCCAAAGAGGAGAAACTCCACACACCTCTCCCTGAGGAGACACATCCCTCCTAGTATTGGCTACTGTCATTAAAAGAGCAGCAACACAAAAAGCACAACATGGAGAAGAATACGCACATGCACGTGCGCGCACACACACACAGAGAACTGAGAAGCCCGCAGATTTCCATTAAATGCAGCCTTGCAACACTGGGGCTGGGGGACTGCACCTGCACACAGCCTTGCTCTGGGAGGAGCAGAGCTCTTTTACAGGCAGCTTCAAACTGCAAACAGCAGAAGCCAGATTCTGCAATCAAAGGCACTGCCAAAAGCTACACAGGCACCGTGTGTATTCACGCATCAAGTGGCTGGCGGAGGGATTGCAACATTTGTATTCCGAGAGATTTCCACTTTGGCATCTTTGTTGCAAGTCTTCTGCAAGAAATTGTCTTGTGGTCCCAAAGGGAACGACACGGCGGGAGTAGTGGCAACGGGAAGGACGGGCGGGGGGGTCCCAATGGCAAGGACACGGCGGGGGCGGGGCTCGCAATGGGAACGACATGTCGGGGCGATGGCAATGGGAATGTCATAGTGGACTGGGCTATTTAATCACTAGGCTAGAGGCGGGGCGTGGGCTGGGGCTGGGCTGGGGGGCCGGCGGAGGGGAGGCCAGAGGGGAGCTCAGTGTAGGCCAGCAGGCTAGTATAGAGGCTAGAGCAGAGCAGCGGGTGGAGGGCCGGGTCGGGCAGAGGCTGGGATGGAGGGGAGCGGAGAGCAGAGGGGCGGGCGGAGGGCAGGCGAGGCCAGAGCAGGGCAGTGCAGGCCAGAGGGGAGGGTGCAGGGCCCGGCAGGCAGAGTAGCGGGGCCAGAGCAGGGGCTAGGGCGGAAGGCAGGGGGCGGCTAGAGCAGAGGGGAGGGCGGAAGGCAGGGGGTGGGGGGCTGCAGGGGAGGCTGCAGGGGGCCGCTGGCGCGGAGTAGAGGCCAGGGTGGAGGTAGGGGGTAGTGTAGAGCAGAGGGGCGGGCGGAAGGTAGTGGCTGGGGCAGAGCCCAGGGCAGGGCGGAGCTAGGGGGGGGCTAGAGCAGAGCGGAGGGTGGAGCTACGGGCTGGGGTAGGCAGCTGCAGGCAGGCCTAGGTGAGGGCAGGATCAGGCCAGCGTCAGGCCAGGGCTAGGCTAGGGCAGGTAGCATCGGGGTAGGTAGGCTTAGGCCAGGGCTTAGGCTAGGCTTAGGCTAGGCCAGGTAGGCTTAAGGCACGTAGGCTATAAGGCATAGATAGGCTTAGGATAGGTAGGGGGTGGGGGTGGGGGTGGGGGGAGGGGGGAGGGGTGGGTGGGGGGTGGGGGGAGGGCTGGGGGGGTCCAAGCTGCCAAAAGTCCTTGGAACGAGCGGAAGGCACCACCTGGTGAGTGTTACAACCCTGACAAACTTACAACTTGCTCACCAAGAGACTCTTCCTTTAGGCTTCTTTTCCCCATCTCTTTCTTTCATAGAGCTGCTCAGCACCAGTGGCAGAATCTTGCTTATTTCCTGAAACACCCGCTATCAAAGTGGACTCTCACTAGTTTATTTTTGGTTTAGCTGGTGTTGCACAGGTTCTTTTGACATTCTCTTTTCCTTTTTTGGATAGTTCTAAATCCTATCTGACAGTTAGGTATATAAAGAAAAGCATGAAGCAATAAGCGGCACTCTGTCAATCATCCTCTCATGGCTTCCTTTTTATCTGTGCCAGAAAATAATACTAAAATATACAAAAGTTGTAGACCACATTTTTCAATGCAAGCAACGATAAATAAGAAAAGGGAATCATTTCGTTCAGCCTTTGGTCCCCTTAAAAGCTCCACATGAACCCGCATGCTCACAGAACAATGTTCTGTCACCTCCAAGGAGAAAAACGGAGGGCCTGGAACAGAGATCCCACAGTGTCCCATCTCATGCTCAGCAGTCTTCTCCCACAGAAGATAAAGCATCACAAAGGAAATGGAAAGGCTTAAGTCAGACAAAGGCACAAGATCTATGTAGATCTACTTCCCCCGCCCAGCTCTTGCTAAAGTTCCATCTTCCATCACCTACTCCTTACTTGTGCTTACGTGTTTCAGGCAAAGAAGCATTTCAAAGTAGAAGAAATGCACGAGCTGAAAACCATTCTCAAATACAATAGCAGAAACGGTTGGAATTGTCCACCACTTGACAAAGGACACGCAGAATTTTCAAAGCAGTGTGCAATGCAATACAGGAACTGGTTACAATTGTCCAACACTCGACAACAGCAAGGTTCAGCACAAAGCCACCAAGAAACTCACTGGACTGAAAAGGAGACAAAGCCATGCAACATGCACATTTGCGAAGCAGGAAAGCAGAGGAAATGCAGAATTTAAAAAGGACGCTAAAATGCAATACAGGAAACGCTTGGAATTGCCCAACATTTGACAACAGCCAGGTTCAGCACAAAGCCACCAAGAAACTCACTAGACTGCAGAAGAGACGAACCAATGCAACATGCACATTTACGACACAGGAAAGCAGAGAAAAGGGAGAATTTTAAAACGATTGCGAAATACAAAAGCAGAAACAGTTGGAATTGTCCAACATTTGATAGAAGAAATGCAGAAGTTTAAAAGCACTGTGAAATGCAATAGCAGAAACGCTTGGAATTGTCCAGCACTTGACAATGGGGAGGTTCAGCACAAAGCCACAAAGAAACTCACTAGACTGCACAAGAGATGGACTGATGCAACATGCACATTTATTAAAGAGGAAAGCAGAGGAAATGCAGAATTTTAAAACGATTGTGAAAAACAAAAGCAAAAACCGTTGGAATTGTCCAACACTTGATAGAAGAAATGCAGAAGTTTAAAAGCACTGTGAAATGCAGTAGCAGAAACGCTTGGAATTGTCCAGCACTTGACAATGGGGAGGTTCAGCACAAAGCCACAAAGAAACTCACTGAACTGCAGAAGAGATGGACTCATGCAACACGCACATTTATTAAAGAGGAAAGCAGAGGAAATGCAGAATTTTAAAACGATTGCGAAAAACAAAAGCAGAAACCGTTGGAATTGTCCAACACTTGATAGAAGAAATGCAGAAGTTTAAAAGCACTGTGAAATGCAATAGCAGAAGCGCTTGGAATTGTCCAGCACTTGACAATGGGGAGGTTCAGCACAAAGCCACAAAGAAACTCACTAGACTGCAGAAGAGATGGACTCATGCAACATGCACATTTATTAAAGAGGAAAGCAGAGGAAATGGAGCATTTTAAAACAATTGTGAAATACAAAAGCAGAAAGAGTTGGAATTGTCCAACATTGAGAACGGGAGTGTTCAGCACAAAGCCACGAAGAAACTCATTGGAGCACAGAAGACAGGAACTGAAGCAACCTTCAGATTTATCAAATAAGAAAACAGAAGAGATGTAAGATTTTGTAAGACACTTTCAATCTCCTATGAATGCTTCAATAGCGGTACTCTCCAAATTCCTGGACAAAGACAAGCAGCTGGGCTTTTGTTGTTGCTTTTAATATTAATCCCATTGCAGGCCTTGGCGAGTTGATCATCCAAACTGCCCTTCTGAGGCTTTTGCTTGTTTGACTTGTAACTGAAGGGCCAGGCTGAGGAGAGAAGGGGGAAGATGAGAGGGAAGAAACCTTCTAATCGGAGAGTCAAGCAGGAAGGGAGAATGTTTTTGCTCGCTTTATCTTCCGGGCTGTTTAGCAAAGACAGCTGAAGGTTTCTTTTCTAATGATGCTTCTATTACTGCTCTTTGGAGATTGCTCCTATAGAGACACAGTTCTGCACACCAAAATCTGTATCTTAGGACGTGCTCCTAAGACAAATTGCGCTTTGCCTGCTCATTCAGAAAAAAATAATTCATTACAACTGGCCTTGTCTGAGCAACGATTAAGCCCTTTTTAGGAAACGTATCCAGAACATAGACAGAAAAAATGGTATGAGCACGGCAGGAAATTTGAATGTGTTTTTGATGAGCAGATGCGCTCTTTACACTTCTAGCTACAGCACTGCAGTTTTTCTTTCACTCGCTAGCTTTCAGTTTGGGCACAGAAATTGCAGCTGCCTCACCCGGGGCACTGCAACGGCCTTGGCGCTCTGTCCTTTCCAGCCTCAAGTGCAAGAGGCTAATTCCAACTAGACTAAGTCAGTACCAATTCTTTTCATAAGTCCTCTTCTTCTGCGGGCACTCGAGTGCCAGCTGTTGTTTCACCAGCTGTTGAAATGCAAGACTCAAATCCTGCAGGAGTCCTTTGGTTGTCTTTTTGCTTGAGGTCTTCCTTAAGAGTTTGGGACCGAGAGCTCACTGATGCACGGATGATCTTGTTTGTTCGTTCTCATGCAATTTACAGGTCAAGTAACAGAACAGCAGAGCTTTCTTATGCCATCGCTTTGCAAGACAATGGTCTTGTGAAAATGCACGAAGTTCTGATTCTTCTCAAGGTAGCTTTCACTTAATTTTCTAAGTTTGCTTAGAGAAATTCCTTGAAAATCTTTCTACTCACCAACAAATCCCCTGTTACGGCAATCGGCGGGCAGGTGCTGCTCAACAGGGGCAGCTCCCTCAGCCTCGGCGTCGCCTTCCGCAAAGGCAGCCGCAACCTCCAGAAGCTGGAAGGAAAGACAAGAAGCCCTCTGTGAAAATAGGATTTTTATGCCCTTCAGAATTTGCCCTCCTCACTTCAGAATGCAATGGAAACTCCAGATGCAGATTATTACTGTCAAACATTAAGGTTACATTTCTTTATTGTCAGTCAGCATCTCTGGTTGCCCTTCTGCTGTTGAAGGAATTCTGCTTCTACTAGGACTGTTGCTTTGCAAGCCAAGACGGCCACTCGTACAAACGGCCGCTGCTTTTCTGAACGCCGCCGCCACTCCACTGTCTCTTCAGTGAGGCCATTTTACTCAATCTGAGGCTCACTTTGCATCTTGCTTTTTCACAGGCTATATGAAAAGGAGGCTATGTTATGCTACTGAGCATCATTCAAGAGAGCCTCTTTTAGTATCACAACTGAATCCCCACTTACAGTATAGCAGGGGCTTACATTTCAATTTCTTGTTTTATTTGGCTGCTCAGGAGAGGCTCTCAGGACTCTCTCCATTACAGCTCAAGTTTTCTCTGGAAGATCCGCCATGTGCTAAAACACACTCTATGCATCTAGGGAAAGGCGCCTTGTGGTAGGAGCTTCCGCTGCCTGAGCCTGCACTGGAGCACAAGCAAAGGCGCTCTAGGCTAACTTCATCATTAGGTCTTGGAAGCTTGTTTTAGATCATACTTTTCTGAATAGGAATGGCCCGTGTTTTAGACGGTAAGACCCTTCAAGAACCCATTCTAAAATTGAGTCAGGTGAGAGATGCAAGTTTCCTCATAGCTCCTGTCTAACGTCTGACACAGGTAACAAGCTTTCCTGTCCTAAATGAAGGACGCAAAGATCTCTCAACTATGCATTGATATGCCCTCCCTGTGTCTCACTTTGAAGCCTCAAAGGGTAAAGGAGGAGTTCCGAGCAGAGCCCGAGCAAAACGCACAGGAAGACCAGGCTTCTGCGGCAGCCAGAGAGGAACGCGCACCTCCTGCCGAGCTGGAAAGCTCCAAGGTCAAAGAGCCGGACGGAGACAAGCTTCGCCTGCAGCAGCAGGTAACTGCATTTATTTAGTTCTCTTGTCCTCCCTCTCTCTTCCTAAAGAATCCCTTATTTCTTAAGTAAGCGGCATGCTAAATGGAGCAATGAAGTGAGGCAAGCGCGTTCTGGCAGTGTTGTAGGGAACATCTGCTCTCGCCGGAGGAAGCAGCGACAAGGGCTGCCGCACACGGGGCTGCGGAACTGAAAGAGCTGGGGCAAAGAGAGCCTCAAGAGCTGCGGGGCATCACACAAGAACCAAACAGGTAGGAGAGAACCTCTAAGATCTCCACCCTCCTGCGTCAAAACGGGACAAGATCCACTTCAATCAAGAGGGAAATGGGCTCGCCCATTCCAGCAAAGGAATACACTGCAGTGTCCCTCAGCTCAGGATGGCCCATTTAGAAAAGGGAACAGTCCTGCATTATAGCAAATCTAGGCCTAAGGCCACTCAAGCCTGCTTTTTAGGCTGTGCTCATTGTTGTACTGCACCAAGCTTCCTTTTTGAGTCAAAACTTCAAATTCTAAGCAGAGCTGCTGCATTCAGAAAGAGGTATTTCTTACCTTCCAGCTACTCTACGAACATTTCTTTTAGCGGTACTTATCTTTCTTTCACATAGGGGTATTTTTTAAATGAAATGCTGGGTTTTATTAGCTGCCCTGGACATAAAGGCCTTCAGGCGCTCGTCTGAAAACAACCCCAAGCTTTTACTACGCACATCCTTTGATACATTCCATTTCACCCACAGCAGGCTCGAGCAAGAACAACAAGAGGAAGAGGAAGACAACAACTGCAAGATGGCACTGGGAGTTCTGCTGCTAGAGTAGGCACTGTTCATTCTAGGAGAGTAGGCACTGTTCATTCTAGGAAAATAAAAGGAGAACATGCAGGATCCTCCATCTCGCCCAATACAAGAGAGGGATACACGCCTGAGAACAGCAGTATACAGCCATGGAGACCCTATTGTCAGGGAACTTCATGGTCAAATCAGAGGCTCTTGCAAAAAGGAGAAGCACTAAACGAAAGCACCTAGACAAATTCTAGAAAGCCAGAGGCCGTGATACTTAAAATACGCAGGTCTGCAGAGACATCCTCACTTCTCTGGCGCCAACCCACCTGTTCCACTGAAAACATGGAGTTTATAACCCCCCACTCAGCGACAAAAAGCGAGAGCACATCCCCACCAAGAAGCAGCAGGGGCAGCTCCATAACCACAAGCGGGCACCGCTCACACGCCCTGCTCTGCCCACCCTGCTCACACAGCCTGCTTTGGAACAAGCCTCTCCCAGACGGGAAGCGGAGCGTTAACTCCAGCCTGCCGCCAACGCTGCAGTACACGCTGGGCATTCAGTGTTGAGCTGAGCTTGCTGACGCACACACAATTCCACAAGCCTGGACACCTGGGCTAAGCATGGAAATTAAGCCTCCTCCGCCCCTCCCGCAAATACACTAACAGCAATTCTTCCCAAAGCACGCACCCGTTTTACGCCTTATCTTAACAGGAAAAAAGAGACGACTTTCATCCAGAAATACCCCCAAATTAACACATCCAATTCTCTGGCACACTCTAAAGGGAGCTCCTACCCACCATGCATACTCCAGAACGGGACGAACCACCTCCCCGTGGGTTGGGGCCTGACCTCTCACTGAGCCTCTCTTTCTTTGTTCGCTTTTGCTTTGTTTTCTGCTTTTATTTTTTTTTTAAACAGTGACCACACTCTAACAGCTGGTAGTGTGTCAATTAAGAAGAACGGGTGCTTTGATGTTGATATGTCTGTTTCCACCACTCTTCCCTGGACTGAAGCAGGCAGCTTCTCTGAGGGCGGCTCCAACAAGAAGGCTTGGAAGCCTTCCTTTGGACTTCCTCCCAAAGGAAGACATTCCAAAAGAAATTAAATAGATTCACCGAGTCTCAAAGGGTTTCACTCTTCCCCCACCCTTGCCCTAAATGTTGTCATTCCAGCAAATGTCACCTACTTGGTTATCATCTGTCTGCTATCATGCGGGAAAGGGGAAAGAAGCAATACTTGAAGATTCATATCCCTAGCTGAAGTCAGAGAGAAGCGCAACTTAAAAGCTGAGCGTAGAAGCAAGACACACATCCAATTCCAACAGCCTTCCCCTCCAAAGAGGAGAAACTCCACACACCTCTCCCTGAGGAGACACATCCCTCCTAGTATTGGCTACTGTCATTAAAAGAGCAGCAACACAAAAAGCACAACATGGAGAAGAATACGCACATGCACGTGCGCGCACACACACACAGAGAACTGAGAAGCCCGCAGATTTCCATTAAATGCAGCCTTGCAACACTGGGGCTGGGGGACTGCACCTGCACACAGCCTTGCTCTGGGAGGAGCAGAGCTCTTTTACAGGCAGCTTCAAACTGCAAACAGCAGAAGCCAGATTCTGCAATCAAAGGCACTGCCAAAAGCTACACAGGCACCGTGTGTATTCACGCATCAAGTGGCTGGCGGAGGGATTGCAACATTTGTATTCCGAGAGATTTCCACTTTGGCATCTTTGTTGCAAGTCTTCTGCAAGAAATTGTCTTGTGGTCCCAAAGGGAACGACACGGCGGGAGTAGTGGCAACGGGAAGGACGGGCGGGGGGGTCCCAATGGCAAGGACACGGCGGGGGCGGGGCTCGCAATGGGAACGACATGTCGGGGCGATGGCAATGGGAATGTCATAGTGGACTGGGCTATTTAATCACTAGGCTAGAGGCGGGGCGTGGGCTGGGGCTGGGCTGGGGGGCCGGCGGAGGGGAGGCCAGAGGGGAGCTCAGTGTAGGCCAGCAGGCTAGTATAGAGGCTAGAGCAGAGCAGCGGGTGGAGGGCCGGGTCGGGCAGAGGCTGGGATGGAGGGGAGCGGAGAGCAGAGGGGCGGGCGGAGGGCAGGCGAGGCCAGAGCAGGGCAGTGCAGGCCAGAGGGGAGGGTGCAGGGCCCGGCAGGCAGAGTAGCGGGGCCAGAGCAGGGGCTAGGGCGGAAGGCAGGGGGCGGCTAGAGCAGAGGGGAGGGCGGAAGGCAGGGGGTGGGGGGCTGCAGGGGAGGCTGCAGGGGGCCGCTGGCGCGGAGTAGAGGCCAGGGTGGAGGTAGGGGGTAGTGTAGAGCAGAGGGGCGGGCGGAAGGTAGTGGCTGGGGCAGAGCCCAGGGCAGGGCGGAGCTAGGGGGGGGCTAGAGCAGAGCGGAGGGTGGAGCTACGGGCTGGGGTAGGCAGCTGCAGGCAGGCCTAGGTGAGGGCAGGATCAGGCCAGCGTCAGGCCAGGGCTAGGCTAGGGCAGGTAGCATCGGGGTAGGTAGGCTTAGGCCAGGGCTTAGGCTAGGCTTAGGCTAGGCCAGGTAGGCTTAAGGCACGTAGGCTATAAGGCATAGATAGGCTTAGGATAGGTAGGGGGTGGGGGTGGGGGTGGGGGGAGGGGGGAGGGGTGGGTGGGGGGTGGGGGGAGGGCTGGGGGGGTCCAAGCTGCCAAAAGTCCTTGGAACGAGCGGAAGGCACCACCTGGTGAGTGTTACAACCCTGACAAACTTACAACTTGCTCACCAAGAGACTCTTCCTTTAGGCTTCTTTTCCCCATCTCTTTCTTTCATAGAGCTGCTCAGCACCAGTGGCAGAATCTTGCTTATTTCCTGAAACACCCGCTATCAAAGTGGACTCTCACTAGTTTATTTTTGGTTTAGCTGGTGTTGCACAGGTTCTTTTGACATTCTCTTTTCCTTTTTTGGATAGTTCTAAATCCTATCTGACAGTTAGGTATATAAAGAAAAGCATGAAGCAATAAGCGGCACTCTGTCAATCATCCTCTCATGGCTTCCTTTTTATCTGTGCCAGAAAATAATACTAAAATATACAAAAGTTGTAGACCACATTTTTCAATGCAAGCAACGATAAATAAGAAAAGGGAATCATTTCGTTCAGCCTTTGGTCCCCTTAAAAGCTCCACATGAACCCGCATGCTCACAGAACAATGTTCTGTCACCTCCAAGGAGAAAAACGGAGGGCCTGGAACAGAGATCCCACAGTGTCCCATCTCATGCTCAGCAGTCTTCTCCCACAGAAGATAAAGCATCACAAAGGAAATGGAAAGGCTTAAGTCAGACAAAGGCACAAGATCTATGTAGATCTACTTCCCCCGCCCAGCTCTTGCTAAAGTTCCATCTTCCATCACCTACTCCTTACTTGTGCTTACGTGTTTCAGGCAAAGAAGCATTTCAAAGTAGAAGAAATGCACGAGCTGAAAACCATTCTCAAATACAATAGCAGAAACGGTTGGAATTGTCCACCACTTGACAAAGGACACGCAGAATTTTCAAAGCAGTGTGCAATGCAATACAGGAACTGGTTACAATTGTCCAACACTCGACAACAGCAAGGTTCAGCACAAAGCCACCAAGAAACTCACTGGACTGAAAAGGAGACAAAGCCATGCAACATGCACATTTGCGAAGCAGGAAAGCAGAGGAAATGCAGAATTTAAAAAGGACGCTAAAATGCAATACAGGAAACGCTTGGAATTGCCCAACATTTGACAACAGCCAGGTTCAGCACAAAGCCACCAAGAAACTCACTAGACTGCAGAAGAGACGAACCAATGCAACATGCACATTTACGACACAGGAAAGCAGAGGAAATGCAGAATTTTAAAACGATTGTGAAAAACAAAAGCAAAAACCGTTGGAATTGTCCAACACTTGATAGAAGAAATGCAGAAGTTTAAAAGCACTGTGAAATGCAGTAGCAGAAACGCTTGGAATTGTCCAGCACTTGACAATGGGGAGGTTCAGCACAAAGCCACAAAGAAACTCACTGAACTGCAGAAGAGATGGACTCATGCAACACGCACATTTATTAAAGAGGAAAGCAGAGGAAATGCAGAATTTTAAAACGATTGCGAAAAACAAAAGCAGAAACCGTTGGAATTGTCCAACACTTGATAGAAGAAATGCAGAAGTTTAAAAGCACTGTGAAATGCAATAGCAGAAGCGCTTGGAATTGTCCAGCACTTGACAATGGGGAGGTTCAGCACAAAGCCACAAAGAAACTCACTAGACTGCAGAAGAGATGGACTCATGCAACATGCACATTTATTAAAGAGGAAAGCAGAGGAAATGGAGCATTTTAAAACAATTGTGAAATACAAAAGCAGAAAGAGTTGGAATTGTCCAACATTGAGAACGGGAGTGTTCAGCACAAAGCCACGAAGAAACTCATTGGAGCACAGAAGACAGGAACTGAAGCAACCTTCAGATTTATCAAATAAGAAAACAGAAGAGATGTAAGATTTTGTAAGACACTTTCAATCTCCTATGAATGCTTCAATAGCGGTACTCTCCAAATTCCTGGACAAAGACAAGCAGCTGGGCTTTTGTTGTTGCTTTTAATATTAATCCCATTGCAGGCCTTGGCGAGTTGATCATCCAAACTGCCCTTCTGAGGCTTTTGCTTGTTTGACTTGTAACTGAAGGGCCAGGCTGAGGAGAGAAGGGGGAAGATGAGAGGGAAGAAACCTTCTAATCGGAGAGTCAAGCAGGAAGGGAGAATGTTTTTGCTCGCTTTATCTTCCGGGCTGTTTAGCAAAGACAGCTGAAGGTTTCTTTTCTAATGATGCTTCTATTACTGCTCTTTGGAGATTGCTCCTATAGAGACACAGTTCTGCACACCAAAATCTGTATCTTAGGACGTGCTCCTAAGACAAATTGCGCTTTGCCTGCTCATTCAGAAAAAAATAATTCATTACAACTGGCCTTGTCTGAGCAACGATTAAGCCCTTTTTAGGAAACGTATCCAGAACATAGACAGAAAAAATGGTATGAGCACGGCAGGAAATTTGAATGTGTTTTTGATGAGCAGATGCGCTCTTTACACTTCTAGCTACAGCACTGCAGTTTTTCTTTCACTCGCTAGCTTTCAGTTTGGGCACAGAAATTGCAGCTGCCTCACCCGGGGCACTGCAACGGCCTTGGCGCTCTGTCCTTTCCAGCCTCAAGTGCAAGAGGCTAATTCCAACTAGACTAAGTCAGTACCAATTCTTTTCATAAGTCCTCTTCTTCTGCGGGCACTCGAGTGCCAGCTGTTGTTTCACCAGCTGTTGAAATGCAAGACTCAAATCCTGCAGGAGTCCTTTGGTTGTCTTTTTGCTTGAGGTCTTCCTTAAGAGTTTGGGACCGAGAGCTCACTGATGCACGGATGATCTTGTTTGTTCGTTCTCATGCAATTTACAGGTCAAGTAACAGAACAGCAGAGCTTTCTTATGCCATCGCTTTGCAAGACAATGGTCTTGTGAAAATGCACGAAGTTCTGATTCTTCTCAAGGTAGCTTTCACTTAATTTTCTAAGTTTGCTTAGAGAAATTCCTTGAAAATCTTTCTACTCACCAACAAATCCCCTGTTACGGCAATCGGCGGGCAGGTGCTGCTCAACAGGGGCAGCTCCCTCAGCCTCGGCGTCGCCTTCCGCAAAGGCAGCCGCAACCTCCAGAAGCTGGAAGGAAAGACAAGAAGCCCTCTGTGAAAATAGGATTTTTATGCCCTTCAGAATTTGCCCTCCTCACTTCAGAATGCAATGGAAACTCCAGATGCAGATTATTACTGTCAAACATTAAGGTTACATTTCTTTATTGTCAGTCAGCATCTCTGGTTGCCCTTCTGCTGTTGAAGGAATTCTGCTTCTACTAGGACTGTTGCTTTGCAAGCCAAGACGGCCACTCGTACAAACGGCCGCTGCTTTTCTGAACGCCGCCGCCACTCCACTGTCTCTTCAGTGAGGCCATTTTACTCAATCTGAGGCTCACTTTGCATCTTGCTTTTTCACAGGCTATATGAAAAGGAGGCTATGTTATGCTACTGAGCATCATTCAAGAGAGCCTCTTTTAGTATCACAACTGAATCCCCACTTACAGTATAGCAGGGGCTTACATTTCAATTTCTTGTTTTATTTGGCTGCTCAGGAGAGGCTCTCAGGACTCTCTCCATTACAGCTCAAGTTTTCTCTGGAAGATCCGCCATGTGCTAAAACACACTCTATGCATCTAGGGAAAGGCGCCTTGTGGTAGGAGCTTCCGCTGCCTGAGCCTGCACTGGAGCACAAGCAAAGGCGCTCTAGGCTAACTTCATCATTAGGTCTTGGAAGCTTGTTTTAGATCATACTTTTCTGAATAGGAATGGCCCGTGTTTTAGACGGTAAGACCCTTCAAGAACCCATTCTAAAATTGAGTCAGGTGAGAGATGCAAGTTTCCTCATAGCTCCTGTCTAACGTCTGACACAGGTAACAAGCTTTCCTGTCCTAAATGAAGGACGCAAAGATCTCTCAACTATGCATTGATATGCCCTCCCTGTGTCTCACTTTGAAGCCTCAAAGGGTAAAGGAGGAGTTCCGAGCAGAGCCCGAGCAAAACGCACAGGAAGACCAGGCTTCTGCGGCAGCCAGAGAGGAACGCGCACCTCCTGCCGAGCTGGAAAGCTCCAAGGTCAAAGAGCCGGACGGAGACAAGCTTCGCCTGCAGCAGCAGGTAACTGCATTTATTTAGTTCTCTTGTCCTCCCTCTCTCTTCCTAAAGAATCCCTTATTTCTTAAGTAAGCGGCATGCTAAATGGAGCAATGAAGTGAGGCAAGCGCGTTCTGGCAGTGTTGTAGGGAACATCTGCTCTCGCCGGAGGAAGCAGCGACAAGGGCTGCCGCACACGGGGCTGCGGAACTGAAAGAGCTGGGGCAAAGAGAGCCTCAAGAGCTGCGGGGCATCACACAAGAACCAAACAGGTAGGAGAAAACCTCTAAGATCTCCACCCTCCTGCGTCAAAACGGGACAAGATCCACTTCAATCAAGAGGGAAATGGGCTCGCCCATTCCAGCAAAGGAATACACTGCAGTGTCCCTCAGCTCAGGATGGCCCATTTAGAAAAGGGAACAGTCCTGCATTATAGCAAATCTAGGCCTAAGGCCACTCAAGCCTGCTTTTTAGGCTGTGCTCATTGTTGTACTGCACCAAGCTTCCTTTTTGAGTCAAAACTTCAAATTCTAAGCAGAGCTGCTGCATTCAGAAAGAGGTATTTCTTACCTTCCAGCTACTCTACGAACATTTCTTTTAGCGGTACTTATCTTTCTTTCACATAGGGGTATTTTTTAAATGAAATGCTGGGTTTTATTAGCTGCCCTGGACATAAAGGCCTTCAGGCGCTCGTCTGAAAACAACCCCAAGCTTTTACTACGCACATCCTTTGATACATTCCATTTCACCCACAGCAGGCTCGAGCAAGAACAACAAGAGGAAGAGGAAGACAACAACTGCAAGATGGCACTGGGAGTTCTGCTGCTAGAGTAGGCACTGTTCATTCTAGGAGAGTAGGCACTGTTCATTCTAGGAAAATAAAAGGAGAACATGCAGGATCCTCCATCTCGCCCAATACAAGAGAGGGATACACGCCTGAGAACAGCAGTATACAGCCATGGAGACCCTATTGTCAGGGAACTTCATGGTCAAATCAGAGGCTCTTGCAAAAAGGAGAAGCACTAAACGAAAGCACCTAGACAAATTCTAGAAAGCCAGAGGCCGTGATACTTAAAATACGCAGGTCTGCAGAGACATCCTCACTTCTCTGGCGCCAACCCACCTGTTCCACTGAAAACATGGAGTTTATAACCCCCCACTCAGCGACAAAAAGCGAGAGCACATCCCCACCAAGAAGCAGCAGGGGCAGCTCCATAACCACAAGCGGGCACCGCTCACACGCCCTGCTCTGCCCACCCTGCTCACACAGCCTGCTTTGGAACAAGCCTCTCCCAGACGGGAAGCGGAGCGTTAACTCCAGCCTGCCGCCAACGCTGCAGTACACGCTGGGCATTCAGTGTTGAGCTGAGCTTGCTGACGCACACACAATTCCACAAGCCTGGACACCTGGGCTAAGCATGGAAATTAAGCCTCCTCCGCCCCTCCCGCAAATACACTAACAGCAATTCTTCCCAAAGCACGCACCCGTTTTACGCCTTATCTTAACAGGAAAAAAGAGACGACTTTCATCCAGAAATACCCCCAAATTAACACATCCAATTCTCTGGCACACTCTAAAGGGAGCTCCTACCCACCATGCATACTCCAGAACGGGACGAACCACCTCCCCGTGGGTTGGGGCCTGACCTCTCACTGAGCCTCTCTTTCTTTGTTCGCTTTTGCTTTGTTTTCTGCTTTTATTTTTTTTTTAAACAGTGACCACACTCTAACAGCTGGTAGTGTGTCAATTAAGAAGAACGGGTGCTTTGATGTTGATATGTCTGTTTCCACCACTCTTCCCTGGACTGAAGCAGGCAGCTTCTCTGAGGGCGGCTCCAACAAGAAGGCTTGGAAGCCTTCCTTTGGACTTCCTCCCAAAGGAAGACATTCCAAAAGAAATTAAATAGATTCACCGAGTCTCAAAGGGTTTCACTCTTCCCCCACCCTTGCCCTAAATGTTGTCATTCCAGCAAATGTCACCTACTTGGTTATCATCTGTCTGCTATCATGCGGGAAAGGGGAAAGAAGCAATACTTGAAGATTCATATCCCTAGCTGAAGTCAGAGAGAAGCGCAACTTAAAAGCTGAGCGTAGAAGCAAGACACACATCCAATTCCAACAGCCTTCCCCTCCAAAGAGGAGAAACTCCACACACCTCTCCCTGAGGAGACACATCCCTCCTAGTATTGGCTACTGTCATTAAAAGAGCAGCAACACAAAAAGCACAACATGGAGAAGAATACGCACATGCACGTGCGCGCACACACACACAGAGAACTGAGAAGCCCGCAGATTTCCATTAAATGCAGCCTTGCAACACTGGGGCTGGGGGACTGCACCTGCACACAGCCTTGCTCTGGGAGGAGCAGAGCTCTTTTACAGGCAGCTTCAAACTGCAAACAGCAGAAGCCAGATTCTGCAATCAAAGGCACTGCCAAAAGCTACACAGGCACCGTGTGTATTCACGCATCAAGTGGCTGGCGGAGGGATTGCAACATTTGTATTCCGAGAGATTTCCACTTTGGCATCTTTGTTGCAAGTCTTCTGCAAGAAATTGTCTTGTGGTCCCAAAGGGAACGACACGGCGGGAGTAGTGGCAACGGGAAGGACGGGCGGGGGGGTCCCAATGGCAAGGACACGGCGGGGGCGGGGCTCGCAATGGGAACGACATGTCGGGGCGATGGCAATGGGAATGTCATAGTGGACTGGGCTATTTAATCACTAGGCTAGAGGCGGGGCGTGGGCTGGGGCTGGGCTGGGGGGCCGGCGGAGGGGAGGCCAGAGGGGAGCTCAGTGTAGGCCAGCAGGCTAGTATAGAGGCTAGAGCAGAGCAGCGGGTGGAGGGCCGGGTCGGGCAGAGGCTGGGATGGAGGGGAGCGGAGAGCAGAGGGGCGGGCGGAGGGCAGGCGAGGCCAGAGCAGGGCAGTGCAGGCCAGAGGGGAGGGTGCAGGGCCCGGCAGGCAGAGTAGCGGGGCCAGAGCAGGGGCTAGGGCGGAAGGCAGGGGGCGGCTAGAGCAGAGGGGAGGGCGGAAGGCAGGGGGTGGGGGGCTGCAGGGGAGGCTGCAGGGGGCCGCTGGCGCGGAGTAGAGGCCAGGGTGGAGGTAGGGGGTAGTGTAGAGCAGAGGGGCGGGCGGAAGGTAGTGGCTGGGGCAGAGCCCAGGGCAGGGCGGAGCTAGGGGGGGGCTAGAGCAGAGCGGAGGGTGGAGCTACGGGCTGGGGTAGGCAGCTGCAGGCAGGCCTAGGTGAGGGCAGGATCAGGCCAGCGTCAGGCCAGGGCTAGGCTAGGGCAGGTAGCATCGGGGTAGGTAGGCTTAGGCCAGGGCTTAGGCTAGGCTTAGGCTAGGCCAGGTAGGCTTAAGGCACGTAGGCTATAAGGCATAGATAGGCTTAGGATAGGTAGGGGGTGGGGGTGGGGGTGGGGGGAGGGGGGAGGGGTGGGTGGGGGGTGGGGGGAGGGCTGGGGGGGTCCAAGCTGCCAAAAGTCCTTGGAACGAGCGGAAGGCACCACCTGGTGAGTGTTACAACCCTGACAAACTTACAACTTGCTCACCAAGAGACTCTTCCTTTAGGCTTCTTTTCCCCATCTCTTTCTTTCATAGAGCTGCTCAGCACCAGTGGCAGAATCTTGCTTATTTCCTGAAACACCCGCTATCAAAGTGGACTCTCACTAGTTTATTTTTGGTTTAGCTGGTGTTGCACAGGTTCTTTTGACATTCTCTTTTCCTTTTTTGGATAGTTCTAAATCCTATCTGACAGTTAGGTATATAAAGAAAAGCATGAAGCAATAAGCGGCACTCTGTCAATCATCCTCTCATGGCTTCCTTTTTATCTGTGCCAGAAAATAATACTAAAATATACAAAAGTTGTAGACCACATTTTTCAATGCAAGCAACGATAAATAAGAAAAGGGAATCATTTCGTTCAGCCTTTGGTCCCCTTAAAAGCTCCACATGAACCCGCATGCTCACAGAACAATGTTCTGTCACCTCCAAGGAGAAAAACGGAGGGCCTGGAACAGAGATCCCACAGTGTCCCATCTCATGCTCAGCAGTCTTCTCCCACAGAAGATAAAGCATCACAAAGGAAATGGAAAGGCTTAAGTCAGACAAAGGCACAAGATCTATGTAGATCTACTTCCCCCGCCCAGCTCTTGCTAAAGTTCCATCTTCCATCACCTACTCCTTACTTGTGCTTACGTGTTTCAGGCAAAGAAGCATTTCAAAGTAGAAGAAATGCACGAGCTGAAAACCATTCTCAAATACAATAGCAGAAACGGTTGGAATTGTCCACCACTTGACAAAGGACACGCAGAATTTTCAAAGCAGTGTGCAATGCAATACAGGAACTGGTTACAATTGTCCAACACTCGACAACAGCAAGGTTCAGCACAAAGCCACCAAGAAACTCACTGGACTGAAAAGGAGACAAAGCCATGCAACATGCACATTTGCGAAGCAGGAAAGCAGAGGAAATGCAGAATTTAAAAAGGACGCTAAAATGCAATACAGGAAACGCTTGGAATTGCCCAACATTTGACAACAGCCAGGTTCAGCACAAAGCCACCAAGAAACTCACTAGACTGCAGAAGAGACGAACCAATGCAACATGCACATTTACGACACAGGAAAGCAGAGAAAAGGGAGAATTTTAAAACGATTGCGAAATACAAAAGCAGAAACAGTTGGAATTGTCCAACATTTGATAGAAGAAATGCAGAAGTTTAAAAGCACTGTGAAATGCAATAGCAGAAACGCTTGGAATTGTCCAGCACTTGACAATGGGGAGGTTCAGCACAAAGCCACAAAGAAACTCACTAGACTGCACAAGAGATGGACTGATGCAACATGCACATTTATTAAAGAGGAAAGCAGAGGAAATGCAGAATTTTAAAACGATTGTGAAAAACAAAAGCAAAAACCGTTGGAATTGTCCAACACTTGATAGAAGAAATGCAGAAGTTTAAAAGCACTGTGAAATGCAGTAGCAGAAACGCTTGGAATTGTCCAGCACTTGACAATGGGGAGGTTCAGCACAAAGCCACAAAGAAACTCACTGAACTGCAGAAGAGATGGACTCATGCAACACGCACATTTATTAAAGAGGAAAGCAGAGGAAATGCAGAATTTTAAAACGATTGCGAAAAACAAAAGCAGAAACCGTTGGAATTGTCCAACACTTGATAGAAGAAATGCAGAAGTTTAAAAGCACTGTGAAATGCAATAGCAGAAGCGCTTGGAATTGTCCAGCACTTGACAATGGGGAGGTTCAGCACAAAGCCACAAAGAAACTCACTAGACTGCAGAAGAGATGGACTCATGCAACATGCACATTTATTAAAGAGGAAAGCAGAGGAAATGGAGCATTTTAAAACAATTGTGAAATACAAAAGCAGAAAGAGTTGGAATTGTCCAACATTGAGAACGGGAGTGTTCAGCACAAAGCCACGAAGAAACTCATTGGAGCACAGAAGACAGGAACTGAAGCAACCTTCAGATTTATCAAATAAGAAAACAGAAGAGATGTAAGATTTTGTAAGACACTTTCAATCTCCTATGAATGCTTCAATAGCGGTACTCTCCAAATTCCTGGACAAAGACAAGCAGCTGGGCTTTTGTTGTTGCTTTTAATATTAATCCCATTGCAGGCCTTGGCGAGTTGATCATCCAAACTGCCCTTCTGAGGCTTTTGCTTGTTTGACTTGTAACTGAAGGGCCAGGCTGAGGAGAGAAGGGGGAAGATGAGAGGGAAGAAACCTTCTAATCGGAGAGTCAAGCAGGAAGGGAGAATGTTTTTGCTCGCTTTATCTTCCGGGCTGTTTAGCAAAGACAGCTGAAGGTTTCTTTTCTAATGATGCTTCTATTACTGCTCTTTGGAGATTGCTCCTATAGAGACACAGTTCTGCACACCAAAATCTGTATCTTAGGACGTGCTCCTAAGACAAATTGCGCTTTGCCTGCTCATTCAGAAAAAAATAATTCATTACAACTGGCCTTGTCTGAGCAACGATTAAGCCCTTTTTAGGAAACGTATCCAGAACATAGACAGAAAAAATGGTATGAGCACGGCAGGAAATTTGAATGTGTTTTTGATGAGCAGATGCGCTCTTTACACTTCTAGCTACAGCACTGCAGTTTTTCTTTCACTCGCTAGCTTTCAGTTTGGGCACAGAAATTGCAGCTGCCTCACCCGGGGCACTGCAACGGCCTTGGCGCTCTGTCCTTTCCAGCCTCAAGTGCAAGAGGCTAATTCCAACTAGACTAAGTCAGTACCAATTCTTTTCATAAGTCCTCTTCTTCTGCGGGCACTCGAGTGCCAGCTGTTGTTTCACCAGCTGTTGAAATGCAAGACTCAAATCCTGCAGGAGTCCTTTGGTTGTCTTTTTGCTTGAGGTCTTCCTTAAGAGTTTGGGACCGAGAGCTCACTGATGCACGGATGATCTTGTTTGTTCGTTCTCATGCAATTTACAGGTCAAGTAACAGAACAGCAGAGCTTTCTTATGCCATCGCTTTGCAAGACAATGGTCTTGTGAAAATGCACGAAGTTCTGATTCTTCTCAAGGTAGCTTTCACTTAATTTTCTAAGTTTGCTTAGAGAAATTCCTTGAAAATCTTTCTACTCACCAACAAATCCCCTGTTACGGCAATCGGCGGGCAGGTGCTGCTCAACAGGGGCAGCTCCCTCAGCCTCGGCGTCGCCTTCCGCAAAGGCAGCCGCAACCTCCAGAAGCTGGAAGGAAAGACAAGAAGCCCTCTGTGAAAATAGGATTTTTATGCCCTTCAGAATTTGCCCTCCTCACTTCAGAATGCAATGGAAACTCCAGATGCAGATTATTACTGTCAAACATTAAGGTTACATTTCTTTATTGTCAGTCAGCATCTCTGGTTGCCCTTCTGCTGTTGAAGGAATTCTGCTTCTACTAGGACTGTTGCTTTGCAAGCCAAGACGGCCACTCGTACAAACGGCCGCTGCTTTTCTGAACGCCGCCGCCACTCCACTGTCTCTTCAGTGAGGCCATTTTACTCAATCTGAGGCTCACTTTGCATCTTGCTTTTTCACAGGCTATATGAAAAGGAGGCTATGTTATGCTACTGAGCATCATTCAAGAGAGCCTCTTTTAGTATCACAACTGAATCCCCACTTACAGTATAGCAGGGGCTTACATTTCAATTTCTTGTTTTATTTGGCTGCTCAGGAGAGGCTCTCAGGACTCTCTCCATTACAGCTCAAGTTTTCTCTGGAAGATCCGCCATGTGCTAAAACACACTCTATGCATCTAGGGAAAGGCGCCTTGTGGTAGGAGCTTCCGCTGCCTGAGCCTGCACTGGAGCACAAGCAAAGGCGCTCTAGGCTAACTTCATCATTAGGTCTTGGAAGCTTGTTTTAGATCATACTTTTCTGAATAGGAATGGCCCGTGTTTTAGACGGTAAGACCCTTCAAGAACCCATTCTAAAATTGAGTCAGGTGAGAGATGCAAGTTTCCTCATAGCTCCTGTCTAACGTCTGACACAGGTAACAAGCTTTCCTGTCCTAAATGAAGGACGCAAAGATCTCTCAACTATGCATTGATATGCCCTCCCTGTGTCTCACTTTGAAGCCTCAAAGGGTAAAGGAGGAGTTCCGAGCAGAGCCCGAGCAAAACGCACAGGAAGACCAGGCTTCTGCGGCAGCCAGAGAGGAACGCGCACCTCCTGCCGAGCTGGAAAGCTCCAAGGTCAAAGAGCCGGACGGAGACAAGCTTCGCCTGCAGCAGCAGGTAACTGCATTTATTTAGTTCTCTTGTCCTCCCTCTCTCTTCCTAAAGAATCCCTTATTTCTTAAGTAAGCGGCATGCTAAATGGAGCAATGAAGTGAGGCAAGCGCGTTCTGGCAGTGTTGTAGGGAACATCTGCTCTCGCCGGAGGAAGCAGCGACAAGGGCTGCCGCACACGGGGCTGCGGAACTGAAAGAGCTGGGGCAAAGAGAGCCTCAAGAGCTGCGGGGCATCACACAAGAACCAAACAGGTAGGAGAGAACCTCTAAGATCTCCACCCTCCTGCGTCAAAACGGGACAAGATCCACTTCAATCAAGAGGGAAATGGGCTCGCCCATTCCAGCAAAGGAATACACTGCAGTGTCCCTCAGCTCAGGATGGCCCATTTAGAAAAGGGAACAGTCCTGCATTATAGCAAATCTAGGCCTAAGGCCACTCAAGCCTGCTTTTTAGGCTGTGCTCATTGTTGTACTGCACCAAGCTTCCTTTTTGAGTCAAAACTTCAAATTCTAAGCAGAGCTGCTGCATTCAGAAAGAGGTATTTCTTACCTTCCAGCTACTCTACGAACATTTCTTTTAGCGGTACTTATCTTTCTTTCACATAGGGGTATTTTTTAAATGAAATGCTGGGTTTTATTAGCTGCCCTGGACATAAAGGCCTTCAGGCGCTCGTCTGAAAACAACCCCAAGCTTTTACTACGCACATCCTTTGATACATTCCATTTCACCCACAGCAGGCTCGAGCAAGAACAACAAGAGGAAGAGGAAGACAACAACTGCAAGATGGCACTGGGAGTTCTGCTGCTAGAGTAGGCACTGTTCATTCTAGGAGAGTAGGCACTGTTCATTCTAGGAAAATAAAAGGAGAACATGCAGGATCCTCCATCTCGCCCAATACAAGAGAGGGATACACGCCTGAGAACAGCAGTATACAGCCATGGAGACCCTATTGTCAGGGAACTTCATGGTCAAATCAGAGGCTCTTGCAAAAAGGAGAAGCACTAAACGAAAGCACCTAGACAAATTCTAGAAAGCCAGAGGCCGTGATACTTAAAATACGCAGGTCTGCAGAGACATCCTCACTTCTCTGGCGCCAACCCACCTGTTCCACTGAAAACATGGAGTTTATAACCCCCCACTCAGCGACAAAAAGCGAGAGCACATCCCCACCAAGAAGCAGCAGGGGCAGCTCCATAACCACAAGCGGGCACCGCTCACACGCCCTGCTCTGCCCACCCTGCTCACACAGCCTGCTTTGGAACAAGCCTCTCCCAGACGGGAAGCGGAGCGTTAACTCCAGCCTGCCGCCAACGCTGCAGTACACGCTGGGCATTCAGTGTTGAGCTGAGCTTGCTGACGCACACACAATTCCACAAGCCTGGACACCTGGGCTAAGCATGGAAATCAAGCCTCCTCCGCCCCTCCCGCAAATACACTAACAGCAATTCTTCCCAAAGCACGCACCCGTTTTACGCCTTATCTTAACAGGAAAAAAGAGACGACTTTCGCCCAGAAATACCCCAAAATTAACACATCCAATTCTCTGGCACACTCTAAAGGGAGCTCCTACCCACCATGCATACTCCAGAACGGGACGAACCACCTCCCCGTGGGTTGGGGCCTGACCTCTCACTGAGCCGTGCCCGGCTTTCGCCTGCGCTCTCCTTCTCTTTGCTTCACCGTCCCTACTGAGTTGGCGGCACTCCCCCTGCACCGCTTCTTTTTGCATCAGTACAAGCAACTCGAGTTGGGACATGGCAAAAAGGAAACACCACTAGCGAAGTACCCAGCTGCTTTCCAGCACTTAGCAGACCACAGGGGTGCATTCCTCCCATTCCCAAAGTAGTCTTCCCCGATTCTATCTGTCCGATATCTCCTGGATGCAACCTACCAGCAGAATAGAATGCTGCTTATAGGAGCTCCGTCAAGGGAAAAAAACAGTTACTCAAGGCACTACGATTACTAACACCCTTAACTTTGCTATTGAGACGCTGCGCTTGTGCCAGCTTTGCAAGAGGAAGCATTGGTATTTTTTCTACTTTTTCCTTCCAAGTAGTATTCGGACTTGCCAAAGGAAACACTTAAAGAACGCTCAACGATATCCAAACTTAAAAGGTCTTCATTACCTTTTTCCTCATGAGAATTTCTGAGACACGGGATTTAGCAATTCAAGGACAAGGATAGGGAACCTCTTCCAGTAACTCCTGAGGTTGAAAATACGACCTACTTACCCACCATAGCCATTCTGCCCCCCAGCACTCATTTCATTACATCACACATTTGGGGTCTCCTCCTTAATTTCACTGCCTTCACACTCATTCCAACAGTTCCACTCATTCCGCGCATTTCAGCAAGAACATCATGCTCCCTTACTACTACAAGAAAGAACCACGGGAAAGCTTTTCTTTTTATCTGGGCCACAAGAACAACAACAGTAGTTACTGGCTTCACTTTGACAACAGTGATGCCAAAGGGAAAAAAAAAGCCCCAGGGTGAGGGGCTTGCACACTTTTCCAGACCCTCCAGATCTTTCTTTGTTCGCTTTTGCTTTGTTTTCTGCTTTTATTTTTTTTTAAACAGTGACCACACTCTAACAGCTGGTAGTGTGTCAATAAGAAGAACGGGTGCTTTGATGTTGATATGTCTGTTTCCACCACTCTTCCCTGGACTGAAGCAGGTAGCTTCTCTGAGGGCGGCTCCAACAAGAAGGCTTGGAAGCCTTGCTTTGGACTTCCTCCCAAAGGAAGACATTCCAAAAGAAATTAAATAGATTCACCGAGTCTCAAAGGGTTTCACTCTTCCCCCACCCTTGCCCTAAATGTTGTCATTCCAGCAAATGTCACCTACTTGGTTATCATCTGTCTGCTATCATGCGGGAAAGGGGAAAGAAGCAGTACTTGAAGATTTCATTGACTAGGATCCCTGGAGTGCTGGTGTAGTCACCTCTTGCCTTCTCAGTCTAAAACGTGATGCAGTTAAGTCAGTGTTTGCACCCTGGTATATTAGAAGAGGAGAGTTACAAGACCGGATAGCATTATTGGCATTATTGCAAAAACGCCCAAGGTACTTTGGAGCTCAGGTAATCTAGACCATAATGGAGCGCTGTTGCCGCAGGAGCCCCGGGAAGGGCCCTGCAATCACAGCCCATCCCCTCACCCGGTACCAAAGCCCTGCAGAGCAGCGGGGAGCGGCACTGCCCGAGCGCGGGGCTGGACCTCCGCCGCCAGCCCCCAACTTCCGCGGGGCTGGACCTCCGCGGCCGGCACCGCCCGTGCGCGGCCGCCCGCGGGGACCTCCGCGGCCGGGGCTGCAGCCGAGGGCAGCAGAGCGCGGTGCGGAGCAGTGCGCGTGCGCCCCCTGGCGGTGCGGAGGCTGCGCGTGGGGCAAGCGGGGCCGGCAGTACGGCGCATGCGCGGACCCCTCCCCTTGGGCACTGATGTCTCATCGCCGCGCGAGGACAGCAGTGGCCACGGCCATACCGGGGCAGGACCGCTTATTCCTTTGAAAGCTTCCCCGGATCTCACGGGATCGTCCCTGCTTCCGACTAGGAAGGCGGCCTCTGCAGGCATGCCGTGTCTATTGCGACATGGCCACCCGGAACCCCCCCTAGAGACTGCAGCTCCCGGCATGCCCTGCAGACTACAACATGGCCGCCCGGAAACCCCTCACGAGACTGCAGCTCCCGGCATGCCCTGCAGGCTACGACATGGCCGACCGGAACGCCGTAACAAGACTACAGCTCCCGGCATGCCCTGCAGGCTACGACATGGCCGCCCGGATCCCCTTCACCAGACCGCAGCTCCCTGCTTGCCGTGCAAACGCCATGGCCGTGCGGCAGCGCCGTCCCGGGACACCCCTGCTGCGGCCGGCCGGGGCAGCGGCGCTCTGGGGCGGCTCCCTCGAGAGCGGGGCGCGCCCGGATTGCGCCGCAGAGCCCCGCGGGACCCCGCGGCCACGGGCTCCCGACACTGCCGCGAGAGGGCGCCCTGCCCCTGCGCAGGGCAGTCCCGAGCGGGGAACTGCACACCTGAGTGCCTGGGACGTGGCGGAGCTCTGGCGTGTTTACATTGACCGTCTGTCCTGCCACCTTCATCACTTCTACTGTCTGCACAGGCTCCTCCATCTTCTCGTGTTGTTAGCGGATGGATGCCCTGTGAGAAGGCAAAGAAAGGAAGACGTTGAAAAGGAAATTAAACAGATTCACGGAGCCTCAAAGGGTTTCACTCTTTCCTCCCATCCTTGCTCTAAATGTTGTCATTCGGGCCAATGTAATCTACTTGGTTATCATCTACCTGCTATCGTACAGGAAAAGGGAAAGAAGTGAGCAGAATGCTTAAGTTTGCGTATTCACCAATAAGGGGATTTCCCCACAGCCTTGCTCTGGGAGGAGCACAGCTCTTTTACAGGCAGCTCCAAACTACAAACAGCAGAAGCCAGATTCTGCAATCCCTCGAGAGGGGCACTGTCAAAATCTACACAGGCACCGTGCGTATTCATGCATCAAGTCGATGACAGAGGGATTGCAACATTTGTATTCCGAGAGATTTCTACTTTAGCATTTTTATTACAAGTCTTCTGCAAGAAATTGTCTTTTGATCCAAGGTGCCAAAAGTCCTTGGAACGAGCGGAAGGCACCACCTGGTGAGTGGTACAACCTGACAAATGTACAACTTACTCACCAAGAGACTCTTCCTTTAGGCTTCTTTTCCTCATCTCTTTTTTTCATAGAGCTGCTCAGCACCAGTGGCAGAATCTTGCTTATTTCCTGAAACACCCGCTATGAATGTGGACTCTCACTAGTCTATTTTTGGTTTAGCTGGTATTGCCCAGGGTATTTTGACATTCTCTTTTCCTTTTTTTGCTCGTTCTGAATCCTATTTGACAATGAATGATATAAAGAAATGTGGAATCGTTCTTGGAGGAATATGGCCACCCGATGAACCAGTCATACGAGCAGCTGCCGCAGACCAAAAATGGTCACCTGGAACCTGCGCAATGAGGAAGGTTCTAGAAGATCGACAGAGCCTGACACCAACCAATCAGAGAGAGGAAAGGCTCTAGCCAATCAGACGATACGGGGGCGTGCATGCGGGGAACGGAAATGGTATATAAGGGACAGCTTTGTGTGAGTAAACATTTTTTTTTTCTTCTTCTTCTTCTTCTTCCCAGCTTGGTTCACACTGGGTTGTGCTGTGCCCACGGTTTTTCTCTCCTCAGATGGTGAACCCCGACGTGAGACACCGCACAGAGCTTCAAATTGGAGAGGTGCGTGGGGAACCCTAAGGAGAGGCCCAGCTGGAGGACGGCTCAGTGGGACTGAGACCAGAATGGGTCAGGGGACGGCCCGGGGACAAAGAAGAAAGTATGTTGCAACGGGACACCCTGTGAGGTGAGCAGCTGGGGCAGGAGATGCGTCAAGGAGTCACAAAAGAAGAAGATGCAATTGTTCAACTTCTCCTGCATATACTCTCTTAGAGAGCAATTAAGTATGATGAGCTTATCCTCCAGAACTTGCTAATTTGGTGTTGAGAAGACGGGTTCCCTGCTGAACCAGAAAACGCTTTTGAAGTTGAAGTATGGGAAAAGGTCGGAGAAAAACTGTGGGACAGAGTAAGCAATGGTAGTAAAGAAGCAGAAAACTTAGCTACCACTTGGAGGTTGGTGCTATCAACCTTGCAAAATTTAAAAGCAGAAAGATCTGCAGCTGCTGGGGTGTTCGCCGCCCGAAGACCTTCGTCAGGGTCAGCAGCATATCTGGCTCATATTAGAGTACTCAAACAACCTCCTGTCCCGACCTCTGTATCACCATCAGCACTCCAGATGGAGGAGCAGCTAGGGATGGGAGAGGGGAAGATGGAGGTAGACGAGCCCTGGCCATCGCCTCCGCCTTCGGGAGAAGAAGCTCCTGAAAGAACTGTAGGAGCCAAAGATGCAAAGGATCCACCGCCAATACCGCCACGCCAGCCACCTGATAGCAGCGGGACAATGTTTTATCCACCCCTACTGCCCTCACCACCCCCATCTCCTGCACCTCAACCGCCCCTCGCGCCCCTGGGACGTGTGGAGTGGGCAAACGAACTGTTACGAAAGTTAGGCGAAAAGGAAAGAGATGTGATTTGGGAGAGAGTTTTGCAAGAGGAAGGAGGGGCTGTGCTCACACATTGGGAGGAAAACAAAAGATGGGGTCGAGGGGACGATGTAGGGGGATGGAGGAGGTGGGTTTGAAGGATATGATGCAAAGAAACATTGGAAAGGAATTATTCAAAATGCAATAATAGAAGGGGAATTCCTTCCTAATGCCTATCCGGTAGTTATGGGGGGTCAAAATCAGCCAAATCAGTGGGTGCCGCTGTCATGGGATCTGATTAAGGAAGCTCGTAAGTCGGTACAACGATACGGTTTACATGGGCCTTTTACGCAAGCTATACTTAATAACATATTTACGGGGCATTTGCTAACACCTCATGATACCAGACAATTGGCTTCCGTCCTGCTGGGTCCTATGCAGGAAGTGCTGTGGCGCACTCGGTGGCAGGATGCGGCTGCCGCTCTCGCTAATTTGGATAGAGCTGAAGGGGACCCATTGCGCCTGGTCTCAACAGACGTGCTCACTGCGAGAGGTCAGGGGGCTGATGCACAACGGCAAGCTCAATTAAATGCAGTTGTTTTGCGCTTATCAGCGACCCTGGCGCGAGAGGTACTCAGGACCCTTCCTGAGGACAGAGGAAAACTGCAACTTGACACGCTGATGATGACAGAAATTGAGGAGACCTTGAAGAAAGGAGGTCTTCAGATAGTTCCTGAGAAAATACAAACACAACCAGCCTGGAAATATCTCGGCTGGGAAATTACCAAAACAACAGTGAGACCCCAGAAAATAGAAATAAAATTTGACATAAAGACCTTGAATGATATTCAAAAGGTACTGGGAGACTGGAATTGGGTAAGAACAATTTGTGCTCTTACCAATTCAGAACTAGCCCCTTTAATGAAACTGTTAAAGGGAGGAGGGGGCGCGGACACACCTCGAGCATTGACAGAAGAGGCAGAGCAAGCTTTAAAAACAATAAGCAAAAAAGTCACTACAGCGTATACATATCCCTGGGATCCCGACTATGTTATTGGCCTTTTGCTTGTTAACCACAATTGTTATCCTTTTGCATCGATTTTTCAGTGGGTAATGGATAAGGACCCACTCCATGTTTTAGAGGGGACCTTCCTGTCCATACAGCCAAAATGAACCGTTACCATGCAGCTTGAGGCATTTTCTCAGTTAATAATGAAGGGGAGACAGAGAATTGTGCAAATTGCGGGCACGGAGCCAGCGTTTATGGTCATACCATTAGAAGCAGAATATTTACAGTGGGCTGTACAGAACTCAACTGCCTTACAGCTGGTGTTTTTGAAGTTTCAGGGGGAACTGAAGGTTCATTTGCCTCCTCACCGATTTTTCAGTCTTATCATCTCTAGGGCAATATGCGGAGCAGCCACCAAAGCAATCACGGTATCCAGTTGCGGGGTTAACGTTTTTTTCAGAATCTGGGGGAAAATCTCAGAAGGCAGCCTTAACTTGGAGGGAAGACGAGCAGTGGCATGATGTGGTCATTACAAATTTCCAGGAGTCCACACAGCAGCTTGAGTTGCGGGCAGTGGTGGAAGTGTTTCGTCGGTGGGAAACACAATCTCTTAATGTAGTCTGTGATTCTCCATATGTGGTAGGAATAGTACAATGAATGGAACGCGCTTTGTTTAAAGAAGTAGATAACGAACAGCTGTTTTCATTGTTCAAGGAATTATGGCTTTTGCTGGAAGAAAGGAAATGCAGGTATTTTATTACACGGATTAGGAGTGACATAGGTATCCTAGATGGCCTAGCATAAGGAAATCAGGGAGCGGACATGCTCGTGGCATCCACATGAGCAGCCCCATCCGTCGATCGCTTTACACAACCTAGGCGATCACACAAGTTTTTTCACCAGTCTGCAAACGTCCTTCAACGTAGGTTTGGCTTAACGGAAACAGATGTGAGAGGCATAGTAAAATGTTGTCCAGAAAGTCCAGAAAGACTCTTTTATAACCCCCCACTCAGCGACAAAAAGCGAGAGCACATCCCCACCAAGAAGCAGCAGGGGCAGCTCCATAACCACAAGCGGGCACCGCTCACACGCCCTGCTCTGCCCACCCTGCTCACACAGCCTGCTTTGGAACAAGGCTCTCCCAGACGGGAAGCGGAGCGTTAACTCCAGCCTGCCGCCAACGCTGCAGTACACGCTGGGCATTCAGTGTTGAGCTGAGCTTGCTGACGCACACACAATTCCACAAGCCTGGACACCTGGGCTAAGCGTGGAAATTAAGCCTCCTCCGCCCCTCCCGCAAATACACTAACAGCAATTTTTCCCAAAGCACGCACCCGTTTTACGCCTTATCTTAACAGGAAAAAAGAGACGACTTTCGCCCAGAAATACCCCAAAATTAACACATCCAATTCTCTGGCACACTCTAAAGTGAGCTCCTACCCACCATGCATACTCCAGAATGGGACGAACCACCTCCCCGTGGGTTGGGGCCTGACCTCTCACTGAGCCGTGTCCGGCTTTCGCCTGCGCTCTCCTTCTCTTTGCTTCACCGTCCCTACTGAGTTGGCGGCACTCCCCCTGCACCGCTTCTTTTTGCATCAGTACAAGCAACTCGAGTTGGGACATGGCAAAAAGGAAACACCACTAGCGAAGTACCCAGCTGCTTTCCAGCACTTAGCAGGCCACAGGGGTGCATTCCTCCCATTCCCAAAGTAGTCTTCCCTGATTCTATCTGTCCGATATCTCCTGGATGCATCCTACCAGCAGAATAGAATGCTGCTTATAGGAGCTCCGTCAAGGGAAAAAAACAGTTACTCAAGGCACTACGATTACTAACACCCTTAACTTTGCTATTGAGACGCTGCGCTTGTGCCAGCTTTGCAAGAGGAAGCATTGGTATTTTTTCTACTTTTTCCTTCCAAGTAGTATTCGGACTTGCCAAAGGAAACACTTAAAGAACGCTCAACGATATCCAAACTTAAAAGGTCTTCATTACCTTTTTCCTCATGAGAATTTCTGAGACACGGGATTTAGCAATTCAAGGACAAGGATAGGGAACCTCTTCCAGTAACTCCTGAGGTTGAAAATACGACCTACTTACCCACCATAGCCATTCTGCCCCCCAGCACTCATTTCATTACATCACACATTTGGGGTCTCCTCCTTAATTTCACTGCCTTCACACTCATTCCAACAGTTCCACTCATTCCGCGCATTTCAGCAAGAACATCATGCTCCCTTACTACTACAAGAAAGAACCACGAGAAAGCTTTTCTTTTTATCTGGGCCACAAGAACAACAACAGTAGTTACTGGCTTCACTTTGACAACAGTGATGCCAAAGGGAAAAAAAAATCCCCAGGGTGAGGGGCTTGCGCACTTTTCCAGACCCTCCAGATCTTTCTTTGTTCGCTTTTGCTTTGTTTTCTGCTTTTATTTTTTTTTTAAAACAGTGACCACACTCTAACAGCTGGTAGTGTGTCAATAAGAAGAACGGGTGCTTTGATGTTGATATGTCTGTTTCCACCACTCTTCCCTGGACTGAAGCAGGTAGCTTCTCTGAGGGCGGCTCCAACAACAAGGCTTGGAAGCCTTCCTTTGGACTTCCTCCCAAAGGAAGACATTCCAAAAGAAATTAAATAGATTCACCGAGTCTCAAAGGGTTTCACTCTTCCCCCACCCTTGCCCTAAATGTTGTCATTCCAGCAAATGTCACCTACTTGGTTATCATCTGTCTGCTGTCATGCGGGAAAGGGGAAAGAAGCAATACTTGAAGATTCATATCCCTAGCTGAAGTCAGAGAGAAGCGCAACTTAAAAGCAGAGCGTAGAAGCAAGACACACATCCAATTCCAACAGCCTTCCCCTCCAAAGAGGAGAAACTCCACACTTCTCTCCCTGAGGAGACACATCCCTCCTAGTATTGGCTACTGTCATTAATAAGAGCAGCAACACAAAAAGCACAACATGGAGAAGAATACGCACATGCACGTGCGCGCACACACACACAGAGAACTGAGAAGCCCGCAGATTTCCATTAAATGCAGCCTTGCAACACTGGGGCTGGGGGACTGCACCTGCACACAGCCTTGCTCTGGGAGGAGCACAGCTCTTTTACAGGCAGCTTCAAACTGCAAACAGCAGAAGCCAGATTCTGCAATCAAAGGCACTGCCAAAAGCTACACAGGCACCGTGTGTATTCACGCATCAAGTGGCTGGCGGAGGGATTGCAACATTTGTATTCCGAGAGATTTCCACTTTGGCATCTTTGTTGCAAGTCTTCTGCAGGAAATTTGTCTTGTGGTCCCAAAGGGAACGACACGGCGGGAGTAGTGGCAACGGGAAGGACGGGCGGGGGGGTCCCAATGGCAAGGACACGGCGGGGGCGGGGCTCGCAATGGGAACGACATGTCGGGGCGATGGCAATGGGAATGTCATAGTGGACTGGGCTATTTAATCACTAGGCTAGAGGCGGGGCGTGGGCTGGGGCTGGGCTGGGGGGCCGGCGGAAGGGAGGCCAGAGGGGAGCTCAGTGTAGGCCAGCAGGCTAGTATAGAGGCTAGAGCAGAGCAGCGGGTGGAGGGCCGGGTCGGGCAGAGGCTGGGATGGAGGGGAGCGGAGAGCAGAGGGGCGGGCGGAGGGCAGGCGAGGCCAGAGCAGGGCAGTGCAGGCCAGAGGGGAGGGTGCAGGGCCCGGCAGGCAGAGTAGCGGGGCCAGAGCAGGGGCTAGGGCGGAAGGCAGGGGGCGGCTAGAGCAGAGGGGAGGGCGGAAGGCAGGGGGTGGGGGGCTGCAGGGGAGGCTGCAGGGGGCCGCTGGCGCGGAGTAGAGGCCAGGGTGGAGGTAGGGGGTAGTGTAGAGCAGAGGGGCGGGCGGAAGGTAGTGGCTGGGGCAGAGCCCAGGGCAGGGCGGAGCTAGGGGGGGGCTAGAGCAGAGCGGAGGGTGGAGCTACGGGCTGGGGTAGGCAGCTGCAGGCAGGCCTAGGTGAGGGCAGGATCAGGCCAGCGTCAGGCCAGGGCTAGGCTAGGGCAGGTAGCATCGGGGTAGGTAGGCTTAGGCCAGGGCTTAGGCTAGGCTTAGGCTAGGCCAGGTAGGCTTAAGGCACGTAGGCTATAAGGCATAGATAGGCTTAGGATAGGTAGGGGGTGGGGGTGGGGGTGGGGGGAGGGGGGAGGGGCGGGTGGGGGGTGGGGGGTGGGGGCAGGGCTGGGGGGGTCCAAGCTGCCAAAAGTCCTTGGAACGAGCGGAAGGCACCACCTGGTGAGTGTTACAACCCTGACAAACTTACAACTTGCTCACCAAGAGACTCTTCCTTTAGGCTTCTTTTCCCCATCTCTTTCTTTCATAGAGCTGCTCAGCACCAGTGGCAGAATCTTGCTTATTTCCTGAAACACCCGCTATCAAAGTGGACTCTCACTAGTTTATTTTTGGTTTAGCTGGTGTTGCACAGGTTCTTTTGACATTCTCTTTTCCTTTTTTGGATAGTTCTAAATCCTATCTGACAGTTAGGTATATAAAGAAAAGCATGAAGCAATAAGCGGCACTCTGTCAATCATCCTCTCATGGCTTCCTTTTTATCTGTGCCAGAAAATAATACTAAAATATACAAAAGTTGTAGACCACATTTTTCAATGCAAGCAACGATAAATAAGAAAAGGGAATCATTTCGTTCAGCCTTTGGTCCCCTTAAAAGCTCCACATGAACCCGCATGCTCACAGAACAATGTTCTGTCACCTCCAAGGAGAAAAACGGAGGGCCTGGAACAGAGATCCCACAGTGTCCCATCTCATGCTCAGCAGTCTTCTCCCACAGAAGATAAAGCATCACAAAGGAAATGGAAAGGCTTAAGTCAGACAAAGGCACAAGATCTATGTAGATCTACTTCCCCCGCCCAGCTCTTGCTAAAGTTCCATCTTCCATCACCTACTCCTTACTTGTGCTTACGTGTTTCAGGCAAAGAAGCATTTCAAAGTAGAAGAAATGCACGAGCTGAAAACCATTCTCAAATACAATAGCAGAAACGGTTGGAATTGTCCACCACTTGACAAAGGACATGCAGAATTTTCAAAGCAGTGTGCAATGCAATACAGGAACTGGTTACAATTGTCCAACACTCGACAACAGCAAGGTTCAGCACAAAGCCACCAAGAAACTCACTGGACTGAAAAGGAGACAAAGCCATGCAACATGCACATTTGCGAAGCAGGAAAGCAGAGGAAATGCAGAATTTAAAAAGGACGCTAAAATGCAATACAGGAAACGCTTGGAATTGCCCAACATTTGACAACAGCCAGGTTCAGCACAAAGCCACCAAGAAACTCACTAGACTGCAGAAGAGACGAACCAATGCAACATGCACATTTACGACACAGGAAAGCAGAGAAAAGGGAGAATTTTAAAACGATTGCGAAATACAAAAGCAGAAACAGTTGGAATTGTCCAACATTTGATAGAAGAAATGCAGAAGTTTAAAAGCACTGTGAAATGCAATAGCAGAAACGCTTGGAATTGTCCAGCACTTGACAATGGGGAGGTTCAGCACAAAGCCACAAAGAAACTCACTAGACTGCACAAGAGATGGACTGATGCAACATGCACATTTATTAAAGAGGAAAGCAGAGGAAATGCAGAATTTTAAAACGATTGTGAAAAACAAAAGCAAAAACCGTTGGAATTGTCCAACACTTGATAGAAGAAATGCAGAAGTTTAAAAGCACTGTGAAATGCAGTAGCAGAAACGCTTGGAATTGTCCAGCACTTGACAATGGGGAGGTTCAGCACAAAGCCACAAAGAAACTCACTGAACTGCAGAAGAGATGGACTCATGCAACACGCACATTTATTAAAGAGGAAAGCAGAGGAAATGCAGAATTTTAAAACGATTGCGAAAAACAAAAGCAGAAACCGTTGGAATTGTCCAACACTTGATAGAAGAAATGCAGAAGTTTAAAAGCACTGTGAAATGCAATAGCAGAAGCGCTTGGAATTGTCCAGCACTTGACAATGGGGAGGTTCAGCACAAAGCCACAAAGAAACTCACTAGACTGCAGAAGAGATGGACTCATGCAACATGCACATTTATTAAAGAGGAAAGCAGAGGAAATGGAGCATTTTAAAACAATTGTGAAATACAAAAGCAGAAAGAGTTGGAATTGTCCAACATTGAGAACGGGAGTGTTCAGCACAAAGCCACGAAGAAACTCATTGGAGCACAGAAGACAGGAACTGAAGCAACCTTCAGATTTATCAAATAAGAAAACAGAAGAGATGTAAGATTTTGTAAGACACTTTCAATCTCCTATGAATGCTTCAATAGCGGTACTCTCCAAATTCCTGGACAAAGACAAGCAGCTGGGCTTTTGTTGTTGCTTTTAATATTAATCCCATTGCAGGCCTTGGCGAGTTGATCATCCAAACTGCCCTTCTGAGGCTTTTGCTTGTTTGACTTGTAACTGAAGGGCCAGGCTGAGGAGAGAAGGGGGAAGATGAGAGGGAAGAAACCTTCTAATCGGAGAGTCAAGCAGGAAGGGAGAATGTTTTTGCTCGCTTTATCTTCCGGGCTGTTTAGCAAAGACAGCTGAAGGTTTCTTTTCTAATGATGCTTCTATTACTGCTCTTTGGAGATTGCTCCTATAGAGACACAGTTCTGCACACCAAAATCTGTATCTTAGGACGTGCTCCTAAGACAAATTGCGCTTTGCCTGCTCATTCAGAAAAAAATAATTCATTACAACTGGCCTTGTCTGAGCAACGATTAAGCCCTTTTTAGGAAACGTATCCAGAACATAGACAGAAAAAATGGTATGAGCACGGCAGGAAATTTGAATGTGTTTTTGATGAGCAGATGCGCTCTTTACACTTCTAGCTACAGCACTGCAGTTTTTCTTTCACTCGCTAGCTTTCAGTTTGGGCACAGAAATTGCAGCTGCCTCACCCGGGGCACTGCAACGGCCTTGGCGCTCTGTCCTTTTCAGCCTCAAGTGCAAGAGGCTAATTCCAACTAGACTAAGTCAGTACCAATTCTTTTCATAAGTCCTCTTCTTCTGCGGGCACTCGAGTGCCAGCTGTTGTTTCACCAGCTGTTGAAATGCAAGACTCAAATCCTGCAGGAGTCCTTTGGTTGTCTTTTTGCTTGAGGTCTTCCTTAAGAGTTTGGGACCGAGAGCTCACTGATGCACGGATGATCTTGTTTGTTCGTTCTCATGCAATTTACAGGTCAAGTAACAGAACAGCAGAGCTTTCTTATGCCATCGCTTTGCAAGACAATGGTCTTGTGAAAATGCACGAAGTTCTGATTCTTCTCAAGGTAGCTTTCACTTAATTTTCTAAGTTTGCTTAGAGAAATTCCTTGAAAATCTTTCTACTCACCAACAAATCCCCTGTTACGGCAATCGGCGGGCAGGTGCTGCTCAACAGGGGCAGCTCCCTCAGCCTCGGCGTCGCCTTCCGCAAAGGCAGCCGCAACCTCCAGAAGCTGGAAGGAAAGACAAGAAGCCCTCTGTGAAAATAGGATTTTTATGCCCTTCAGAATTTGCCCTCCTCACTTCAGAATGCAATGGAAACTCCAGATGCAGATTATTACTGTCAAACATTAAGGTTACATTTCTTTATTGTCAGTCAGCATCTCTGGTTGCCCTTCTGCTGTTGAAGGAATTCTGCTTCTACTAGGACTGTTGCTTTGCAAGCCAAGACGGCCACTCGTACAAACGGCCGCTGCTTTTCTGAACGCCGCCGCCACTCCACTGTCTCTTCAGTGAGGCCATTTTACTCAATCTGAGGCTCACTTTGCATCTTGCTTTTTCACAGGCTATATGAAAAGGAGGCTATGTTATGCTACTGAGCATCATTCAAGAGAGCCTCTTTTAGTATCACAACTGAATCCCCACTTACAGTATAGCAGGGGCTTACATTTCAATTTCTTGTTTTATTTGGCTGCTCAGGAGAGGCTCTCAGGACTCTCTCCATTACAGCTCAAGTTTTCTCTGGAAGATCCGCCATGTGCTAAAACACACTCTATGCATCTAGGGAAAGGCGCCTTGTGGTAGGAGCTTCCGCTGCCTGAGCCTGCACTGGAGCACAAGCAAAGGCGCTCTAGGCTAACTTCATCATTAGGTCTTGGAAGCTCGTTTTAGATCATACTTTTCTGAATAGGAATGGCCCCTGTTTTAGACGGTAAGACCCTTCAAGAACCCATTCTAAAATTGAGTCAGCTGAGAGATGCAAGTTTCCTCATAGCTCCTGTCTAACGTCTGATACAGGTAACAAGCTTTCCTGTCCTAAATGAAGGACGCAAAGATCTCTCAACTATGCATTGATATGCCCTCCCTGTGTCTCACTTTGAAGCCTCAAAGGGTAAAGGAGGAGTTCCGAGCAGAGCCCGAGCAAAACGCACAGGAAGACCAGGCTTCTGCGGCAGCCAGAGAGGAACGCGCACCTCCTGCCGAGCTGGAAAGCTCCAAGGTCAAAGAGCCGGACGGAGACAAGCTTCGCCTGCAGCAGCAGGTAACTGCATTTATTTAGTTCTCTTGTCCTCCCTCTCTCTTCCTAAAGAATCCCTTATTTCTTAAGTAAGCGGCATGCTAAATGGAGCAATGAAGTGAGGCAAGCGCGTTCTGGCAGTGTTGTAGGGAACATCTGCTCTCGCCGGAGGAAGCAGTGACAAGGGCTGCCGCACACGGGGCTGCGGAACTGAAAGAGCTGGGGCAAAGAGAGCCTCAAGAGCTGCGGGGCATCACACAAGAACCAAACAGGTAGGAGAAAACCTCTAAGATCTCCACCCTCCTGCGTCAAAATGGGACAAGATCCACTTCAATCAAGAGGGAAATGGGCTCGCCCATTCCAGCAAAGGAATACACTGCAGTGTCCCTCAGCTCAGGATGGCCCATTTAGAAAAGGGAACAGTCCTGCATTATAGCAAATCTAGGCCTAAGGCCACTCAAGCCTGCTTTTTAGGCTGTGCTCATTGTTGTACTGCACCAAGCTTCCTTTTTGAGTCAAAACTTCAAATTCTAAGCAGAGCTGCTGCATTCAGAAAGAGGTATTTCTTACCTTCCAGCTACTCTACGAACATTTCTTTTAGCGGTACTTATCTTTCTTTCACATAGGGGTATTTTTTAAATGAAATGCTGGGTTTTATTAGCTGCCCTGGACATAAAGGCCTTCAGGCGCTCGTCTGAAAACAACCCCAAGCTTTTACTACGCACATCCTTTGATACATTCCATTTCACCCACAGCAGGCTCGAGCAAGAACAACAAGAGGAAGAGGAAGACAGCAACTGCAAGATGGCACTGGGAGTTCTGCTGCTAGAGTAGGCACTGTTCATTCTAGGAGAGTAGGCACTGTTCATTCTAGGAAAATAAAAGGAGAACATGCAGGATCCTCCATCTCGCTCAATACAAGAGAGGGATACACGCCTGAGAACAGCAGTATACAGCCATGGAGACCCTATTGTCAGGGAACTTCATGGTCAAATCAGAGGCTCTTGCAAAAAGGAGAAGCACTAAACGAAAGCACCTAGACAAATTCTAGAAAGCCAGAGGCCGTGATACTTAAAATACGCAGGTCTGCAGAGACATCCTCACTTCTCTGGCGCCAACCCACCTGTTCCACTGAAAACATGGAGTTTATAACCCCCCACTCAGCGACAAAAAGCGAGAGCACATCCCCACCAAGAAGCAGCAGGGGCAGCTCCATAACCACAAGCGGGCACCGCTCACACGCCCTGCTCTGCCCACCCTGCTCACACAGCCTGCTTTGGAACAAGCCTCTCCCAGACGGGAAGCGGAGCGTTAACTCCAGCCTGCCGCCAACGCTGCAGTACACGCTGGGCATTCAGTGTTGAGCTGAGCTTGCTGACGCACACACAATTCCACAAGCCTGGACACCTGGGCTAAGCATGGAAATTAAGCCTCCTCCGCCCCTCCCGCAAATACACTAACAGCAATTCTTCCCAAAGCACGCACCCGTTTTACGCCTTATCTTAACAGGAAAAAAGAGACGACTTTCGCCCAGAAATACCCCAAAATTAACACATCCAATTCTCTGGCACACTCTAAAGGGAGCTCCTACCCACCATGCATACTCCAGAACGGGACGAACCACCTCCCCGTGGGTTGGGGCCTGACCTCTCACTGAGCCGTGCCCGGCTTTCGCCTGCGCTCTCCTTCTCTTTGCTTCACCGTCCCTACTGAGTTGGCGGCACTCCCCCTGCACCGCTTCTTTTTGCATCAGTACAAGCAACTCGAGTTGGGACATGGCAAAAAGGAAACACCACTAGCGAAGTACCCAGCTGCTTTCCAGCACTTAGCAGACCACAGGGGTGCATTCCTCCCATTCCCAAAGTAGTCTTCCCCGATTCTATCTGTCCGATATCTCCTGGATGCAACCTACCAGCAGAATAGAATGCTGCTTATAGGAGCTCCGTCAAGGGAAAAAAACAGTTACTCAAGGCACTACGATTACTAACACCCTTAACTTTGCTATTGAGACGCTGCGCTTGTGCCAGCTTTGCAAGAGGAAGCATTGGTATTTTTTCTACTTTTTCCTTCCAAGTAGTATTCGGACTTGCCAAAGGAAACACTTAAAGAACGCTCAACGATATCCAAACTTAAAAGGTCTTCATTACCTTTTTCCTCATGAGAATTTCTGAGACACGGGATTTAGCAATTCAAGGACAAGGATAGGGAACCTCTTCCAGTAACTCCTGAGGTTGAAAATACGACCTACTTACCCACCATAGCCATTCTGCCCCCCAGCACTCATTTCATTACATCACACATTTGGGGTCTCCTCCTTAATTTCACTGCCTTCACACTCATTCCAACAGTTCCACTCATTCCGCGCATTTCAGCAAGAACATCATGCTCCCTTACTACTACAAGAAAGAACCACGAGAAAGCTTTTCTTTTTATCTGGGCCACAAGAACAACAACAGTAGTTACTGGCTTCATTTTGACAACAGTGATGCCAAAGGGAAAAAAAAATCCCCAGGGTGAGGGGCTTGCGCACTTTTCCAGACCCTCCAGATCTTTCTTTGTTCGCTTTTGCTTTGTTTTCTGCTTTTATTTTTTTTTAAAACAGTGACCACACTCTAACAGCTGGTAGTGTGTCAATAAGAAGAACGGGTGCTTTGATGTTGATATGTCTGTTTCCACCACTCTTCCCTGGACTGAAGCAGGTAGCTTCTCTGAGGGCGGCTCCAACAAGAAGGCTTGGAAGCCTTCCTTTGGACTTCCTCCCAAAGGAAGACATTCCAAAAGAAATTAAATAGATTCACCGAGTCTCAAAGGGTTTCACTCTTCCCCCACCCTTGCCCTAAATGTTGTCATTCCAGCAAATGTCACCTACTTGGTTATCATCTGTCTGCTATCATGCGGGAAAGGGGAAAGAAGCAATACTTGAAGATTCATATCCCTAGCTGAAGTCAGAGAGAAGCGCAACTTAAAAGCTGAGCGTAGAAGCAAGACACACATCCAATTCCAACAGCCTTCCCCTCCAAAGAGGAGAAACTCCACACACCTCTCCCTGAGGAGACACATCCCTCCTAGTATTGGCTACTGTCATTAAAAGAGCAGCAACACAAAAAGCACAACATGGAGAAGAATACGCACATGCACGTGCGCGCACACACACACAGAGAACTGAGAAGCCCGCAGATTTCCATTAAATGCAGCCTTGCAACACTGGGGCTGGGGGACTGCACCTGCACACAGCCTTGCTCTGGGAGGAGCAGAGCTCTTTTACAGGCAGCTTCAAACTGCAAACAGCAGAAGCCAGATTCTGCAATCAAAGGCACTGCCAAAAGCTACACAGGCACCGTGTGTATTCACGCATCAAGTGGCTGGCGGAGGGATTGCAACATTTGTATTCCGAGAGATTTCCACTTTGGCATCTTTGTTGCAAGTCTTCTGCAAGAAATTGTCTTGTGGTCCCAAAGGGAACGACACGGCGGGAGTAGTGGCAACGGGAAGGACGGGCGGGGGGGTCCCAATGGCAAGGACACGGCGGGGGCGGGGCTCGCAATGGGAACGACATGTCGGGGCGATGGCAATGGGAATGTCATAGTGGACTGGGCTATTTAATCACTAGGCTAGAGGCGGGGCGTGGGCTGGGGCTGGGCTGGGGGGCCGGCGGAGGGGAGGCCAGAGGGGAGCTCAGTGTAGGCCAGCAGGCTAGTATAGAGGCTAGAGCAGAGCAGCGGGTGGAGGGCCGGGTCGGGCAGAGGCTGGGATGGAGGGGAGCGGAGAGCAGAGGGGCGGGCGGAGGGCAGGCGAGGCCAGAGCAGGGCAGTGCAGGCCAGAGGGGAGGGTGCAGGGCCCGGCAGGCAGAGTAGCGGGGCCAGAGCAGGGGCTAGGGCGGAAGGCAGGGGGCGGCTAGAGCAGAGGGGAGGGCGGAAGGCAGGGGGTGGGGGGCTGCAGGGGAGGCTGCAGGGGGCCGCTGGCGCGGAGTAGAGGCCAGGGTGGAGGTAGGGGGTAGTGTAGAGCAGAGGGGCGGGCGGAAGGTAGTGGCTGGGGCAGAGC